>NC_080672.1:348742919-349052370 GCF_030247195.1 Topomyia yanbarensis | reverse complement strand
TTTTGAGTTAGCTACAATGTGATCAAATTTAGTATTCAGGGTCAAAAATGTTCATTTTCATCTGGAAGATTTTTTTCTTTTAGTTTAATACAAACTGTGGTTTTAAACTGTGAAGCATCCAACTCCGTAATACCTATGGAAGCGTCGCTGAGTCGGGGGCCTTCTCTAAGTAGGTATTACATTAACATTTCCTACCCTGTCCTAAGTATCGGTGAAGATGGTCGTGGCCAGCAATAATGATTCTCATGCTATTGGTTTACTGAACTCAAAAGAGATAAAGTTCATTCCCGATCATTTATCTCACAAGCAAGATGAGTTGAACTACTTATAGGCAACATGATAGTCGTTAGTATGCCATCTACGAATAGCACCGTGCTTCGCAGCGCAACGTAACGCAACTGTGGTTTTAAACTGTGAAGTCTCGTTCAAATTTGTTCAAAAAAATTTTCCTGATGATTTAGTTGGAACCCTGAAGCCCTGCCATGTTTGGGAAAATTCGATCAAAGATGCCCATTTTCACCTAAAAAATGCTGTTTTAAAAAATTCACAAAATTTTGGTTCCAAACTGTGTAGTGGCGTTCCATTTTTTTTTTCAAAAATCTTTTCACATTGATGTAGTTGGAACCCTAAATCCATGCCAATTTTTTATTCGTTCTGCTTTCAAGCTCAGTTCGTTGGGAAAATTGGATCAAAGATGTCCATTTTCACCTAAAAGATATTTTTAAAATTTCACGAAACTTTGGTTTTGAACTGTGAGGTCCCGTTCCAATTTTTTTCTAAAATTTCTTCGCGATGATTTAGTTGGAACCCTGAAGCCCTGCCATCTTTTTATTTGTTCTGCACCCAAGCCCAGTTTGTTAGGAAAATTCGATCAAAGATGCACATTTTCATCTAAAAGATGCTATTTTAAAAAAAAAAAATCACGAAACTTTGGTTTTAAACTGTGAAGTGCCGTTCCAATTTCTTTCAAAAATCTTTTCACATTGATGTAGTTGAAACCCTAAAGCCCTGCCATTTTTGTTAGTTTGTTTTGCTCCCAAGCTACTAACTAACTAACTAACTAACTAACTAACTAACTAACGAACTACTCGTTGGGAAAATTGGATCAAAGATGCGTAATTTCATCTAAAAGATATTTAAAAAAAATTGACGAAACTTTAGTTTTAAGCTGTGAAGTCCCGTTCCAATTTTTTTCATAAATTTTTTCACGATGATTTAGTTGGAACCCTAAATCCCTGCCATTTTTTTATTTGTTCTGCTCCCAAGTCCAGTTCATTGGGAAAATTCGATCAAAAATGTCTATTTTCACCTAAAAGAGGCCATTTTTCAAAAATTTCACAGAACTTTGATTTTAAACTGTGAAGTCCCGTTCCAATTTTTTTCAAAAATTTCTTCGCGATGATTTAGTTGGAACCCTAAATACCTGTCATATTTTTATTTTTTCTGCTCCTAAGCCCAGTTCGCTTGGAATTTTTTTTTTTTGCAATCATAGGACATTACAATAAACTTTTCGATTTTCGAATCGTTTTTTTTTTCAAAAATTTCCTAGTCCTTGGAATTAAAAAAAAATTAAATTTGTTTCGAATTTCGTTTGTTTTGACACTAGATACTGATGTTGCATGCTATTTTTAGACATAGTTCGACAAAAAAAAAAATCGATTTTCAACATTTCAGGTGCTCCCCCCTTTGGATTTTTTCTTATATTATGAAATCAATATTCAAACGCCGCATCCCCTTAATGATGTTCGATTGAGGTAAAAACTTGCATAGAAAACTTTTTCTATGTAATAAGCATTTTATGTAAAAGTTTATGCGAAAAATTAGATATCTACCCTGTAGCACCACCCTAGTTCTCCATACAAACTTTGGTTTTAATTTGTGAAGCCCCGTTCCATTTTTTTTCAAAAATTTCTTCGCCAGGGGTTTCCTGGTACCATAAATTTTCGCCATTTTTTTTTCGTTCTGCTCGTGTTCCCGATCGTGTGTTTAACAGCGTTTATAAAAGTTCGAAAAACGTCTACAATAAAGCATTCATGAGAAATCAACACATAAATAGCCGAAAAAATTATCTAGAAATGTGAAATTCGTGCATGATGTTCGCTAGAAATGCTGCCTTTTTAATGTATCCGTGGACGTGTCTTGTACACAACTTATTTTTCCAAGAGCTAGAGAAACAAACGAAACAAATAGAATTGGTTTGAGCGAGACTTTAGCACCCAAATTACTCTGTATTCACGTTTCGAATTCATCTCATCAGTAACCAATAGCAACATGAGGCCAAACGAGAAACCCAAACTAGCACCAAAATTGGCACCACTGGTGTCTTCAGGGAGGGGCACGGGGGATGTTTAAATTTTTTTTCACTATAAATGTTCCATGGTTTAATAAAAAGGAGGAAAAGCCACCTAATGTCCTCAGAAAAGTTTTTCGCGATGATATTTTCTGGGCCACTGTGAGATGTATGCGAAACCTAAACAGTACTAAAATTAAATGCGCAGTTAGCAGTATACATACAGAATTACAATAATGACCTCCTTAGTTACATAAAGGGCGAACACGAAATTATTGCGACACATTCAACAGGGCATAACTTTTTTACCATTGGGTAAAAATCAACCAAATTTTGCACACTTTCTCATTGATGTGTGTTGTTTACATGCTGTCAAATTCGAAGTCGTGTTTTTCGATTCAACGAAAATGGAGGTGAACCAACGCGAGTCGAGAGAACAAATTCTTTCCAAACACCTGGAATTTCCTAAGCTGTCGCACCGGCAGTTGGGAAAAATGTTGAACATTCACCATTCAACCGTCTCCAGAGTGTTGAAGCGGTTCCATGAGCGGTTGACGTTGGACCACGGCAAAGGAGCTGAAAGAAAACCGGGACCGGAGAACAAAACGACGGAGGGAAAGGTGAAGCGGATGATTAAAGCAAATCCCAACGTCTCAAGCCGTGATTTGGCTAAAATGATCGGCATGTCGCAGAGCTACGTCCAGAATGCAAAGAAGAGAGCTGGACTACATACATACAAGGTACAGAGCTTCCCAAACCGCGATGAGCGGCAACAATCGACGGCTAAAACTCGGGCACGGAAGCTTTACGAGAAGATGCTGACAAAATATGGCTGCTGTGTGATGGACGACGAAACGTATATAAAAGCCGATTTTAAGCAAATTCCGGGGTTGGAGTTTTTCACCGGCAAGAGCAAGTTCTATGTGGACGAAAAATTTAAGAAGAAGAAAATGTCGAAGTTCGCCTCCATAAAACTCTTTTGGCAGGCCATCTGCTCTTGCGGACTGAGTAGTGAGCCTTTCGTGACAAAGGGCACAGTAAATGGCGAGATCTACAAATCTGAGTGCCTCGAGAAGCGCCTTTTGCCGTTCTTGCAGCAGCACGACGAAGCTCCGCTATTTTGGCCAGATTTGGCATCATGCCACTATTCTAAAAGTGTCCTGGAGTGGAATGAGGCCAATTCTGTCCATTTTGTTTCAAAGGACATGAATCCGCCAAACTGTCCGGAGCTGCGCCCGGTGGAGCAGTACTGGGTAATGATGAAGCGGGAACTTCGGAAGAGCAAGAAGACAGTCAAAGACGAGAAGGACATGTTAAGAAAATGGAAAAAAAACTGGGAAACTGGTACCGGATGACACTTTAAAGACTTTGATGGAGGGCATCAAGCGAAAATGCGTTCAATTTTACACTCAAGGCTCCATCGATTAACTTTTCTTTTGATTTTTGAAGTAAATATATGTATAAAACTACCCTAAAATTTTGGTTTGATTTTAAACATTATAAGAAAATTGGCATGACATTTTCGGTGTCGCAATAATTTCGTGTTCGCCCTTTAGAATATCTATCCGTCTTTATCTTTCATTTCTCATAGTCTTAAATTGGCTAAAAAACCAACAAAATTACAAAAAAGATAATAGAAAATCAATTTTTTAATAGCCTTAAATATTGAAAAAATCACATAAACCATTAGAGGTAGTCATATAGTTTTTTCAGCAAAGTTATTTGAATTTGATGGCTGTGCAACTTTGTAGAACATTGCGTAGCCTTATTTTACATGTGTACAAAGTTGATAGAACACCTTAATTTAAATAATATGAAAAAATCGGCAAAACACTACTAAGTTTGCAGAAGATACAATATATCTAAAATTAACGGTTAGCGCGCCTACTTTTTGTCTTCCTAAACACGGCTTTGCGTTAGCAGCAAGTGCAATTGAACCAGACGAATTTATTACTTCTTCGCAGAACTTGCATGCAAGTCAAGACAGAAAATATATGCGAAAAGCAACAAAGCGGTGACCGATTTTCTTTTCTGAAAAGCAATAAACACGGTCCACCACTGAGCCGACACTGTAGGCAGTGGTCACCCGAAACGAAAGTGGATGAGGCGATGCGATCAACAGCGATCCATAAATAAAACAGCCCTGAACTACACAACCAAGGCGGTGTGTGGGCTGCGGAGCAGCCGAAAGACAGTCTTAGTGCCACTCCTCCCGTCGTTGAAACCGGTCGTTAGGGTACATAAATATATGCATATACTCAAACCGCCCGGTTATACCTACTTACCGTCTGAGCTGGCAGCAGTTAAGGTATGCCAAAATTCAGAAAAAAAATATATACAGAAAATACAAAAAATGTTCAGTCACTCCCTAGTAGTTGAAGGTGGTTGCAGATGCTGCAAAGTTGAAAAATCTATTTATTCCTGTTTGATGGCGGTTTGCCAGTCAAGTCAGTTCAACCAGTATAGGGAAAAGTGCGAGAACCACAGAAATAGACATTAGTAACGAACCGAATCAGGTTTGTATCTAGACAACGCGGAAGATTAGTCATGGCTTTTCCGAGTTGTGATGGTAATTTGTATTCGCACTTTACGCAATGCACACCTGAGAAGTGCAACAATAGCCTCACAGCAACCGGTCGCATGATATATTTATATTTAGGGCGGTCGTCTTATGTGACAGCTTTCTCGGTGATTTTTTGAGACATGCTATATCATAATTAGACGTAATATTTTGTATGTCAAACTTTCAACAGTCTTTTTGATTTTTTATATTTAATTTTAATTAAATTTAATTAATTTTTAATTTTAATATAATGAGCATGAGCGACAATAGTGGAGAGAGAATAGACGCAAGACTCTCTATATGATAAATTAGGGACAATTCCATTAGAACTTTAGGACGTTAGACATTATTTTTTGGTTGTGATGGTCTCGGGTGGTACGAGTGTGGATGTACAATTACTCTGAAAGCTGATCAAACTCGATCAACATTTTATTCTGCTGTATACATTTGAAGAAATCTTTGCTCAAACAAAAGAAGCAGATCGAATGTTTATGCAGAAATTCAGTTTGCGTAAATTTCTCGACGTACAACCGATAAATTGCACATATTCAAAATAAACTCAACTTTAAAATTAAAATTTTAAAGTTTTAAACTTTTGTAATCAATCTCGTTTGTCTTAAGGTATGAATAACGCAAATTAACTTAGATTAGTTCTTATGTACATGCATGGCGCAATTGTCCAAGAAAAATGTATATACCTTGCAGCACAACTCATGAAAGAAAGAATGATGCACTATGCTATATTTCTCCTTAGTGAAGAAAACTTTGGTAAAAACTATGAGGAGAAAATTGTTTTAAACCACTTTTACTCTTTAGGAGCACAAAACCTATAACTAAATTAGTTATGGAATTTGCGTTTCGACTTTGTCTCATCAGAATCCGACAATAGCTTAGTGACAGGACTAAGCTAGGGGTTTGCTCGGAAACACAAATAGTGTTTTCGGTTCTTTTGGAGCCAGCGTCAATCCGAAGTCAATACTGGAATAAATATGTATGTATGGAAAACTTTGCTCTGGAATCCCAATGGAAAGAGTTGAAAACAATATTCTGAAAAAAATTGAAGCAGTGAATACTTCCCAGTCGTAAAAGTTGTATTTTTCCCAGTTGTATTTTTCAAATGATCTATTAAAGGTGGTTGGTCTGGTCAAATACAACACAAAACCATTTTTATACAGAAGCGTATTTATTTTGATAGCAGTCGCAGGATCTATGTAAGCAAAACCCAACATCTCAGCTAGTTTTTTTTATTATTTATTAATAGTAAATAAAAAATCTATCGTTGAACATACAAATTTCAAGATATTGAATTCCAGTTTCTTCAAAGAATTGTTGAACTTTAGTGATTTTTTCGTGCATTTGAACCAACTCTATGCGTGAGCTTAACGGAGTATTGTGTTTTTTATATATTAGTAATAGATATAAATATTAAAGCAAACATATTTGTTGTGGGTCAATTCTTTGTACGCAATTTACCAGTGCGTGCGAAGTTTCTTTTTCGTTGCGGTAGAGCATCGATCAGTATTAGCTGATAACCTTGTCATTCGGTCTGCTTCTTTGGCCATTTTTTCGTCCACCCCTTCGTAGCATAGACTGGAGATTCGACAATGTTTTGATTTGTTTTTTTTTTTAAGTTGACGGATTGCTGTCGCGAAACCATTTTATTTGCTTCCAGTCTTCTCGTTCAGGAATCAGTAGCGACTGGCTCAAATGGCCCGCTCTAGCCAATTCGTCTGCCCATCCATTTCCAGTAATACCGGAATGACCGGGTACCCATAAACGGTAGATATTTTTTGAAATGTTAATTTCTTCCATTTGAGTTCGACATGCTATTACTAATTCCGATATTGAATCTGCCGAACTGAGTTTTTTCAGGGCGGCCTGACTGTCAAAGCAAAAAATAGATTCTTTTACCGCAAATTTCTTATTGAAGTTCCGATTGTACGCCACACAGAATCGCGAGGATTTCTGTTTCGAATACGGTGCAATATCTACCAAGCGGATGAGATTGGTTTAATCTCATTTTACGGCAATAGGCAGCAGTCGCTTTCCTCAACAGTCCAAAGAATCTCATTCACCGAAACATTTAATGCAAATGTACCACTTCAACAATTGATGAAATCCCACGTCAATCTGATAACAGGCTATTAGCACATAAAAACACACACACAAACATCGAGACGTTGAACCTATTCCAAATGATCCAAATTAGCCACATCAACAGAAGCACACGTCATAGTAGTACGAAAACTCACAGAATTTCTCATCCTTCTTGGGAACAATTTTCTTCTTCCTGACAATCCGCCTGATAATGCGCTTCTTCAGCTTCGGCTTAGGACCTTCCTCAGTGGTCGACTCCGCACCGGAAGCTGCTGCATCACCGAGTACTTTAACACTTGACACCAACTCACCGCTACACCCATCATCGAAACTCTTCGGAGGAGTTCCTTCGCGAACCGACTTCGCCGCGAGAAAGTTAGAATCCACCACTCGACGTACGCCGGCCGACGCTTCGATATCCGGTTTCGCCTTGGCCGGACTACTCATCGTAGTTGAACTGTAAGTAAACTGCCTCCGCTCACAGACTGGAAGCCCGCGGTTGCGTTGACTGGTATTTTTTTTCCTCGTATGACTCGTTTCTTATCACCGGTTTCAGGTACTCTGATTACACGGTTCACTATCACTTGAAGGGTGGTAGATGGCGGTCTGGCGTTTCGGGTTTCGAGTTTGTTATCGGCCAATTTTGATTGAGGCACTTTAAAGGAACTAAGCTAGTGGCGATTTGAGATCGGGTATGACTCTTGGGTAGGGTGGGAGAATCTGGTGAGCAATAGATGAAATTTTAAAATTGAGCGACTACAGAACGAATGAAAGTGTAATGGAACGAAACAGTTGGCAATTGAATACGAACAAAAGCGAAAAAGTGAAAATAGAAAAAAATAAAATGTGCAAAGTGAAAGTTGCGTGAAAAATGGCAAAAATGTATTAGTAAAAAGTGAAAAGCAAAAATTCGAAGAGCTCATCAGCAAGAAAATAAAACCACAAAAAGTATAAAAGTAAAAAGTAAGTAAACATGTTTAAAAGTAAAACTATTCAAAACATAAAAACTACAAATAAAAACTCAATAAAGCAAAAATGTAATAACGTAAAAAGTGCGAAAATACCAAAATGTAAAAAACGCATGAAAGTAAAAAAGTTGAAGGTATGAAAGAGTAAGATTATAAAACAACAAAAAACATATCAAAAGGGGAAAAAGGCAAAGCTAAAATAAAAAATGCTAGGAATTAAAAAAAACTAGAAATAGTGCGATGCAGATAAAATAAATAAGTGAACAAAGCGAAAGAGTTATGAAGTAAACGTGTAAGAAAAATACTAATGTTAAAAAATAAATGAGTAAAAGTGTAGAAATGTAATCTTGTTAAAAAGCAAAATATTTCAAAAATAAGTAAGAAAGTAAAAAGGTGAGAAAATAACGAACAGCAGCAGTAAAAACAAAAGCAAGAAAGTGAAAATTGTACAAAACCGAAAAAAGTAAATGATCAAATGAGTGAGTTAAAATGTAAAAAGACAAAAAAGTTAAATTTTTTAAATGTAAAATCGGATAATAAATCAAAATGTAGAAAAGAGAAAATTCGAAGAAGTGAAAAGCGAAAATGCAAAAAAATAGTAAAACAATGCAAAGTGAAAAAGCACAAGATTGTCAAAAAGAATGAAATCAAAAATTGAAAAAAGTGATTAAAAGTAAAATAAATGCAAATTAGAAATAAAAAAGTAAAGAATTAAGAAACTAAATAAATAAAAAATTAACTAATCAAGGGCGTCAGAAGGCAAAAAAGTTAGAAGGTAGAAAACTAAATAAGTAAAAAATGAAAAAAAAAATCAACAAAGTATAAATAATAAAAAGGAAAAGGTAAAACTAGTAGAAAAGTAAAAAGGTAAATGGGGGTGGGCGTGGCGTAGTTGGTAAATCGATTGCCTTGTACGCAGCGCACCTGGGTTCGGATCCCGACCCCGCACATAGGGTTAGAAATTTTTCATAAGAGATTTTTCTAACCCGAAGAAGCGAATGACTTTAAGGTTAAAACCTCTATAATCGAAATAAAAAAAATAAGAAGGTAAAAAGAATTAAATCGTTTAAAAAATTGAAATGTTGGAAATTACAAAAATAAAAAAAGGATGTAATGTTTAAGTTTAAGCAACCACCATTTGAGCCAAGGGGCCTGTTGGTGAAGGTAATAAACATAAACATAAACAATTCAAAAAAGTAAACAAAAACCAGAAAGTCAAAATGAACAAAAATCTAAAATCGAAAATAAAGCACAATATTATATAAAACGTAAAAAACAAAAGAGCAGATGTGAAAAAATTAACGCGTAAAAAGTGTACAATTGAAGAGCACAACAATGAAATTGCGAAAAAGTAGCAAATCAAGAGAAGTGCAAATTAAAGAATTGTTTTTAGTAAAAATATAAAAGTAAAATACTAAACGAATTAAAAATTAAATGAGCGAATAAGTACAAAAATACAAAAAGAAAATAACAAAGTTAGTGAGCAGAAAGCAATAAAGATAAAAAAAGAGAATAGTCCAACAGAAAAAATAAAATTTGCGAATGCAGAAAAAACGCATGTTAGAAAAATGTTAAAAGTACGAAGGAGTAAGAAAATGAAACAAAAAAAGGTAAAAAAGCAAAAAAGGTGAAAAAATGAAAAGTAAAAACTCAAAATATTGCAAATTGGAAAACCGAGAAATAGACCAATGCAGAAAAACGAATAAAGTAAAAAAGCAAAAGAGTTACAAAGTGAACGCGTGAGAAAAATACTAAGGATAAAAAAACAAGTAAAAAGGATAAAAATGTAATCAAGTTAAAAAGTGAAACATTTCAAAAGTGTTTTTTATGTAAGTGAGTAAAAGAGTGAGAATATATCAACATAAAGAAGCAAAAACAAAAACAAGTCAAAAAGTAAGAAAGTGAAAACGTTAAACAATAAAAACAAAAAAAGTGAAAGATGAAATAAGTGCAAGTTAAAATGTAATAAGACAAAAAATTACATTTTGAAATTTGCAAAAGTTAAGAAGTAACAATGTACAAAGGTTAGAGAATCCAAAAAAGTAAAAATGCATAAAGTTGGAAAATTCAATCAAAATGCATAAAAAACGTGAAATAGGCGACAAATAAAATAAAATAATATAATGGATATTGTAAAAAAGTAGGGAATAAAAAATGGAAGAAAGTGAGAAAGTAAAAAAATTATAATGTTAAGTATTTCTAAGGTAAAAAATTAAAAAAAGTCGAAAAAACTAGAATGTCAAAAATTTTAAAATTATAAAGGTATCAAAAAAAGAAAAGTAAAAAGGTCTCAAATCAAAAATTAAACCGAAACATTGCATAAACGGGAAAAGCAAAAGTGAAAATTTAAAAAAAATGTGAATTTGAAAAAGTGTAGAATGAAAAAATAACACCAGTATATATAGTAAAATAGTAAAGAACTAAATAAGTAAAATTGTTAACAGTAGAAAATAAAGAATAAAAAATATAAAAGTAAACCGTAAAAAAGATAAAATAGAAAATAGGTAAAAAATGAAAAACTTGAAAAGTAAAAAAAGTGAAAACGTGAAAAAGTGAAGCTGTCCAAAAATTAAAATAAAATTAACTAAGCAAACAATTAATAAAATTAAAAAGTAAAGAATAGTGAACAAGTAAAAATGTAAAATAGTTTGAAAGTGAGTATCAACAATGTATAAAAGTAAAAATGTAAAAATATGAAAATAGAGAACAGTAAACAAATAAAAAGGTGGGAATTAAAAACTAATAAAGCAAATAAAAAAATGTTGGAAAACTAAAGAAGTTAACATTTTAGAAAGTGAAAAAAGTTAAATATGTGAAAAAGTAAGAGAGAAAATAAGGAAAGTGGAAAACGCAAAAAAAAGTTAAAAAGTAGCTATGAAAGAAGTAACAAGAAAAGAGTAAAGCACTGAAAATGTTAAAATCACAGAAATAAAAAGGAAAAAAAAAACAAAAAGAATAGCAAAAATGAGGAAACTGATTAAAATTTTGAAAGCATTAGACAGTACAAGCTCAATAATTAATAGAAAGAGTCCAAAAAAGGACAAAAGCAACAGATTAATAGTCTCCTATTACTAAGAAAACTATAGGAAAACAATAGCAGACAATGTGAACTGGTAAATATGATAAAGAAATAGTAAATATGATAAAGTAAAAAGTGAAAAAGTAAAAAAAAATAGTAGAAGTGAAATAATGAAAATGTGTAGGAAACACTAAATGGGAAAATTTAAAGAACATAGTGAAACATTGAAAACAATAAAAGTGATAAAGTATTTAAGGTAGAGAATGAGAAACTAAAGTAGTGAAAATTAAAAGATTGAAAAATTTAAAAAAATATATAGAAGAGTATAAATCTGAAAACGTGAAAAAGTAAAACAAAGAAGAGGAAAAGCAAGAATGCGACAAAGTTAATATTAAAAACGTTAAAAAGTTAAAATGTATAGAGTTAAACAAGTAGTAGTCAAGTAACAAAGTACTTGAAAACTTCAGAAAGAAAAAAAGTTACGATACAAATCACAAATAAAAGTAAAAAAATAAAAAAAGAGTAAAAAACTAGGAAATTAAAAATTGAAAAGTAAAAGATTAAAAAAATGTAAAACAGTTATTAACGTAAAAAATAAAGAAGTCGAAAAATAAAGATGTACAAAAGTAAAGAGTGATACGATCAAAAGAAATAGTGAGGAAAGTGAAATGGTGAGATGGTGCAGAAAGGACTAAGTGGAAAAATGAAAATGACAAATAGTGAAACGATGAAAGCAAAAAAGTTATAGTGGCTGAGATAGAGAATGAGTAAATAGTTAAATATTTTAAGAAATATGTATGTAAGGGGAAAAACTAACTCGTTTAAAAGAGAAAATGTAAAATAATGTAAATAGAATAGAAAAGTAGAAAAATTAAAAAGTCAAGAAATAAAAAAGTAGAAACGTGAAAAAGTACGAAAAAAGAATAAAGAAGTAAAAATGTAAATGTTTAAATACCTATAAAAGTAAACATATAAAATTAAAAATACAAAAATTAAGAAGTTGAAGAAGTAAAACAATGAAAAAGTAGAAGTGAAAAAAGTAGTAAAACAAATAAAAACTACAGAAGTAAACACTACAGAAAATAAAAATGTTAGGAATGTGAAAAAGTAAGAGAGAAAATAGGAAAAGATGAAAACGCAAACGTTAAAAAGTAGCAATCTAAGAAGTAGAAGGAAAAGAGTAAAACTCTGAAAATGTTAAAATCACGAAATTTAAAAAGTAAAGCCACATAAAAAAGAAAAAAATGTATAATAATTAAAGTGGTGAAAGGATTAGAACGTAGAAGCTTAATAACGTAAAGAGGTAAAAAAGTCGAAAAAAGAAAAGGAAAACCATTAAAACAGTAAGAAGAGTAAAAGGAGACAAAAAATATAAGGAAAATAAAAGATAATATGAAATGGTAAATAAGATAAAGTTAAAAGTGAAAAAGTAAGCAATAAAACAGTATAAGTGCAAACTCGATCAGAAGAGCATAACAAAACATTAACACTATTATAACTATGGTTGATATTTATAACAACTGGAGTTATATTCAGATAACGAAATTGAAAGTGGATTGCGGACAGTTTTCTATACTATCATTATTATAACATAATCTGTTATGAAACCATCAATTTACGAATTGATCGTTTGATACTAGGTCACTGTCATTAGATGATTATATCTAATACAGTTCTCTCACAGAATACCTATATACTTTTGGAAAAAAATATATCTCATTTAGTTTTAACTTTGATAAAATCGTATCAAATTTTGTTACAATTTTGTTATAATTAGCCAGGTTTTTGTTTTATTTTTTGTTATTTTAACAACTAACCAGCCGAATTTATAACAAGTTCTGTTTCAAAATATTTTTGAAATATATAACTCCAGGTGTTATAAATCAGTTAGGCCTTTCTGATCGGGAAAAGTAAAACGATGGAACGATGCAGGAATGACTACATGGAAGTACAAAAAGGACAAGTAGTGAAACATTTGACTACAATAAAATCGATTATGTGGTTAAGGTAGAGAAAGAGAAAATAAAATAGTGGATAATAAAAAACAAAAAGAATAGCAAAAAAGAAAAAGCTGAAAAGTGTAAAATATTTATGAGAATACGTGAAAGAGTGAAAAGGTAAAACAGTTCAAAAATAAAGAAGCAAAAAAGTAAGAAAATAAAAACGTCAATATAAAAATAGTTCAAAAGGTAAATTGTATAGTAGTAATAAAACTAAAAATGTAAAACAGTAAAAAAGTACAAAAGCAAGAAAATAAAAATGTATAAATATAAGAAAGTAAAATAGCATGAGAGCAAAAGATAAAATGTTCAAAAGGTAATCGCTTCAGAAAGCAAAAATTAAAACTAGAAAAGTCAAAATTACAAAGTAAAAATGAAAAAAAACTAAAAAGATAAAATTGTTAGAAAGTTAAATATTTCACAACGTAAAAAAGTAAAGACATCGAAAAACAAAAATGTGCAAAAGTAAAGGAATAATCTAAGAAGAAAGGAAAACAATGAATAGAATATGAAAAAGCAAATCTGAAAAAGTAAAACGTGAAATGGTATCAAAAAAGTTAAAGTAAAAAAGTGAAATGGTGAGAAGGTGCAGATTGGACTAAGTGGTAAAACGAAAAATATAAACAATGAAACGTTGAAAGCAAAAAGTCATACAGTGGTAAGGATTAAGTTCTCATTTCTAATTAAAACAGTAAAATGCCAAAAAGTAAAACTCAAAAAATATGAAAGTAAAAAAGCTAAAAATTAAAATGTAAAAACGTGAAAATGTAAAGTAATTTAAGTAAGATAGAAAGTAAAAAAGTGAAAGACTATAGTAACCAAAGCAAAAATTACTATTATGTTAAAATTTGAAAAGAGTAGGGAGGAACAAAATAAACGACTACAAAAGTCAAAATAGAAAAAAAATAAAAAGTCATAGAGTTAGAAAGTAAAAAAGTTCACAACGCAACGAGAAAAAAATGAAAAGGTATAAAAACAAAAGAGTTAATAAGAGAAAAATAATAGAAGTAATAAAGAAAGAAAAACTAAATATATGAAAAAGTAAAAAGTAACTAAAAATATGAAAAAGTAAAAAAGTGAAAAATTAAGAAAGTACGAAGCGAAAGGAAAAAAATGCAGGAATGACAAATTATAAAATTAACAAGGACAGATAGTGAAACGTTAAATAAGGAAAAAGTGAAAAAATGGTTAAGCGGGAAATGAATATAGTGAAAAAAGAAAAAGAGAAAAGTGATCAGACACAATCTGGTGAACTGGTCAGACTGAATAAATGAAAGGTTAAAAAGTCGGAAAATTAAAAATTGTAAGCATCTGAAATTATGAAGAAGTAAATAATTGAAAACTTAAACATATTAAAAAATGAAAAATGTAAAAGTGAAAATGTTAAAGTGAACAAATAACAAACTGGAAAACAATTCAACCAAGCTTTAAGTTAAAACAAAATGAAATTTTCATAGCTCAGTTGAAATTCTCCCACCCTACCGTCAACAATTTGTACAGCTGTCTACAATTACCCGCCAAGAACGAGCACAGAGATAAGGGACGAAAACAAAACCTGTTATCAGATTGAGGTGTTGATTGTTCTCTGAGTCCAATTTTTCTTGCTTGTTTTTTTTTCTCATCTTCTTCCTGTCCTTCAACGCAAACAGAGCAACTTGGTCGCTGTTATCTTTCTTGGTATGTCACATTAGTCCGGCAGCTTAGCATCACATCATCATAGCTGGACTTCGAATGCAATTCTCGGGTCCGGTATTGCGCACCACAAGGCACTCTCTTATCTTTCGATGGAATGATGATAACTGTTAACCTCGAAATAGATACCACACCCACACTATCGTTCAATTTGCTGTTGTTAAGACTAGTTTGACGAGATAGGTTCTGAGCTCGATTTTCTGTTCTGATATCTTCTACGAAACAACACAGTCTTTGATAGTTATTTTTCCTTTCTCATACTTTGATTTTATCTTATGGCAAAAGACGACCTAGAAATTCGATTGAAACAAGAAAGACCAATATTTAGCAGCTTTGGAATCGGATGAAATGCATCATGGTGTCCTGTACATAAATATGTCTGAAGATCGATGTTTCCATAGATAATGCAACACGGAATGATACGATTATTCAAATGTCGGAAGCAAAAGTAAAAAAAAAATCTAAGTATGTTCAAGTCTGCTACAATATCAAAGTTTAGCAGATCTTTGAGTGTTGCCAACGTTAAAACAATATTTTCAATCCACTCGAACTGATACCAAATTCTAGTACGATAAACTTCGTGCTCAGTCTATCGCTCCTTGGCTTTATTTGTCGATACAGCAGCGTGCGAATTCCGCTCGTTTTCTTGGCGCTTTTCATACCTTCACCGGAAAACTATGTGTTCGCTCTCCCACCCCATAAATTTCGGGCAATGAAGCAATTTTCGTCTATCGCACCATCGAATTGGGAGGAACGCGCGCACTCAAACACACACACAACATCCGGTCGAATTTCTTTCACGATACAGAACATTCTGGCATTCCTCGAGATTTCCTGTTCCCATCTACTTTGCTCCGGAAGTTAGACTGCGGGAAACCGAGGGCAAATAAGCTGATAGTCAATGGAAGCTTATTATCAGCGTATTTCCCCACCGCCACCGTTCAATCTGTGTAGAAGTTACCCCGGGTTGATTCTCTCCAATATGGTGCTGAAACAACGGTTGAAGTTTGGTTTTATGGCCGTAGCGTGCTTCCAAATTGTTGATTCGTGTTTGGCTTCGCTATCGCTTTTTTATGGCATCTTTTATTTGAATAAAGTAAAGCACTGTACTACAGCTGAAATTTACGGATATGTTCACGTGATAGGATATTGCGTCTCGGCAAACATTTTTTTTTGACCCATAAACATTTCATGCAATGGGTTTCGCTTCAATCTACTCCGATCAAAATAAGTGCACTCAACATGAAAATATTTTTCTTTCCTTGACATGGACCAATTATTTAATTAACACTATACTATAGTAATGTGTTATTACGACTATCGTGGGTACAAGGGCTTATGTTCGGTGGCGTTCAGTTAGTAAAAAATATATCAAACATTACTATTTATAATGTCCATACAGTTGATACGTTTAAATATTGTATAGTGTAGTGTTGGCTATATTTTTTTAATAGAACTGCTCAACACTATACTTCAACTGAATTTGTTCGAAAACCAATTTGAAATACCCGAAGCTATCAACCAGAATTACAGATGAAGAGTAGACGAACCTTAATTTATCTTATTTTAGTCCGAATGTCATACTACTAATAACAACTAACAACAACAACGCGTTTAATAAAGACAACAGACACCATCCTCACTAATTCTCGTCATTCTTACTAATGTGTTCAAATGGGTGGGCTGAATAGATGGGCTAAGATGAATTAGGGAACAGTAACCCTACATGGTTCAACAATGGCATGAAGCAAACCGTGGCTTCGTTAAATTTCCGCTTAAGATTCCCCAGGTATTACGATTATGTGTAGAATGAGTAGCGAGAAATGCACCTACTCACGCGTCAGTTGCAAATCCTGGCCAAAGCCAAATCGCGTGTTGCTTCCAATCGATCCCTCGTACGGTCGTTCGAAGCATACTTATTAGCAGGATAGCTGATTTAGCATGAATGAAACTAATGGCTTTCCTTCTGGCGCTACCCTGAGTTGATTTATATCCATTTCCTTGCGGCAAAGGTCTTCTTTGTTCCAAGGAAAAAGGTGACTAATGAGAGACACACAGGAGTTGCTGCTGGAGGGGCGACGACGGGGAGGCCTGACTCGTCGATGTCCATGGATGCAGCTCTGTAGTGGAAATTGGTTTCGCCTCTGTTCTACTGTCTCTGGTTCGCTAGTGTAATCTAAAATCAATCGATTTGCCAGCAAGCGAGAGGGAGGGGGTGGTGCGGAAAGCAACAGGAAGTTTGTGCTGTCATTACCGCCGCACTGGAAGATGCATTGCTGCTACTCGTGCTGCACAATCTACTACCGATGTCTGATCGTACCCACGGTAGAACTTGACCTTAGCCATAGAGCATTCACCTGCCCGTTGCAGGTGTCGGGATAGGAAATTGAAGACAAACATAATTTCGGTTGAAGAGAGTTGAAAGCATCACGGCATCGTGCTATCAGCGGGGATGTTTAAAGATTTGTCGTTCCAGTGCATGCAATGTTTCCCAATGGCTATTTGACGGAATCGAAAATTGAGCTCTATTTTGTTCGATTATTGTCCACCTTTACAATCATTACTTTAAACTTTCGTGAATATAAACTGAACAATTGAACTCTTTATGCTAGTCCATTAATTTAACTTGTTTACTTTCAGATATAAGTCAGTAGTCATTCTAAATTGCTTTCGCTCATTTTTCGGGGACATCGAGAGCACATCTTTCTTGTACACGAAATCAACTGGAGCCCTTACGAGGCGTTAGTAATGTTATTCCCGAATTTCGCTTCAACTCGAACAAATCTTGAAATTTTCTGTACATGTCAACTTTTTCCAAAAATGATCTAGACTGTCTTTTGAAAAGTGTCAAACTTTTTTCACCAATTTTTTTTAAATTTTATAGTCTAAAAATTACAAATCCTATAAAAAAATGTTGTAGGAGTGATTTTCACAAAATTAGTCATTTTTTAATAAAAAATATTGAAAAAAAAATCTCCATTGACTCCTACACTGAAAAAAAATCGATTTTGAAAATTTAAAATCGATTTGCTAAAAAACCCATCTTTGATTTAGATGAAATTTTGTTCCAAGAAAATATTCCCTGCCTACCGCTAAAAATTAGAGTTCGGCACTTTTAGGGGAACCGGGGGCAAGTCCGATGCGCACTTGGATATTATTTTTAGTTGAAACATTTTAAGGTTTTAACAGCACAAAAGCTTTGAGAATCACTAGTATTTTTGCCGCACATTCTAATCTACTCCCCATATCATCATTTATCTGCATTGAGGATAAGTTTGAGTATTCCAACACCCTTCATTGGGCATTTAACAAAAATGTGCACTGTTGTGGTAAGACCGACAGTTTTGGGAGGGGTAAGATCGACACGTTGTTTAGATGGTTGAGTTCATTTTTATTTAATGCGAGCGACTGGGAGTTGTTTATGGTCAGTTCGGTTCGGGATGCCAAAGAGGAAGGTTCATTTGTCGGTTGTCTCGCGTCGCTTATGTGCAAAAGAATGGCTGAGCAGCGTACTTGCTGGATAGTCAGGCATTTTGCGGAGTTTACGTGTGTGTGCGTTGAAACGGTGTCGTTTTTCGATTTGTGGAAATTTGTGCAATTGAATACCATCCAATTGAGAAAGGAAGCGATGTGATCAATTCGAAGGAAAAAGTTATGTATCGGAACTAAGAGATTCCGTTTAGTGATTATAATACCACAACTCTTACCATAAAACTGGCCTACTGAGGTGTCCATCCCGACGGCTGCTAAGCGGGTGAGAAAATTCCAATTGGATTTTGTATATAAGTTCTGTTCCTTATAGGGAAATGCAAACCAAACACCATGTGCTCATTCTGTACCTGCATTTCGCGTACAAACACGAATATGGCTCATTCACATACGAACGCGACCACATATTCGCCTGTGCAATCGGGTTTGCTTTTTCGTCACTTTTGTCTCTCCCAACGTTGCCCATTTATCAATAGATGGATCGCGTGTTTCTACGAGCGGCAGGCAGCCTGAGTATAACGTAATAAGCATAAATATTTACAGAATTTGGACGACGGGCTCCGGAGCAAAGTACATAGGGACCATTCATAAATTACGTAACGCAAAAATTGCCCAAAATTGACTCCCCCCTCCCATCATGTAACAAATTGTCACAAATTTCTTCATCCCCCCCTCCCCTGTTACGTAACAAATTCCTGGAAATTTTTTTTTCTTCGGTGAAAACATGTTACGTAACGATTTAGCTAACTTCCCCTCCCCCCTATGTAACAGGGGATATATTCTTCTTGCAGAACGAATCTTACTCCTTAGAATGGCTTCACAAGCGATAATAAAGCTTGAAAAGATTAAGGGGGAAAATCTTTACCATAATACAAACCAAGTGTTGAACATCATTCATATGCTTCCTCATGCTACGCGATGAAATTCCAGAAAACATGCATTTGCATCACACATACTCATATACACATAATTACACTTTATCACACATACAAAACACATTTTTAATGAAAAAAATTGGACAAAAAGAAAGTTAACCAGGGTGTCGCTCTTGCCACTTCGGGGTGTCGGTCCCACCCGCAGCGTTTTTAAAATGTTATTTTTCTCCATTTTTTTGGCAACCAATTATTTTTGATGAATCCAATTTTTCGAAGCACCAAAAAAATTATATCTTGTTAAGAACCATCTATACAAGGACTATGCACAGAATATGCAATGTTTGGAGCTTTGTGGTATTTTAGAAAAATAATTGCGCCTAAGGTATCGGACTTGCCCTCGGTTCCCCTAAGGGAAAAAAGTTATTTGAAAAAAACTTTTCCTTTTCCAAATAGAATTTTTTTCAGCGTATTTTTTTCGAAAACTAAACCAATGAAGGTCATAATCATCTCAAAATCCAGTTTCCCAACTGCTAATTGCCTGATACATGCAAAATGCATCAGTAACGAATTTAGTATATCGTCGCTGTTGTGCTATCTTATGACAAACGCCATTTTGGGGTAAACTGAGTTAGATATGCCACATTACTTGTTTGAAAATTCTCTACAAAGTGGCGTTTTCAGAATTTTGAAATTCTACTTGGTTACTTAGATATAGCGAGAAACGTGATGAGAAATTGTGAGTTTTTTGCTTCAAATCACTGTATATAGGGATTTGCTCAAGCTATATTGAAGTTTTAGATGTTTTTATGTGTGAAAATGTCTGAGGAACGCAATGGCATAAACATTTTCAAAAGGAAATTACAGTTGTAAGCAAAACACAGTTTTAGTTTTAAACTGGAAAAAAAGCATATTTGGCAACACTGCAATCAAAAATATCAATTTTTTCTAGATTCCCTGACTCATTTCCTTCAAAATGCATTTCACCGATTGTTTATAGACCATATGAATACAAAGATATAAATAAAAGTTAAAAATTGATTTTTTTCTATGGAAAATTTTCCATGCACGATTATGACACGTCATACAAATTTTGTCATCAATACACGCTGGTAATATCCAAGTGCGCATCAATACACACGTGTGAGTGCGACTTTTGTTTACATCCATAGTAAAAACTCGCTACATAGTCAACCGATCTTCGTAATATTTGAGAGATTAATGCAGAATAGATAGAAGCATCAATTGTCTTCTTTGGCTGGTTTATACCATTTATAAGTTTCAAGATATTCAATCTCAAACTTTAAAAATCGTTTTTCTCGAAATGTGCTAAATGGCGCTTGTCATAAGATAGCACAACAGCGACGATATATCCATACAGTGGCGTAGCCCGAAAATTTTGTGCGTGGGGGGGGGGGGTTGATAAAAATCGTTGTTTTTTCGTAAGTTGGATAAATTAGTGAAAGTTCAGAAACAAAATAATTAGTCTAACCGATGCCTTTCATTTTTTTTGTAATAAGTCAATAAAGTCAAAGAATGCAAATACAAGGTGTAATTTTAAAAGTTCAAAAACTTTTCTAACGACCGAGATCACATAATTTCGAAATCAACAACTTTGAAGGTTTAACTAGTTCGAAAAAGCTTTCCAACATAAAAAGCTCATATTTTGGTATAATAATTTTGGTGATGAAAACTCCTAGAAGTGATTATGGAGAAGTAACTCTTCAAAAATAGTAAGAGATTTGGTGTCTTCAGCAAAGTTATTGATGTCACTTTAAAAAATTTTGAAGAAAATTTGAAGGCTACATAAATGCAATATATCGATATATTAAACAATATTTACGAAATTTTCTTAAAGCCAGTTTTTTTAAATAAAACTTTAGAGACTACCTTGAATAGAATATGAATTTTAGTACTTATACATAGCAGAAGAGATTTATCAATTACAGTAATATCAGAATAACTTGTTTTAAAAGTTTTGTATTCTTGGGGCAGATCAATTCTGATGTATTATTCAAAATCAGCGAAATTAAATGCATTTCTTTCCATCACAATAGAAATTCATAATGTATATTGCACTGCGTGTAAGACGTCAAAACCCAACAAAAATTTAGCACTACATTCAACAAAACATCGCACAAAGTGGATCAGCGTAGGACGTTTTTTAAACAAACTTTTCTGCGAGGGAGTGCAAGGTTGATGCAAAAATGGAAATTAAATGCATTTTTATTAATTTGATGCAAATTTGTTATTCCTAGAGTGATCTGCCCCTAGTTTGTATCACATATGGTGGGTGTTAAGTCAAACCGGGCTGAGTCGTAAAACCATAAAAAGAAATAATCATAACGCTGGATAAATAATTGCTTCAGCTACATTCGGCTTTTAGCTAATTTGAAATATTTTACAATGAGCAAGAATTATAGCAACAATTAATTTCAAATTATAATGTAAACGATGCTGCGATTCAAACTCGTTTTTCTCGAAATCAATACAATGTCATTTAGTCCGGTCTGACTTAACACCAACCATATAGTCTAATATATTCCAATATTCTGAGCACACGGTCTTCTTCAAACTTGGGGTTGGAATGTCTTCAACAAAGTTTTTCTTTTAATTTTGATTATAGGGGCGTTAACCATAGGGTCTTCCTGCTCTTTTTTCAGTTTAGAAAAATTTCTAACCTTATGTGCGGGGATTGGGAATCGAATCTAGGTGAGATGCGTAGAAGGTAATCGACTTACCAACTACGCTTTGCCCGCTCCATTTGACAAAGTTGTTTAAAATAGCATTTTCGAAACTTTTGCTGAAGGCATTAACTCTCGAACTAAATTTGTTTGAAGAAAATATGCTTCATATTTACTTCTAGGAGGATTAACCTACAAAATTATTTTATTAGAAGATGTGCTGCTTTACGTTGTAATATACTTCAAAGACACTAAACATCAAAAGTTGACAGTTCCGAAATTATGTGATCGTTACCGTAAACAATTTTTTTCCAGCAGTAATTCACTATTGAAGCTCGCAAATGCAAAATGAGTCCTCGTATACAACATTTTATTACACCATCCAATTGAACACTCAAATATACACCATTTATTTGGAATAATTTGAAATTTTATTATTTCCAATACTGCTTAAAGAGTATTAATATAATTTATTACACAACAAAAATCAAATGCTCATAAAAACCATTATTTTCCTTCTATTTTTCACAATATTGTTATCGTTGTAGATCACATTGAGGTTTTATGTCAACTCTATTCAGCATTCTCAAAAAAATACATTTTAGCAAAAATTTAAAATTATCCAATTTGTCGGCGAGGAAGTTTGTTTTAAAGACAATCAAACTTCACTTCCCATTCGAAGCATTGTCCCTAATCCAAATTTCGGAACATCCCTTCAAAAAGAACTCATGATAATTTGACAGCTATAGGACCTCGGTTCAGTGCATGATCCAATTCCCACTGTTTTCCAAAAGTCCCCATGATGCCTAAAA
Organism: Topomyia yanbarensis; assembly: GCF_030247195.1. Classification (NCBI taxonomy): domain Eukaryota; kingdom Metazoa; phylum Arthropoda; class Insecta; order Diptera; family Culicidae; genus Topomyia; species Topomyia yanbarensis. The sequence continues at coordinate 349,029,884 of NC_080672.1, read as the reverse complement.
CAATGGATTCTTAATGTAGTGATCAGACAATATCCTTCAAAAATTTGCATTGTGCCATATTTAATTAAATTAGTCAGCTTTAAGTTTTTTTTCAATCCAAATATTTTGGATTGGGGGGGATTAACCTCCAAAACCCCTCCTGGCTACGCCACTGTATTTATAACAAGCTTGAATGTAAACATTCAGATGAGCACAATAATTAATTAACATCAATAGGCTTCTACTTTTACATTTTTAAAAAATAATTAGTATGACGACGAAATTGACCAATAAATCGACTCACAATTATCTCCATTCCGAGCCGTGTCCAACAACCCCGCCATTAAGCTGTGGAATAATGATTGGAAAAACAGCCCACATCAAAAATCAATTCACATCGACCCGCGAGACGGCCACGGCAGCGCACACAGACCAGCGGTCGTTTGTTTGAGTAGGTGCGGAGTATGACAAATCACCAAACTTAAAAAGGCCCATAAGCTCTCTCGGTCTCCTCGTTGCATTACTGTCTAGGCGTAATGCAATAACCATCTTAAAACAATTGTCTGTCAGAGGTTCTTTAGCACTGATGTTCACAACATGGTTGATGATGTTTGCAATACCGTCAAACCTTTCAACCAAGGGAGGAATACAAGGTAGGCCTGTTTTAAAAGAAAAAATGAGAATAACTTACGAAATGTTCGATACATCAAATTATTCGGCTCAATAAAATGGTGTATTTCTATGATGGTAACAATTTTGTGGAACTGAAATATTTAAAAATCTTTTTTTTTCGAGAGTTGTCCTACTGGAGCTGTAGAGCTAGATTCTTGGAAGGACTCCCCGTCAGAATCACACACTACAGTTGCAGACGAGACAAGCAACGTCACCCACTGAAACACTACTTAAGGCTAATTGCAGCGGGCCGTGAGTGATTCTGAATGTGCTATTCATTGTACGGTTCAGATTTGTGTGGGCGTAAAGATTTTGTGATCGCGTGTATCATCGCGAAGGGCTCGAGCATTTGTACGTTAACGTGTTTAATCGCGTGTGCGTTTGTAAGATCTACCATATCACTAAAGTTCCCGGTCATGTCGCCATAGAACGTGTTGTTTAAAACTTCGTAAGTGCTTAAACGTTAATTTTATTACCGGGGTGTTATCAAGTTTGCGCGATCGCGGATGTAGGTGTGCGTGTTTGATCGCGAAGGGCTTCAGCGTTCGTATGTTAATGTGTTTGTCGCGTGCATGTTATTTCTCGTGTACAAAACTCGACTGAAGTTCTCGATCATGTCGCCATGGAACATGTTGTCCAGTGGATGTGAGAGCTGTATTTTTTTAATTGGTTTAATTAAAGGCATGACCCTAGGCTGTTTATACCAAAGATAGGAATTTCCAGATCCGATCCATGATCGTGTGAGCGCGGAAGTTGTTCACGCTCGAGACCACGTTTGAAAATTTATAAGCGCTGAGACGTGCACCTGATCTCCCGGGGATGTTATGATGTTTGCGAGATCACGCGTGTAGATGCCGTGAATGGTCGCGAAGGGCTCAATCATTTGCACGTTAACGGGTTTGTCACGTGACCCTCGGAACTAAACAAGAAAATAAACAAGTAATAATGGTTTATTTGTTTGAGGACATAAACTTGTTTCAATGGGATTCTTGATTAATAAAAATGTACTTAGTTGCAAAATTAAACAATATCTTCTCACATCTTCTCAGATTCTGAGCTGATTATAACTTTCATTGATTTAGTTTTCGATAAAAATACACTGAAAAAAAAATCTGTTTGGACAAGGAAAAGTTTTTTTCAAATAACTTGTTTTCCTTTAAAGTGCCCAAATTGAATTTTTGACGGTAGGTAGGGAATATAATTACCTTTCTTGGAGCAAAATTTCATCCAAATCAAAAACGGTTTTTTGTAAATCGACATTAAATTTTCAAAATCGATTTTTTGAGTGTAGAAGCCGATGAAGAATTTTTTCATAATTTTTTTTCAAAAATTTGACTAATTTTGTGAAAATCACTCCTACAACATTTTTTTGCAGGATTTGTCATTTTTAGACTATAGGCAATTGAAAAAGAATGTTAAATAAAAGTTTGGCCTTTTTCAAAAACAGTCTAAATTATTTTTGGAAAAACAAAGTATGCAAAGTGGCTTTTTGTGACAAAGTCTTCATGTACAGAAAGTTTCATTAAAATCGGTGCTGCCAACTCTGAATACGATTTAGCGCGAAATTCGTAGACGACTTGCAGCCTTCATCAGTGGCAGTCGATGTACCAAATACGCTATGCCCGCCCTGGTCTGATATTCTGATTGGGTACAAATATATATTTGATATCAAATATGCAGTAGTTTAGAATTTTCGCTGTTCTAGTTACATCATACACAAGATATTGAATTTTTTATTGAAAAGTGTTGGCCAAAATTTTGGTTTCTGTTAAAAATCCAGGCCCCTTCAAAATTCCGGGCCTGGAGGGAAACACCCTCCCTTCTCGGAGGCTTTGGGTGTAGTATTTCATATGCCCGGCTAAGTACCCAGAATACAAAAGCACCAGCTACTCTCGCTGTGGTGGATAAATCGAACGAGCATTGCTTTCCTTCACAACTAACAGTAAAAGAAGAGCAAAGGAGGCGCATGGGTAACACTATGTGGTGTTGTTTATCACCAGTTCCAACAAAAGGTCAAAACTCACCTCCCTAGCCAACAGGGGTCGCTACAGGAGCAGCAACAACACCGGAAAAATTCGTTTGATGTTGACCTAGCCAGTTGAATTAGAACAATTCTGCCGTACCTTGGTGTAGCTGTCGATAAACATCCCCAACAGTGAAGTGATTTGGTAAAATTGCAGCAAAAAGGCTTCTTACACCGTTTTAAGTGATGAAATGGGATGAAAAATTTCAATTGTCCTTAATTAGTAAATTTGTTTTGTTTTTCCTTTTTCATTGGTTTGCGAATGAAATCAGCAATGTTTGGTGAATTCATCTTCGCCACCTTGAAATAAATCTGAACCAGAGTAATAGTAAACTTAGACTTCTTAAATATTTTGCAAGGAATCAATAATTTCAAAAAAGTTAAAATATGTTTCTTCTCAACAAACCCGGAGAAATTTATGTAAACCCCGGGGGCCCGGAGATCGCTCCCAAACACCGGAGTCTTTGGTTCAAAGAGTTTCAACATCAATGTTTCGAGGAGCAAGACAATAATTTGGGCAACAGTGCGTTAATAACGTTTTGCCTAGAATTTAAACAATCAGCGGCGTAGTAGTGGGGGGGGGGGGTTGGGGACGAAATATTTTGAAGAGATTTGAAAAATTGAATATGTTTAACAAAAATATACTTAATATTTTAAATGGCATTCTCTAAGTTTCATTTTCAAGAGTTATCCTGTGAGCATATTTCCTTGTAGTGAAAATTGGCGGCACACCTCGACACCTACCTGTCGGTTCATTGTGGGGGCTAACTCAACCGCCGAGAACTACAACGAAAAAAATCGCGGCGAAAGGAGGAGCTAAATGGCTCCTGGTATCGTGACAAAACTGGGAGCTTATTGGTTCACGAAACGGATATCGGTACCGAGGGAAATTTCGCCACATTCTGTAGTCCTTGACTGACGGCGCACACTGGAGAGTGTGCGAGAAGTATCCCCATAGCGACCACCAGACAAATCGCTACCGCAACGGCCAATGGAACCCTCCTGCAGTACGGAGAAGGATGACCGGCAAGCTAAAGTGGAAGATGAAAGCCTTTAACAAAAACCTCTTTGTTGAGCCACTTTGGCGAACAGTGGAATCAAGTACGGTTGATGCGACTGATCTAACAGGAACGATTGTGACGTTACAATGCCACGAAAACTGGAGCCATGCAGTAGACGGGATGCAGCTTGCTGGTTAAATGAGTAGCTCAGTACGCTACACGCTGCTTGTCTTAGAGCCCGAAGGCGGGCTCAGAGCGCAAGATCGGAGAGTGAGAGAGGAGTGCAAGCGACGTTTCGAGAAGCTAGGGACTCTTAAAAACGGAAGATCAAGCTTAGCAAGCCAATAGCCACGAGTAGCTGTGCTGTGAAGTAGACGCCAATCCCAGCGGGACACGTGATGAGTCGTCATGACGAAGATGAGGGCCCGTCGACACCAGCTGAAATATGCCCGGGTAAGCTAAAGATCGTAGAGAGTCTTCCCGAAGCACGACTCAACTACCTGGCCACCGACACCGTACGGCGAAGAAGAAGGAGGTAACATAGCCGAGGGGCTCTATCCAACTCGACGAGATGTACGGTGGGGTCTTATGACTGTGGCTGCCCGGAAAAGCGGAAATCGTGTGTTTCGTGGACGACCTGTCACTAACGGTGATGAGTGAGACACTTGAAGAAATGGAGGTGTCGGTGACGGAGAAAATAGACGCGTTCGAGAGCTGGATGAACGGGGTCACGCTGCAAATAGCTCACCACAAGACGGATGTGTTGTTGGTCAGCAACTGCAAAGCGGTTCAGCAGATACAGATCACAATCGAAAAGCAGGTGATTGCATCGAAGCGTGCACTGAAGCAATTGGGAGTGATAATCGACGACTGGTTGAGCTTTAACAACCACGTTGATTACGCCTACGAAATGTCGGTCTATTAACTTGTGTTTCGTCATCGATACTGAGATATGGAGCTCCTGCCTGAGGTGCGGCGCTGAAAACCAAGCGAAAAGCTGAACAGGATGCTCCGGCTGGTGGTCGTACGAGTTGCGGTTGCGTACCGGAGGCAGTATGCGTTATCGCCAAGATGATCCCCATCTGCATCGCCCTGGCGGAGGATATCAAGTGCTACAATCAATGAAACGTCAAAAACGTGAGGAAGATGATGACTGCTGGCTCATCCAAACCTGTCGACGTGGGTCAATAGAAAGCACGGAGAGATTACCTTTTACCTGAAACAGCTCCTATCAAGCCACGGCTGCTTAAGGAAGTATTTTCATCGGTTCAGGTACACAACGTCACCACTGTGACCGTAGTGTGAGAACGTCGAGGAGACACCGGAACATGTGGTCTTTTAATGTCTGAGGTTTGAAGTGACGTGCAGGGAGCTACTTAAAGCGGGAGGACCGGATTTCAACCCGGATAGTGTAACCTACAGAATGGCAAGCGACGTAAAGAGGTGGAACGCAGTAAATAGAGTTATGATGTAGATCCTGACCGTCTTATAGCGGAAACGGCGTGATGAACATCGAGCAACGGTTTCGGGAGAGCAATCACCGCCAGGGAACTCTCCGCAGGAATGAGCTAGATCCACCGCCAAATACTAGTCGAGTAGATTGCAACAGAGTACCGAGTTTGAATCATCGAAACGCCAGCGAACCGGACGTCACGCTCCATCTGGAATCGCCAGACAAACCACGGCACCCCATCGGTTGTTCCGATAGAAAAACAGCGAAAACCAAAGAAGAATCGATATTGAGTGAACTTTTTTCACCAGGGAACTCTCCGTCAACGTAAGCTAGATTCACCGCTGGGGACTAGATTGAGTAGACTGTGACGAGACACCACCAGTCGCGGGTCATCGGGGCACCAATGAATCGGACGCCCTGCTTCACCGCAATCGCCAAACTGACCTCGGCATCTAGCTGATTGGCTTGGTTACGAGAAAACTTCTTTCGCCGGGGAACTCTCTGTTGGAGTAGGTAAGATCCATCGTCGGAAACTAGAACGAGTAGTTGGCGAACATGTCGAGGAGCTGAATGGCTCATCAAGTAGTTCGAAATGGCCCAAGAAAAGAACTAAAGGGCTTTAAGGAGTTGCGGTGCTAAATGGCATCGGTCACGGGGCCAAAGGGCTCAAGAAGTTGTGGTACTGAAACCAAATAAGAATCGGTATCGGGAGAACTTCTTTTGCCGGGGAACTCTCCGTCAGCGTATAGTCAGATTCACCGCCGGGAACTTGACTGCGTAGACCGCGACGAGACACCACCAGTCGCGCCAGGGCTCCAGCAAACCGGACGCCCTACTCTACTGGAATCGCCGAGCTGACCTCGGCACCTGGCTGGTTGGCTTGCTTTCGAACTTCTCTCACCGGGAAACTCTTCTTCGGGGACTAAACCGAGTAGTCCGCGAACCAGTCGGAAGCTCAACGAGGAAGTGGTACTAAATGACACAAGGGGACTGAAGGGCTCAGAAAATTAGACAGTCTGAAGTTTGCCGCCCAGATTGTCCTCGTAGGGGAAGAGCACTAGTTCTGGACCCACAGCTAGCTTTCCTACTACTATACCAAAATTGCCACGTTGTGTGGATGGTCTTAAACTAGTAGTGTGTCGACAATGGGTGCTGTAACCCTACTGAAAGAGCTAGTTGGATAGGATTGTGTCTCTTCCCGAAGTAATGCCGTAAGGTAATGCCGCACAGTGGCCGGTCTTCGAATAAAAGTCGGACGAAACCAAAAATGTTGCCCAATCTGGCTGAAAATTACTATTAAGGTAATTTTGGGGTGCTGAGCTCATTTTTAATGCCAAAAGTAATAAAAGACATACAGTGCTATCGAACCTTTCTTATACGCATAATATCATTTTTATGAAATTTATTTTACTGATTAGATATAACTGAAACCAGGCTTGCTGGAGCATCACTCATGATGCAAAAATGAGGTGAGGTATCAATATTCTGAGGAGGACTTCACACACCTCTCCAATAGCAGAAAAAAAACTCTTCTCCCACTCAACAAGAAAACTCATCATCAGAGGTGATGACTTGTTCAATGATTAGAGGATGTTATGTGCATCACACAGGAGAGGCGAGAGCGCAAAACTGATTGAAGATGGGTTGGAATCCCTCTTCCAAAATGCTGAGAGTGTGGAGCGCGAGAGTGATTGTTTCCCTCTCTTGTTTTAATGGAATTTTGTCTGCTGCGTAGGATGGGGATATAAGTATAATTTTCGTGGTGTAGATCAGTGCTTCGTGGAATATGGATATCATCATGTGGTGGGAATGTAAGAGGCTGGAGGACCCAGTTTTGACTCTACTGTGGCAAACGGCCTTGAGCACAGGTTTCAATTGAGCGAGGATTCAGTGGCCTAACTAAAATACTAACGATCAGACAACACTAAGCTCGGAAAATTTAAAATCAATCCTATTCGCCAAACTCAATAACACCATAATAGAAGATAAATATTTTGATTTTGAAATCTAATACAACATGAAATCGCTTCCAAGTAAAATGGGTGCAAAATATTCGATTCTATTCTAGCGTTCTTTCTCAATAAAATTTAAAAAAAATGTTTTTATCAAATAGTTTCGTTTTTATCTCTATTATATATTGTTTTGGCCGGTTAGTTTCCAAGTAATGAAGTTTTAAAAAATAGTTGTTTGTGTTTATTTATTACTAAATGTCAAAGTAGAAAGTTTGTGCGGATTAATTTCCAATGGGCAATACATTTTTAAAATGAGATATTTATCGACAGCAATATTTAAAATTATATATAGTCGAAAATTTTATGCTATTCTGATTATCTTTCAACGCTAGGGTAATGAGCCTATTTTCGGCCTGTTTCTATTATCACCCTACTAATTTGTAGCCGTTGGTTAGAGCAGTTATTCCCATCTTTGTTCAACGTATTGGATTAAAAGGTAAGGCAATAATTGGAACACTCGATTCGAATTTTCGTTGCGCTTAAATACGAACATTTTACAGCTTTCATACCAATTCAATCAGATTCACAAATTTTGTTTTCGTACTCGAAACGCTTCTCCATAAATAGTTTAGTTATAGGTTTGTAAGAGGTTTACCTCTTTTCCCTATATTCGGAGCAGAAGACGAAGCTTCTTATTTTGATACTGATTTCACTAAATAATCCCCCTAGAAGAGAAATAATGTTTTAAACAGATTGATTGACATTTGTAAATTTTCATTGCAAAGTATTAAAAATTGGGTGAGTGGTATTGAATTTTCAGGAGGAAACTCGAAAAAATGCGGTGTACACACTAACTTAAAACCTCCTATACTAATCGTTTAGAAATTTCGCAGAGTTTTTTCTCACATCATTGCCCAGGTACCTACGGGAGTGCTTTACAACATCATTATTATATTTTAAATAACATGTTAACCGTTTTCTTAACGAATGTATTGCCTTCAAAGTGCAATGAAAAATTTGAAAAAATAAAGGCTGCTCTCATTACTCCTTATCATCTTCACTTATAGCAAAAAACATTTTCTGAGACCTTTGGCACCAAAACATTAGTTACGTTGTCCAGACTTAGCCGATTTCTAGAAAGTTCTAAAGAGAACAATTGCACCTTTCCAAAGGTATACTGTATTATTCTGTTATGCAAGAAATATTGTGCTAAATTGCGACAATAATAAGAAAATTGTCATGTTTTGCATTTTTTTCATGACAAATATGCAAATGGTTCAACATTCTTCCAAAGGCACTTTATGGTTCTAATAAGAATTCGGAAGAACATTTAATTCTGTTATAAATCAATTTGGGGGCATGCAACATTTTTCAAAACATTTTGTGTTGCACTGTAACCTATGCTAGTTCACTTGAAAAGTTAAAAAATCACTATAGCACCGTGAAATGAGTTATGATGAAGTTTTGGTAACAAATTCTTAATCCACCTGGACAGTGCGTAACGAATAAACGGTTTGTGTCAATAGAAACATATGTCGTCGCTGTTGTGCTATCTTATGACATACGCCATTTTGGGGTAAACTGAGTTAGATATGCCACATTACTTGTCTAAAAAATCTCTACAAAGTGGCGTTTACAGAATTTTGACATTCTGCTTGGTTACTGAGATATAGCGAGAAACGTGCTGAGAAATTTCTAATTTTTTGCTTCAAATGACTGTGTCTGGAGGTTGGCTCAAATTATCTTTATGTATGAGATGTTTTTATATGTAAAACTATCTGATAAACACAATGGCATAATCATTTTCGAAACAAAAATGCTCGAACTGTGAGAAAAAAGCAATTTAAGTTTTAAATTGGAAATATAGCATATTTGGCAACACTGTAACCAAAAATAACTATTTTTTCTAGATTCCCTGGCTCATTTCCTTCAAAATGCATCTCACCGATTGTTTATAGACCAAATGAAGCCAAAGATATGAATAAAAGTTAATAATTGATGATTTTTTTCTATGGAAAATTTTCCATGCACGATTATGACACGCCATACAAATTTTGTCATTAATACACACCTATGACACGTGTGAAACCGACTTTTGTTTACATTTTTAAAGAAAACTTGCAATGTAGTTAATCGATTCTCGTAATATTTGAGAGATTAATGCAGCATAGATAGAAGCATCATTTGTCTTCTTTGAATTATTTATACCATTTATAAGTTTTAAGATACTCAATCTCAAACTTTAAAAATCGTTTTTCTCGAAATGTGCAAAATGGCGCTTGTCATAAGATAGCACAACAGCGACGATGTGTCACGTTTTAGCTTAGCTATGGGTGCCATTAGGATTCGTCGCGGTGCGGATGTGGGCGGTAAATGGATAGTCCGCACCGCAACCGCAAACAAATAATAAAACCGCACCGCTTACCGCAACCGCATTGCATTTTCCGCACAGCACCGCGCGGTAATGCGGTAAAAATCATGTATTTTAAAAATTGTGCTGAAAAATTATTCATTTGTTTTGAGTAGCCATATATAGTAAAATGTTATTCTTATTTACACGAAAATTATCTTTGACGGACTCCTCAGAATGTAACTTTTATGAAAATATTCAACTTTGCAAGTTTTATTAAGAGGGGTGAGGGTTTTGGCGTGAAAAAACACTTTTTCTCGATTTTGAGTGAAGTGAACTGATCAAAACTTTTGTACATTATAGTGTATCATTTCAATAACATGCTGTAATTTTTCCATGCAAAAATATCGACAAACGACTCGGTGACGAAGCTTTTTGTAGAACGTCTCTGAAAAAACATGATTTGCGGTGTTACCTGCCATTCAAAAACTACTTAACCGATTTCTTTCAAACTTTGTATACAGATTCTATGTAAAAACCCCTACGTTAAAGTTTCGAGATAAATTTTCAATTAAGACAAAAACTGTCCAAACTATGCAAAATTTAGCATCTGGACTAACTTTGACTTGTCACAATATGAAGGAAGACCTTGAGGGAGACTTTGAGAAACACAAAAAAAATCGCAATGCCCTACACTAACTTCGAAAGCTTTACTTTCAAAATGTTACAAAATACTCCTAACTGAAAAATATTATTTGTTAATTTGGTAGAAAATGTTCCCAGTTGGACAAACCATGGACGCACGCGAAAAAAATTCCTTCGAATTCGTTTGGTTTGATGATGATAATTACATTCTTTGGATTGTTTTTATCATTAGTCCATCTCTAAATTCTCCAAATTAACCAAAATTCACAGTTGAGACAATGTCATCGAAAACGATTCATAATTCCACGATTTCTAAGAGGAATCAGGAGAAATGATGCATTTTGTAATTGGATTTGACAGTAAAATACAATTGTTTTTCAATGATTGGATTTTGCGTTTCATGTATTTGAAAAGGTTTATTTGTAATTTTTTTCTTTGAAGTATAAAATAAATAGTTTTCAAAATATGTCGTTAAAATAATGGTGCCAAATTATATTGGACACAGCTTATAGATTTTACTTCTTAGTAACAGTATGTTTTATCATGTTTGAATGACCAAAATGTAAAAAATCAAGTAGCGATGGGTCGAATACAGATTATATTCAGATTTCTTTTCAAATCATTGTCAAGTCTATGGAAATTAGAGCAATTAAATGTTTATCATGTTTCTCTATTGTAGGGTAATAAATAAAACTCCAACGTTCTGAGAGAGAGAGAGAGAGAGAGAGAGAGAGAGAGAGAGAGAGATGTTCCTAATAATGACATTGCTAAGTATTCGTTCAGAAAATCAATCTAGTTGCGTCCTTCTTAAATGGTAAAAGTCATAGCTTTAATCCACTTTTTAATGCAGACTGCAGACTTTATCAATTATTTTTTGAAGTGCGGTTGCGGTAATACCGCGCGGTAAAAGCTCATTTCCCGCACCGCATCCGCTAGAAAAAGTGTCTCATCGCACCGCTGTTTTTGCGGTGCGGGTGCGGTAAACACCGCGCGGTTGCGGTAATTATCGCAACCGCGACGAACCCTAGATGCTATGGCGTATGCGTCAAAAAACGTAGCAATTTTTGATACCTAACTATTTCTTCCTAAACGAGTATTATATTTTAATAATATATCGCTTGGCAAATTATGGCCCCTTAAGGAGAGTACTGTACTATTTTATCACTTACGAAGCCTACAATCGATGAAATTTCTATAAATTGGCACCAACACGTTGGCTTCGTTCCTAAGAACCACTAGTAAAATAATAAATGGCCCGAGAATGGTGGAATACTTCTGTTTGAGTGCAACGAAAACTCTAATCTGGTGCCCAAAATATCGCACTACCATTTAAGTCAAAAGATAGTACAAATATATGGCAAACGCTACTCTGACCAATGGTTTCAAATGGGTTAAGAGCTAATTGTAATAGGGCGAAAAGAGGCTCATGACCCTATACATATTTGAAAACTATGTATATATTGAAACAGTTGAATTGCTTCATGAAACGCTTAACTATACATTCATTTCAAAAACAAAAATATATATCAGAAATAAACTTTGCACCCATATAACAAAACCTCATAGCAACTAATCATTACCTCCTCACAAGGCGTGTGAGGATATCACAAACTCCTCTTGAATCATCATGAGGTGTAGCCCACTCTCCTCCCCGGAGCAAATATCCCATGCGAAATAAAATATTTTTCCACATCATTTCGTTGAGCAAGAGAGGAACTCTCTCATTTTTCGGGTCCTCACACACAACGGTAGAGATGCTCCCGTTGCATCATTCTTTTCTACCTCATCCTGAGGGAGGGATAGCAGCCCTCATTGTGTGTTGAAGTGTTTATAACAAGTCTGACTGAAACTAGATATAGCAACATAATAATTGGATAAAACTTCTTCCAATCTCTACAAAAAGTGTTTGTTTACGTTTTATTAAGTTGTTATTTTGCACTAATCACCATGCTCCTCCATGTCAGCAAACATTATAAAATGTCGATTTTAAACCCCTCCGGCAAAACGAGACCTTGAAATTCGAAAAGTAGAGATGATTTCCCATAGAATGTATAATAAGTGACCGTTACAAACTGTTTCACCTTATTGTACAGAATACATTTGTGAAAAAAGAATATGCTATTAACCCACTTAAAATATATTTGTAATAATATTACATTGTTAGAATCAAATTTGGCAAACATATTGAAATGATCAACAAAATTCTTTAAATTCCCATTAACCCATTCATGCCCATGTTGTTGGTGGACAACAACGTTTTTAAACAGCTATAACTTTTAATTGAGGCAAGAATTGTTCACAAAAACAAGTAAGGCTAATAAATGTGACTATTGTCTTTCATTTGAGTACTAACAGTTACAAGGATCAGCTCTAGAACTGAAGTTATTGCAATTAGTGTGCTTGGATTCCAATGGAGCAGTGCTGCCAGGGACAGTTCACGTGGACGACGAAAAATAATTTTTCGCTTTCCGCGCAAGTGGACTATTGTAAATATTCTAGGAGAATTATGTTTAGCATTGGAAGGTAAAAATTGTGCAGCTTCTAGCACTGCGAGGGAAGCACCTATCTTTATGAAAAAATGGCTTTTCGTGTTTCTTGACCCCACCGGGTTTGAGGAAAAATAGTTTTGAATTCCTACATGCACTAGAAAAAAGTTGGGCATGAAACTACACATCAAAAAAATCTGAATTTTATCGTTGACGTGATTGCAAACATGACACAATTCAACAAACCGTAATTTACGAAAGGACAGAACATTACCGTGTTCCATTTAATTTTACATGAAACATATACTTTACATGCGCAATGACATAAAATTACACTTCCTACCATTCAGAACAAAAGCTGTATGTGGAGTAAAATTACATGATTTACGAAATTAAACGTCATGTAAAATTAAAATCAAACCTAAAACTAAGTCATTTTTGATGCTCGTATATGTCATGGTTAGGAGACGTAAATTTACACTATTTTTTCTAGGTGTGTAGTTGTGCTCAAATTGGATGAAAGTTGAAAGAATAACAGGTTTTTGAAGTGAACATAGATACTGTGATTTAGAAAATGAATTGCATTAGAATTGTCTGACACAGCGATGTTTAAATTGCTAATAAAAGTCTAATTCTCATTCAGTTCTCACAAAATTTGGAGAAGATGTCATTCGATACATAGGAAACCCAGAAAAAAATAAAAAACATCAATATTTGAAACATAGGTTTTGTCCGGTCTCCGGCCACTGTGTGCCGGGGAGGAATCAGGTTCCGTGCAAGATTAGTTGTATTAGCGGGTCGTGTTGTTGGTTTTTGTACATTTTTTCTTGCTCAGAATGTTTTTGAATTTTTTCATATATGTACAAAAAATATTCAGATACAACCCCCCCCCCCCCCCCCCCCCCGAAAGAATTTCTTACTACGCCACTGTAAACCTTTTAATTAAAACTAGTTTGGTGAACACGAGCTAGTCATTCCCAAAAAACACGAATCAGACTAGGCCACACACTTCGTCAAGATGCGTCGTTCTTTTGTTATAAGAAAAATAGAACTTACAGTTTTCCATCGTTTCCAACTTGCCCTCAGTACAACGGGAATCATTCTCAACTTCATGTGCTCACCTGTGAACATACCCTAACTTTGATCTGAATTAGTTCCGACAGAGGTACGATCGGTATGACGGCACCCACCAAATTTGTTACCATCAAGCGATGGTGACAAGGAGGATACCTATTGCTCACTAGCAAATTTCTGTTTTTAAGTGAGCGATGCAAAGAAATGTTACATCTGTTTGCCTATGGAAAAAAACGACTTTTAACTATAAGTTTAAAATTGCACATCTGTTCTTCGGTACCCGAGTACATACCGTACATTTGCAATACACCATCACAAAAGATGACAAAAAAGTTAATTCTGTGTCATTTTTTTCTTAAATCAGACATTTCAGCAAATGACAACACGTCTCAGTCATCCCCGTACCTCATGGTGGAAAAATGACTATAGTGAAATGCCAACCCGAAATCAATTTTGGCATGCTTTTCAGTGGCAGATTGACTCTACGAGAACCGTCCGAGTTCAATCGGACAAAGTGTTTTGCACATCTCGTATAGTGATGGGAACCAGGCGAGAATGATTTGTCATGCCAGCACGAAAGGGGTAATTGATGTCAAGTAAATGTTTGTCATTTATCTGTTTGATTAACGGCCAGACCAAGCGCGCAAAGTCAGTGTTATTTTCCGAAGCTTGCATTATTTTTTGTATAGGAATCTGCGGTGCAATGAATTTCATGATTTGCTAGGAGGCAATTGGAGCAAAAGTAATTTGTTTGTGATAGGACCAGTTGGTGCGACGCATCTGTCGCATGAACCAACAACCTAAAGGATACTATGGAAAAAAATTTTGAGCTGCGTTCAATTACAGTAGAATTGAAATATGCGGTGGCACACAAATTAACAATTTCGAAAACTGAATTTGCATATTGTTTGTGTCAATTCGAGTGACCAAAAAATATTTTGTGGTACAATGCCTTTAAATATTTTTTGGTTCATCACATTCATTTATGTTTAATATAAATTTGAAAATGTCTATTGGTATATTGTTATTACACTTGGCACCTATACACAAGAATACACAAGCATCAGTATTGGAGTATGGAAAATGTGTCAAAATATGGACTGTATTATGGTCATCATTAATCAATGTCTGCTAACCCAAACAATTTGATACAAATTTAAACGGGTTTTGTTTGTGCTTCGTACGAGACAAGTAGTAGCACTAAATTAAATCAGAAAGTCTAAATCCGCTAAAGGACATAACTTCATTCATCTTGACTCCATCGGTTGTTAGGCAGAACACTCAAAAGGTGGCTAGTGGCAAAGCCTTCTCATTTTCACATTGATTAATAAACATTATGTTGGATAACGCCGAGTGATGAAGAACCTGCCGCAATAACTTCTCAATTTGGATAGAAAAGCTCTGATGGTCTAGCTAGAGCAATGATGACCCATTCGCATTCTTCCGTATCCAACGCTCGACGACAGTGGATAGATGAATATTAACGAGCTAGCGTAATGTGGTGGCAAACTTGACGCCAGCTGGAAAGACAGGACGTCACTATATGATGGTGATAAAATGTGGCATTTGTTTGAGATGGGCGGTAAATCGGATGCTGGTAGAGTGCTAGCCATTTCGATGAGCCACATAAACTCTTCTTCGGTGTGGTGTGCTCCAGTTGTTGCAATATGGATATACAACATGCTGTTAGATCTCAACAAGCTGAAGCTCGATATGGGGATTTTTTGTCGGTGTTACAGTGATGTATCACTGTATAGTTAGATGAATTGTCCATTTTGAGGAAAATTTAATTTTAACATTATTAACAATCATTTATTGATGGAAATGATAGATCTGGTTTGCACTGCTTTCAAATACGAGTATTTTCAAACTATTTATAGTCTGATATTATTCGGATCAGCTCATAATTTCTAATTGCCTGAGAAAAAATTCCAGGATCTACTGCTCTTGTTTATCCTTATTGTAACAGAAAAGACGACTGATACCCATATCATAAAATGTCAAATCCAAAACTGGTTTTTATAATACCATTCCGGATGATTCTGACAAAACGTTCAATGATCGGGTGATTGTGAAGAACTAATTTGTTTGATTTATTATTTAGATACACATGTTCATGGGCGCTGGTTATCCTACAATCTCGTTGCGATGAATCCACTTACCTTTAATCTCTTCCTCGGTTAAGGCTTTCCCCTTGGATGTGGTGCCCTGTTGTGAAGTAAAATAATCGTATCAACGTGTGGAACAGGTCGCCAAGATAATGAGATAATTACCTTTCGTCGTCCTATCAACGACGCTCCCAACATCTGCAACGAAAACGGAACGAAAATAAAACTTTAATAAACGCATTAAAACCAGCAGGCAGCAGCGCGTAGGATCATCAGCATAGCATAGCGGCATCAAGGCGCATAAAATGGATGCACTAATGAAGAGAAGTTGTGCTTTGAAATGGTTCATGGTTGCCGCTTGAAAGTACCTCAAAGTCTGATTCGGATCCAACCGGGTGAATTAGCCAAACTACCGCGCTGCTCTCTGGCAACCGAAGCCAGCCAGCAGCGTGCAGCAGGCGGTGTGAATGCGTTCATGCAGCGCAATACTGTGGTAATGTGCATTTCGCTGGATGATAGCGTTTTTTCACTTCAACTCTCTGCGGTAGCGTGTAGGTGGAAGAAAAAGCGCAATGTAATATTGGTCAGCTCGAGTGCTGATGGTGGTATGATTTGCAAATGTGGGATGAGAAAAGTGCTTTACAGTAGCGAACAGACTTCACCATACTTATTTAGCTTGCGGTGTTATTAAGCGCTGTTGAATTTTCTGTCAGTTTAAATATTTTATTCGTTCAACCTAAGGAAAACATAAAATAATATCTGAAAGGTAATTGAGCCTAATCTTCAACAATATGAACCAAATTAGACATGTTTAGGTCTAAACCATTCAATAGAGAGAGGGATCTTTAATTTGGAAAAATGCTATCAGTTTTTCACATACATCACAACCACATATTGTTTTCTCATCTCAACTATAGGGTGTTACGATCGAAAATTTGTCAATTTCAAGGCATTTTTTTCATCTTGCATTTACCCTTAAAAAGGCAAGGAGTTTAAGAGGCCCGACTTGTTACAATTCTCCGTTTCGAATACAGTAAAGACCCGTTTTTATCAGCCCCTTGGCGAATTTTAAGATGATAAAACAGGGACATTGATAAAATCGGGAAATATATTTTTCTGTCTTTTTAATATACCGCAGCTCTTAAAATATTTTTCTTTGTTCCTTAGATATAGCCTTGAAACCTTTTCTGATTATTTACTTTAAGTTCCCCTTAAAGGGGTCTGACAGCCCAAAATTAAAAAAAAAATATTTTTGTTTTTGCATATTTCGGATCTCTAAGATAAGAAAAATATGCCAAAGAAAGGATTTACTCGAATTCAACTTGGTTCGTCTGCTAGAGTCCATCAAACTACCAACTATCAATTTTCATATGAAGCTGTCGGTGGCTGATAAAATCGGGTCTTCACTGTATTAGTCTTGTCTTTTGGCTAGGGCACCAAGCGCCTGACATTCGTTCAAACTTAATTTAAGGTTTTGTGCCCTTAATGCGCAAATGTATTTAATGCAATGTTTGAGTTATGGCACAAAGCCAGGCGTTTAACACCCTAGCCATAAGACAATAGTTCGTTTTTGCTTTCTCGTCAGCAAAGCAGAGCTTCTGAATTTGCTTCCCAGGACATCACTCGGAACAAGTCAGTTTGCTTTTGACGTTCAAATACCAGGAGGGTGTCACTCCTGTCATCCGCTATGGAGATATACGAACTTTGACAGTAGTCAACATATAATGGGCCTAGCTGCATCTAGGCCCACGTCGCCCGTGCAATAGCATTGGGTTGTTTTGATTTTAACAAAGGCAGATGTTGGCTAGGACAACATGGCTGCCTAGCAGGGGGCTGTCAAATACCTATGTCGTGTGAACTGTTTGAGTTTTTTTGTCTAACTACGTCGCTGTTGTGCTATCTTTTGACAAACACCATTTTGGGGTAAACTGAGTTAGATATGCCACATTACTTGTCTAAAAAATCTCTACAAAGTGGCGTTTACAGAATTTTGACATTCTGCTTGGTTACTGAGATATAGCGAGAAACGTGCTGAGAAATTTCTAATTTTTTGCTTCAAATGACTGTGTCTGGGGGTTGGCTCAAATTATCTTTATGTATGAGATGTTTTTATATGTACAACTATCTGAGAAACACAATGGCATAATCATTTTCGAAACAAAAATGCATGAATTGTGAGAAAAATGCAATTTAAGTTTTAAATTGGAAATATAGCATATTTGGCAACACTGTAACCAAAAATAACAATTTTTTCTAGATTCCCTGACTCAGTTCCTTCAAAATGCATCTCACCGATTGTTTATAGACCAAATGAAGCCAAAGATATGAATAAAAGTTAATAATTGATGATTTTTTTCTATGGAAAATTTTCCATGCACGATTATGACACGTCATACAAATTTTGTCATCAATACACACCTATGACACGTGTGAGACCGAATTTTGTTTACATTTTAAAAGAAAACTCGTAATGTAGTTAACCGATTCTCGTAATGTTTGAGAGATTAATGCAGAAAAGATAGAAGCATCAATTGTCTTCTTTGAATTATTTATACCATTTATAAGTTTCAAGATATTCAATCTCTCTAAAAATCGTTTTTCTCGAAATGTGCAAAATGACGCTTGTCATAAGATAGCACAACAGCGACGACTAGTGCTGATTAGGGTACTAGCTTAGATACATCGTCTCACTAGACACCCAGATGGTGCTAGTTACTGACGAGATGAACTCGAAACACAAAAAATCAAACCTAATTCAATTGGGTCATTAAATGAAGAATAAAATTCTTCTTTTATTTCATTAACTGATAGAACTCATCTTTTTAACTATAACAATATACATGTTCAACGTTTAAATACTCGGAATGATTTTCAATTGTTTTTCTATAAAAATGTAAACACGGCTTCATTTGACACTATCGGTCTTCCATAACAGTATTTAACGACATGGGTTAGCATTTTTGACAGTTATTCCAGCAAAAGGAAAGGGATCAAAGTAGTTCAATGGAAGGTGTGCTCGTGATAGCTTAATTTTATGAAATAATTTGTTATTGTTATTTTGTGTACAAAAAGTGAAAAAAGCTCGATTACGTATCTTTGACGTCAGCTGCATTGGAAACTATCAAAAACAACATATGGCTTAATGACCCAATTGCCGTATAATAATGAAACATAACATGCAAATTTGCTTCAAATATTAGTGGAGACCGGGTCTGGTTGGCCGAAAGGGCAGGTTGGCAGAGTGTCTTTTATGAAACTGCTATTATTTATTTATTTTTTCAATTCATTTTTTTATTTATTTATTTAATTACTAATTAATAAATTTATTTTTTATTTATTATCATTTTATTCTTTTTATTGATTTGTTCATTTATTTATTTATTTATTTATTTATTTCTTCGCTTTATTTTTCATCTGACCTGAGATGGTCACCATGAAATTTTTCGGGCGGGAAAGGCCCATTTAAGGAACTATTCTCAAATGCGCGTAAAACCCAGCCATCTTTTGCAATAGTACAGACAGTGCTTTACAAAATTATTGTGGCAAAATACATTAGCCTTAAATTACACATCAATACATCTTAGTTTCTACTTAATCTCAATACAAATCACATCTTTAAGTCTAAGTGAGTCGCTTAAGTCTATTTGTTTAATTCATTACTAGATTCACAAAATTTGAAATAATCATAAAATCTATTAACCCTTTGCGACGCAGTGGGACATATACGTTTCACCTACTTCTCCGAAGTTTTATTGGATTTCTAGTTAGCGTATAAATACGAATTCTTTCTTTTAATCAACTCTTAGGGATGTAAGGAATACAAAAAGCACAAAAATTACGTGAACTTATCAAAGACAAAGCGGTAGACTTGTGTGCAACGCCCAACTCCTACTTAGCAGAAGGCAATGGCCTCCTCACATTTCCTTTCGATCATGTCCGTATGAGCCTGCCTAGTGTTCCGTTCTAAGTTTATAACTGATTCGCTCTAGAATACCTATCCGTCTTTCAATTTCATTCCTTTCGTTTCTCTTAGTCTTAAATTTGCCGAAAATAGCCAACAACATCGGTACAGCAAATTTGTACCTCGTTTGGTTTGAGCAAATTAATAAGAAAATATTGAAGAAGAACCACCATAGATACCGGTCATAATACTCAGTTCTTACTTTGGTGATTTGACCAGATGAGTGAGTCGCAGAAGCAACAAGTGGTACTCCAGCCAAATATGGAAGCTTTTGATTTCCGACCTTTTTGCATATGACCGATCATTCGTGTAACACTTACTGAGTGTGGTAATAGAGGTTAGGCTAGCTGAAGTTGTATTTATCGAGTTCTACCATGTCAGGCATTCATTTCTGATAACGTTCAACAAATTGAAACGAGTCAGTTTTCGGTCTGGATTATACACACTTCTTGTTTCTATATTACAACGTCTACTGTTCACTGTAGTCCAAAGTGTAAAAAGAGCTGCGGTTGACGGAATTTTTATACTTGTTGTAAACCCGGCCTGGTCTGTCACATGCAACTGAACATGATCTTATGACCAATCACAATACCCACGATGCTTTGACGCGTGACCCATAGGTTTTAGTACTTTTATTAGCACTAAGTGAGTTTGAAATCTTCGCTGCTCAGTAGTGGGAACAAGCAGTAGAGCCACCTATCCACCCTACTCTGGTTCGAACACGAAAATGCCCTACTGCTCTCTACACTGATGATTAAAGTTATTGGAATTTACTTTTATATAATGCAAAATTAAGTATTTATGTAAAATGTAGATTTACTTTCAATGTTTTTATGCTCAAAACACCACCGAGTTCTCAAAGTTTGGGTTGTGAACTTCTTCGAAGGTTACAACATACACTGATACTTTCATTTACGAACACATTTTTACATGATATTCCATTTACGTCACTTTTTTCATGAACTTAACTTTCGCTATACGCATAATTGTCCCATGTATAGAGGGAGGAAATCCCATAGAAAATAGAACAAATATGCTTATAAAGGCGAAATAAAGAACTCTTTGTTACGAACCAAGCTCGTAAAAAATGTTCGTACAGTGCAGTATAATGTACTAATCAAAGTTGGGTATTTGTGAATGTCGTTAACGAGTATATGACGGAAGATCGCGACTTGCAGTTTTGATAAATGTACTATTACCCCAGTGATGTGGGTATTTTCGGCATGGGGTTAATGAGACATGGCAGAAATCGATGTTTGAAGCCACTTTGAAATCCAAGATGGCGACTTTAATCAACTTCCGGTTTAGATAAAATCTCTATATCTTTAACGATGTGCACACTCAATTCAGCTCGGCAATTTCCCAATAGCTGGGTAGTCAGCAAATTTAGAAACTGATATAAGCATAAGCATAAGCATAAGAGATCGCCCGTAGTTGCTACTCCGTTATTGACCAGAACCAAATTAGGTTGCAAAATGTTCATTGGAACAACATGCTTGGGAATACATGATGAGCCACATTGTACAATCTATTCTGATCCCTGCATGCTGATCAATACCGACGCCGGCCACGTCCGAATGCAGATCTTCTGGGAAAGGAAGGAATGTTAGTCCGATACATGTTGCTACTAGAGACCGAGGAATCCTCTGCATCTCCACATGTATCACGGGAAGGGGAGAGTTGTTAGTAAGTGTGCCAATAGCATTATCATGTAATAATTGCTCTGGGCAGCCGGCTGCCGAGAATTCGGGAAATTTATCATTTGTTGTATTAATACGATTAGCAAAATAAGCAACTTGAACTCCGGATAGCGGCTATAAGGAGCACTGCTTATATTTTTTAATAATATTCAATCACGCGACGAATTTTTCGTGGTTTCTATCGTGTCAGTGCTGATTTTACCCGGCGATCGCTTGAATAAAATGAGGAATCTTATACAGAATGTTCATCAGACTCTTCCATAGGTATCGCGGAGTTGGTGGTTTGGAAGGGAATAGGGTCTAGGATTCGCTCCAAGCAAGCGATGCGACCTGTAAAGCATAGTTTATTAGGTAGTAGTTCAGTTGGTTTTCAAGAAGTTCGCTCGAAAAATAAGATCTTGTTTAGTTTTTGGTTCTTTTAAAATCTGGGTAGCCGGCTACCGAGAGTATCCTATGTTTTCTAAACAAAAGCAATTTCACATCCACACAGCCGATCGTGGGAATATTGCCTAGAAAAGCCAATCTTATCTGCATAATGGGCCGTATCACTATTTATTCCGACAGTATTCTGACAAATTTCACTATTCCTTCTCGACGATATATTTATTGGGTTGAACACTACCGAGTGATAACACGTTATACAAAGAGTTAGCTATCATAACTCTTAGATGTTATAAATCAACGAAAGTATTTCCTATTTCTAACATCGGATTGTTTGTGAAATACACGTATACGTACGATTATATCGAATATTGAAGAAAAATACAGAGGATCGTTAACCTGATGCACAGGCTTGTTACCAATAACGAAACTTGAAATTAGATTCATTAAAACAGACGCGGCGAATTTTCAGTACGTATTGACCCGCGATCATCGATACTAGTCAAATTAAAGTCTTATTGGAGCTGCTTTCCGAACAACTTTTACGGTATCATTTTCTCGGCTAGATCTGTTCGCACACTCTCATTCGGCTACTATCGGTAGAAGGCTGATAGCTCCCAGTCGTCGCCGGTCTAAGGACCAAATGTCATCAATAGACAGACTCGCGTGGAGGCATGAGATAGAATTAAAAGCTAACCAACGAAAATGACAGCAAAACGCTTATTCTTCGTGCTGACATAACTGAAGGTAATTGCCAACCGGTCCCCGATCCCTCTCGCGAATTGTAAATTCTCAAACCTTATACATGATTGAAGTCATCATTCCACTCAAATAAGGCCATGTGTTTTCCCTAAGCACATTGAATGCAATGTGGATCAGTTCCCCCGTTAGTAAAGCAAAGCCTAAACATTGTTTTTCTTTGAAAATGAGCCGTCTTGGATATTCAACTGTTTCCCTTTTACTTTCCTATCCCATTGCAAATGAGTAGAGGTCTCGACTCTTCCATACTCAGGACTGCAGACACCCTGTCGCACGTAAACCCTGGGCGCTCGTTGACGCGACGGCGCTGCAAGGGAACACGCCTCTGCCGGTCGGCCAACCCCTCCTTGGACCGAGCAAACAATTTCTATGTCTGTTTAGTAAACAAACATAGAAACCGCCCGCTCAGTCCAAAGAAAAGTCGGCCGACCGGCAGAGACGTGCTCCCCCACAGCGCCACCACACCAACGAACACCCAAAATTTACACGCGACAAAACATCTGCAATCCTGAACATAAAAGAATCAAAACCTCCACTCATCTGCAATAAAACAAGAAAGCAAAAAAAAACAGCTGAATATCCAAGACGGCTCATTTTCAAAGATAGCACCGCCGATGAAACACCCAATAAAAAAAATAGGTGACAAGGGACGCGGACGAAATTAGCTGAGCACCGACCGGCTGGTTTGCCACCTATTTTTCGGACGAAGAATTTTGGGGCGACACCTGGTAGTTGCTAGTCGCTGGTGAAACGCCAATTGTTTGAATGTCATTTTTTCTTATTGCCATATTTTTTCACTTTTCGGATCGAATTTTTTTCTCTGAAAAACCATTTTGCACTATTTTTACAATGTACACTGTGTTTCTAGATGTTTTCTGTGCACTTTTATTGTCCTTGCATCGGGAATCGACGGCCCGTAATGCGAGGAACAGATATTTTTTCATTTGCCGGAATTTGATTTTCACAAACTGTCACCACTCGCGTCTGTCGAAAATATGTCGAAAATGCTTTTATAAGCCACTTCACTTTATATAATCATTGAATTGCACTGTTATTCACACTTTTGATAACCGGGAGGCAGTAAACTGTGCCGAAAATGATAAAAATTAACCGACTCGAAGGGAGCTCTACGAGAGTCAACCGCTCGCGACGAAGATACACACTCGAATCCTCAGCAAATTTAGAAACTGATATCTCAGCAAAGTGAGATTTGTTTACTGATTTTCGGTGAAATATTTCCGAATCTCAGCTATCAATCGTCACTTTTACTGAGATCTCAGCAAAAAAAATGTTTGCTGAGATCTGAGCTGTTGAGATCTCGGCAAAAGGTGCAAATAAAGCTGACATTCGGCATAAAAATTAAGTGTGTGGATATGTTCAGTATGGGATTGAAGGGAGGATCACTGGAATCGCTGTCAACATCCATTTTGAAAGCCAAGATGGCGGCTTCTGGTCTAGATAAATTTTCTCTAATCTTCCCAATGTGGGTATCTTTAAAATGAAATTGACGAGTAGATAAGTTCTCTATAACCTCAACAATACGAGTAGTTTCGGAATGAAGTAATTAAATAGTAGATACATTGAAGACCTGATTTTATCAGTTCCCGATTCTGTCAGCCTCCGATTTTGTCTACCCCTCGATTTTGTCAGCCTCATATGAAATTCCGTTTGATGGGCTCGAGCAGACGAACCAAGGCAAATTCGAGTAAATCCTTTCTTGAGCTTTTTTTCATATTCCAAAAATGCAAAAAAAATTTCAAATATTATTTTTTTAATTTTGCACTGGAAGGCCCCCTTAAGGGAAATTTGGAAAGGGTTTTTGGGACTATATCAAGGGACTAATATTTTAACAACTTCGGTTTATCAAAAGGAATTCTTTCCCAATTTTGTTAATAGAGCAATACCCCTATGGTTTGGGTTATAGAGAATTTCACTCAACCGAAAGTCGTCATCCTGGACTTCAAAATGGCGCCAAACATCCATTTTCATCATTTACTTCTCAAGCCAGTTCCACAAATATCCATATATTCCGGGTATTCGAGAATATTGCTCAACCGAAAGTTGCCATCTTGGATTTCAAAACGGCTCCAAATATATTTTTACATAAACTACTCCTGTCACCCTTTCAAAAAAAAAATACTCATATTGTTGGGGTTATCGAGAATACAGTGAAGACCCGTTTTTATCAGCCCCTTCGTGTGTTTTATGTTGTCAAAACGGGGAAATTGACAAAATCGGGACATATTTGCTTCTCTCTTATTAATAAAACGAAACTGTTAAAATATTCTATATTAGTC
This sequence comes from Topomyia yanbarensis, assembly GCF_030247195.1. NCBI lineage: Eukaryota > Metazoa > Arthropoda > Insecta > Diptera > Culicidae > Topomyia > Topomyia yanbarensis. Next base: position 349,005,043 of record NC_080672.1, on the reverse strand, counting down.
TCTAGTCATATCCTCACAACCCTTTCTGATATCTAGCATCAATTTTCTTTAGAGGGGGTCTTCCAAGACAAAGTTTTTTTTAAATAACGTTTTTATTTTTGCATCTCTAGGATATGAAAAATAATCTTGGCTCATCTGCTAGAGCCTATCAAACCTATTTTCACGTGAGACTGATAAAACTGGGTTAAAAAACTGACAAAATCGGGTCTTCTTTGTATTGCTCAACCGAAGGTAGCCATTTTGGATTTCAAAATGGTTCAAAATATTCATTTTCGTCATCTGCCACCATAATATTGCTCACCCCGAAGTCAACAACTTGATTTTCAAAAAGGTTCCAAACATCAATTTTTTGCAGAATTTCTCCGGGGTCAGTTTTATTCGAAAAAAAAAATTAAAAATAAACAAAAATGGAGTTTATTATTATGTTGGCCTATAAAAGATTCTGAGAGACAGGGATAATTTATCATCTAGTATAAAAATAGATTAGGTGGTTTTTGAAGTCGCTGATTACGATTCTGATAACATTCTGATTTGAAAATTGAAAATGGCGGCTACATAAATTTTGCGAATTTTGATACAATGAGCATAAAACTCGATTTACGAGAGTTTTTGGGGTCGCTGATTACGATTCTGTTGTCAGAATTGGAAAATTCAAAATGGCGCCTACAAAATGGCAACCATTTTTTGCGAAATTGGTAAATTTTATTACAGTCAGTATAAAACTCGATCCACGGGGTTTTTTGGGTCGCACAGTCGCCATATTTTGTTCGCCATGTTTAATTTTACATTTTCGACGTCAGAATCAGAATCAGCGACCCCGAAAACCCCCTTGTAAGACGTTTTAGGGAAATATAAAAAACATGAAAATTAGCCAAGCACAGTCGCTATTTTGAATTTTACATTTTCGACGTCGAAATCAGTATCAGCGACCCCGAAAACCCTCTCGTAAGACGTTTTAGGCCAATATAAAAAATATGAAATTTTGCCAATCACAGTCGCCATATTTTGTCCGCCAATTTGAATTTTACATTTTCGACGCCAGAATCAGAATCAGCGACCCCGAAACTCCCTTTGTAAGTTGTTTTAGGCCAATATAAAAATATGAAATTTAGCCAAGCACAGTCGCCATATTGGATCCACAATTTCGAATTTTATATTTTCGACGCCAGAATCAGATCAGCGACCCCGAAACCTATATAAATCTAAAAATAACAGCATTAACAACGAAAAAATGCGCGTCACAAAGGGTTAAACATGTCACACATTACCCTTACGGGTTCGTTCTGGTCATATTCGGTATTATGCGTAGTAGCGGCATCTGTAGTGATTTTGGTGGGATAATAGGTCTTCCAAGTACCGACGCAATTTCAGGGGGCTGATTGACCGAGTTGTAAGTTTAGCGTAGAGCAATGTGCAATGATATTCGTGAAATGCTAACCTTTTACTGTGTGAAATTGGATATTATGCTAATATCGATGATTATAAGGAAAAATATAGATGAGAAATAAGTAACAAAAATAAATTTAAATTATCGACAAATAGAAATAAAAGACAAGAATCATAAGAAGTGGGAAATTGTTTAGAAAAACAGTTGATTCCAATATTGCCCTATCAATCCTGAAATTGTTCCTCCTAAGGAGTTCCTGGCAGGATTTGTAACAGATCAACCCAACCCCGAACAAAACTCGTCGATCAGCATAGATTCCGCTGCAGATGTAAGCCTGTCTGAAGACGTCAGACCTCTCCACAAGGCGAGAGCACAAATTGATTCGAAGAAGTGTCAAGAAGGAAGTAAAAATTGAAAACAAACGTAAGCGTATGCTGGCGGAAGAAAAAAAAACAGCGTGAGCTGGAAAAAAGTTTACAAAGCAGCCGAAACTACGTATAAAAAAGTCAAAAATACTGAAAAGTAAAGAGTTTTTTTGTACCTCAATAATGTAAAATAATGATCTCTCACGAATAAACGTTTTCCTCTGACGCATTTGATATGTCTCACTTACTTTACCAATTTCGGCCAACCTACCCCAGTCCTGGGGTTGGTTGACCGATTGTTCACTTCGGATTTGAGTGTTAATAACCTTTTTCCTGATTTTGTATTATGAAAGGAAAAATTCACATACGTGCTCAAGGGTCATGACTTCATGACAGCGTAAACCGTTTATCAAAAAGTCTAACCAAAATGAGTGCAGAAATTCCGAAAGCCAAACTCGGCCAACCAGCCCCGGGCTCCCCTACTGTCGACATGAAAAATGCGGAAGAAAAAATGCAGTGTTTTCCAGGATGCCTTTCAATCAGAGGGGGAACAACTTGACAGCTCCTATACAAATCGTTGAAACCACTTTTTTGGGTCTGTGGGTCTAAAATGGCGGATCAATCTTTATTCAAGAGCAATTTCTAAAAAAAGCGTAAACTTGTTCACAGTGAAAATTTTCTTGTTCAGATTATTTTACTTCCGATAATTCAATTTTGAAGACTTTTTGGGTTTGGTTTTGTTTTGTTATAAAATAGTGCATCTTTATTCCGATGCATTATTTTTAAATGATTCATGATTTTTTGGAATCATCAGCATACAAACAAGCGGCACTTATGCTAGTTAGTGAGCATCTTCATTTAGTTTCAAGATATTAGGTAGTAATATTTGCATTGCAATGTAAACAACACACACACAATGATACTGGACTGTTTTTCTCCCTCTCCGATAGAAAATGAGCCGTCATCACTTCTGAATTTTGTGGAAACCTTTGCACCGTAAATATCGCATGCTATCAGAAATAAACAATCGAATTCATTCCCGCCTTTATTAAATGCGAAGTGAAAAATGATAATCACAAAACTAAATGTATTTAATGCTGATTTCGTTTTTAGATCAGAGTTGCTCTAGGTTCGATCGGAGCTGTCACTTTTGTATGGAAACTGTAAACATTAGAGCGAACAGCATAAGATTAACGACAAACTTTCGAGAATTGTCATATACGAAAGATATTTCAAGGGCGACGGGAGAAGAAAAAGTTCACACTAGAAGCGCACTCAAATCAAATCATGTATTTAGATTACATCTTTACATTTGGCACAATTTGTAATCCTTTTATGAAACTCCAAAATGATGAATTAACTTGTTTGTATTTATATTAAATTATTACGCTGTTTTGAAATGATCATCTTGATTACCGCTTCCGAATGTAAATAAAGAAAACAAGTTCGTAAAAGACGTCACGGAATTATTTTCTCGCATAGAAATTTACAGTATCGCAGTTTATGGACGGCGTTCTATGGTGGCGACATCATTCGAAACACGGTGATTTCATGCAACTTAGGCTAAACGTCAAGTTGCGGGAGGGTTGCTTTCAATACTGGCTGTGTAAGGGCTAGAATAGAATAGAATTCCACACTACTTTTACAGTGAGCGGCAAGTTACGGCGGGCAGCCTAGAACAAAGTTTCAATAGCCTACCGATCGCCAGCATCTAGTTTAATCCGCCTAACCGCCTTTTCGTTTACTGAGATATAATAGAAACTCTCGACAAACTTATGATTAGGGCGCCCTAGCCAACTGTCAAAATTCGCTTCGAAGAGAAATTTCGGACGAACCGTTAAACACAGTTCACAGGAGTTTGTGATCGGCGAGTAACGGTTTATCCGAAATTTTCACTCAAATGGAATTTTGACAGTTGGCTTTAGGGTTGCCACCCCTCCGGGTTTGACTGGAGACTCTGGTTTTTTAGGGCGATCTCCGGACCTCCGTGTTTCACATCTATTTCTCCGGGCCCGGTTAATCAACAGATAATTTAAATTGTTTTAGTAATATGTTTTTATTTAAATGTTTGAAAGTGTAAGTAGTGCTATTATCACCTGGTTAAAGCTGTTTGCACACGAGACGACAGGACACACGCCACAAAAAATATTCACTATGGATTTTATTCTACCTATTCCAACGCCATTGTTTGTTCGACGAACTCTTGTTTCAAGATGGCCAAGATGCCAAGAACTATTCCGGAATTCGTATGAAAAACAGATCATTTTGTCCATCATTTTAGAAAAAAAATATCCGCCGTTTGCTAAAATTTATTATTTTACATCCCATAAAACCGCACAAAATGATTTAAAACAGTTAAATTCCTTCAATTTTACCAAACACCTCACTGTTGCTGGTGCTTATACGCTGCTGCTGCTTGATATGACGGTAGTTGGTCTGATTCAACCGGCCAGGTCAACACCTAACGATTTCTTCTCGTGTTATCGTTGGATGCTCCTTTAGCGGCTACGGAGGTGAGCTATGCTTCTTTCCTAGTGACTGTAGCGAACAACTGGATCCTTCGCTTCCTACAAAGAATTCTGGTAGACACCGCAGTTTGATTCCCAGGCAGTGTTGATATCCTGCTTCTCTGCTCTTCTTGTTACCTGTGTTGTTCGTTCGGCATATCCTTCACAGCGAGAGTACCTGGTGCTTTTGTATTCATTGCGATTAGCAGGGGAAGTGAAATTCTCTATAAAACTAAACCTAGAAAACATATGCACATGTGAAAAAATTACAGCGCAATGATAGCGGCTCTGAAGAGTGGAGCGCATTATACTTTGCAAAGGTGAGTTTATTTTGGTAATATTCCGAACAACCAGCGCTGAATTGATAGCCTGACTTGTTTTAGAAGGAATGAAGGGTTTACTTATCACTTTTGGCTCATTGGGTAATAAAAAGCAATAAATGTCGAGCAATCGCTTTGTTTCTCATTTTTGTTTGATTCCCGCGCATACTCATATGTTCCTTCAAGTCTACTACCAGGTCTTAAAAAATCTGCAGGCCAAAGCCTTGACAGAGGGGGTAATCATAGTTGGCTTACACGCCCTATCATATGTTTGTGTGGAACTTCTCCGACACGATGAAGTTATACTATATCAATTGTTTCATTATTAAACGAATTCCAAATATAGCACTTATTTTTCAATTTATATTGGTTATAAAACCAACCATGGGAATCGTAGCTCACATATATGATATAAACATAATCACGCTGTTAGATGAGCATTTTCTTTACAAAACAGAGAGAATATACGGTTGGGTACATTTACCATAAAACGAGGCAACGATATTTTTTGGCAAGGGTATTTTTTTAGAAAGCACGTGTAGAAAAATAATTCATTCTGAACTTCCTCCACTTGTTGACAGGAAACTGACTTTGGTAGTGCCAAGTGAAAACGTTCAAATGCGATTCATCACACATTTCTAGGTGACAGTGTTCAACCACTTAAACACTATTATGCAGTGTCTAGTATTTCGTACCTTGGCAGCACTCGCAGAATCATCCACCATCGCCGCTAGTCAAATCATACTCAGATCGACACCAGTTGCAACACATACACGTGCTGAGTGACCAATGTTACAGTAGAGAAAAGTTTGAAAGGTCGATATGAAAACTAGTGGTTACCGAGAAAATGTGTCACGAGAAACAAATGTAACATTTGTTAAAAATATGATTCGGGAGACAACGAGTTCATTCGTTGTTGAAAATGAAAATGCATCTAACATATGTAATATAAACACTACAATGATGCATTACAGTCTTGAATGACGAACGGCTAAGCCTGATTGTAGGTGACCTTATCTTATTCTATCCTTTGTCATTTAATCATTTAAATTTAAAAACATCCACAAATTGGTTATTTATGCTTTCAAAATTGCTGTTTAGGTCATACTATGTTGTGTTTCGGCTTCGCCTCATCAGAAACCGACACTAACGTATTGTCGGAATAGATTAGCGCCGGCTTGACGCAAATCCCTTAAAACTAAAACACACTATGTGTTTTAAACAAACGACTGATCAAACGTGATGTCCCGTTCGAGCAGAAGTTCTGTTTATGCCGATGAGACACAAGTGAAGCCGAAACTTGTCTTGGCTTAGCAGGCCTATGCGAAAGCACTATGCTATATTTCACCCTAAGGAGGAAAAATTTGGTAAAAACTGTTATACCAACAAATTTTCACCCTAGTGAGAAATTTTGGTTTTTACCAAATTTTTCCTCCTTAGGGTGAAATATAGCATAGTGCTGTTTAGGTATTCCTAGTTTTCGGCATAACACTACTACATGATTTGTATGATTCAATATATCCGTAAAATCCTTCCGACTACCACCGATCGGCGGTGCAGACAGTATAAGTACCATGGCCACCACCATGATCGCAGGGGAAGCATCGTATCCAATTATATTTATACCGTAATCACAGAGTATAAATAGCTAGTCATCTTTGATGTGTAAGGGATTAGGCTATTTTTAAGCGAATGAATTCAACGTGTGCATTACCTATAAGCGTGTGGTGCGGTTCGAAACAAATGCGGTTTGGTCTACCGCTACCAGAAGCCCGATTAGAGAAGGTTTGCTGATAATATTTTTAGAAGGATACTGCAGTGATTTTTTCCTCGGAATGATAAACCATTTAATACAGCTGACACACTTACTTTAGGACTTGACAATAATTCAAGAATATTTTCTTTTTATTGCTTTACAAATAGAATCTTTGGAAAAGATACGACAATTTCTAAGCAACCTAACAAGAAAATGTTATTCCCGCCCATTGCTCTATTGCAGGCAATGAGAACAGTTGATAATTTTGCCAAGATTGGTGCACTGGATGCTGAAATATATGAAAGACCCATCGCTTGCATTGCACTTGTGAAGAGGGCTGCCACGACATTGAGCTTGTTGTTTGGTCGTGCACTGAAACCATATCCCGATTAGTAGATTCCTTACAAGTCCGAAGAAGGCCAATCCATGTTCCTGTTAGAGGCATCCTGACTTACCGCGATCCTCTATACATGGAACTTATCTATCATTAAAAAAAACAGTGTCTGTCCAAATTTAATTAGATTAATCCAATCATTCTCTCATCCTAGGCTAATCATTCGCCAACTAAAGTGTCCTATAATATTCAGTTCTGTTTAAAGCTCAGTGTTAGTTTTAGACAAATTACTATTATCATAACAGTTAAAATTAGTCGTAAGAAGTTTTGTAACATTCTATGTAAAACAAACCTGTTTTAATCCACCTAGTGGTGCGAGTGTGTCTTTCTCATTTATCCAAACTATGATTCATTAACTGGTTATGCTCAATGTAATTGTGGAAGATTCTATTATATTATGATTAAACTTGGCACGTATTCAACGACTACCACGAAAATCGACACTGACACACTTTAAGGGACCTTCTCCTAAATTAGGCCAAAAATCAAACCAATAGTTGAGAATTTTTTGTAAAAAAATGAAAAAATTAGAAAATGATTTATTTTTTCGAAAATTCAAAATGGCGGTTTCAAAATGGTTGGGTTTTTTCTTCTAACGTCAAGAATAGGTCTTGTTCTATTTATCTGATTTCCTTTATCCAAAAAATGTTTGGAAGTATATACTTTTTTGTCTGAATGAAAAATGAAATGGCAGAAATTGTTCAATTGTTTCACACATTCTTACATATAGTTGGATGTTACTAAATTAAAGATCTCGATGGATCAATTCTGATCAGATGTATAGGTGCAAATTTGTCGGTCATTGCATCTGGTGAAGAGGTTTAAAATATGCTGGGACAGAATCTACCGAATCCGAAGATAATCTCAGATCATTTTCGATCAGACATGTATAAAGAGCCGACAGGTAGTTAGGCAATTTTTGATGAATGATAATAATAACTACATATTTAGGATGCATAAGGATTCAGCTCCGTATTACAGCAGCACAACACACATACTTTGTAATCGAGATACTTTCGAGTATCCACTAATAACTCGAAACCAAAACTACACAAAATTATTCTGACAGTCGGTGTGGGCAATGTTGCCTATAATCACATTTTGTGGTTTTAACCGGGAAAATATTATGGGACCACACTAACCAACTAAAGTCGTATCGGGATGAAATTGAACAGCAGCCATTTGAAGTATTGCACCAATTATTTCATTTGGAAGACGGTGGACATCGGTCAAGAATTTTTTGAGGAATAGGTGTGAAATTAACTGTGAACACTGGAAAATCCCCCGGGGGTCAAGACCGTCCTAAGTGACCAATGTGGTCAAAGCGACGTAATTTAACAGCACTTTTAATAAGCTTTTCATCATCTAGGTATCGTGATGGTTCCAGTTTATATGGGGCTTTACTGTATTACCGCGCTTCTCATCCAGTAACTTCGGGACCGGATGTCGCATCAGAAATAAATTCAACAGCAACCTGACTTTCATTTGAGACTAAGTTTGAGAAAATCGGTTCGGTTATCTTCGAGTAACCGATGTGCGATTTTTGGTAACATACATACACACATACATACTCATAAGCACACACACATTTGCTTACCTCCGCTAGCGAATGACGGATCTCAATAGTAGCATGTCTGTAATAACCTACGTACTTGGAACTATTGAGAACCAGAGCTACAGGTCCAAAGCCCTGGTAAAGGAGGATGGTTGTTATGATCTGGGCCACGGTCACCACGTAAAGCAAAATAGGTCATAACCCCAAGTCCAAGGCGTGAAGCGACCCGTGCCAAGAGATGAGTGATCGAGGGGGTGAAAAAGATGCTCGATCGATAACGGAGCCTGTGGGGTACCTTGGCAACCCCCACAGTAAGCGTCCCTTACCACGTTACTGCGGAGCTCTGGCGTGACGGACCTTTCTTTCTCGCGCGACTGGTGGGATCAATGAGCGACGTGAAAAATAACAAAAACCAAAAAACAGAGGTGCCGAACCCTTTTGCTAAAGGTGGTTTGATGAGGTCTCCCCCCAGTGCACAGTGGCTCAAAACAGCGTTTTGAGGTACTTAATTCATTGGAGTCAAAACTTAGCGATTTCACATATTCTACAATGTTTGTGTGTGTAAAAAGCGCCATCTTTTCGTAATATTGTTTTTTTGTTAAATATTGATCATAGTAGGCTACAGTAAATTTAACTTTTGAACCGAAAGAAATAGCGCTTGGCTGTCTTCGACAAAGTTGTAGAGGAGAGTATTTTTATAAATTTTTCAGAATACATGTTGTCTCTGTCACTCATAGTAATGGAGTTATGAGAAGTTCTCCATGGTGAACTCCTTCATTTCCTATTTTTACTTATAACTTTTTTATTTCTGATTTTTTGCATTAACAATGTTCTAAGGTATTTTTATCATCATAAAACACACAACTTTTCCGAAGAGACCGGATAGATGTGAATGCTGTGTAAAGACTTATAGCTGATTTTGATTTAATTTTGGCCTGTTTTTGAACCCGTGTAACCTCACTATCGGCAAAATTGTAATTATACTATCAATTATTCTAATAGGACTAGGTTACCTACAAAACGAAAGTAAAATTGTTTGTCCATAAGCACCCGTTTAAAAGTTATACACTTTTGAAAACTTTATGTCTGGCCCTCCTGAAGTCGAGTGAATGCATTAAACAAATACCTTTCGAACAAAGCAATGCATTGCTTTGTTCGAAAGGTATTTGTTTAAAACTCTTTATGTTTTGACAAAATCATCCATATCTCAGAAAGTAAACAACATATCGAAAAACAGAAATAATAGTGTCAAATGGCAACGTTAGGCCTTTCATTTGAAACTAATTTCGTTAAGATCAGTTTGGCAGTTGCTGAGATAATTACATGACATTAGTGCACATACATACATACCCTCCCCCCCACAGACATTGTCCCAATTTGTCGAGCTGAGTCGATTGGTATATAAGACTCGGCCCTCCGAGCCTCGGAAAAAAATTCAAAGTTTGAGCGAATCCTATATTTCTTTTGTAAGAAATGTAAAAATTGGAAGTTTTAACTCCATTGCGTTGAATTTCTCAAATCTAATGATTATAAGTCTACACTTCTTTCAACTAGTCGCCTGTGTGACCTCCTCTATTCAAACAAAGCCGTCTTGGCATTGTGTCAATCAAATGCTAACAAGTTCTCATAGATATAGCGTACCATTTTTTGAACTGCCTATTTAAGACAGTTTGGCTGGATAACTTTTTCGCGCGACATGTTTATTGATAGTCTACATAACCGGGCTATGACACGTAGTGTTTCGAACAACCCGCTGGTTCGGGAATACCGGCACAAACTATTTGCACCGTGTTATCAACAGTCAAACAACTTTTGAACCGCGCTGGAGCCTGATGCCTGCTCCGGGGTTTTTCAAAGAAAAAAACATCATGAGAAAGTTTTATATTTTGCTGGTATGCACTTGAAGAAATTTTCATCATTTGATATTTAAACATATTTTCCGATTCCGTTTTGGAACATTGCTTGTTTACGGGGGATACTATTTCGACTTAACAAAAATGCAGATGAATGTTAGCAGCTGATGGTGAGAGTTTCGTACTGCGGGAAAAAGCATTGAATGGAACTTGTTCCAGGACCAGCATTTTTAGCATTGTGTGAACCGTTAAATACATTTGAACTTGTGTGTGTTTTTTTTTTATTTCACTGACTGACACATTTGAATTCCATGACTGGATCATAACGATCTTGATTTTATGTAAGATAATTGATTTACGTTTCCATTTTGTAAATAAAAATAATAATTTAAATTTTCAACTATATTTCAAAAATATATTGAATATATATTGTTATGTTTTTGTCATATCACAGATTTATCAGCAACTAACAATCAAAATTTTTGTTTGATATTGATTCTCATCTGAAATTTGTTTCTGAATTATAAACGGTTTTAATTGGACAAAATCCTGAACATTATCTAGTGCAATAGAAACTATATAACCTTTTAAAAATATACTCTAGACCGAAATCCTCAATTCTGATTCAACCAATGTTGTTCACATTTATCTTGTTGGATAATATTAGAACCATACAGTAGATACAGAACACAAGATTAGGATTGGCACTGGTATCAGTGGTAGGAACATCATTGTTTTGATTCCGGTCACCCAAAATCCGACGGGTATGTTTCTATTACTTTTGGGTAAGATTCTATTGTGTTTTCGGTAACAGACCACGCAATTGCGCATTGCGTTATTAAACTCATATTCCCGCAAAGGTAGTAAACGGTGGAATGACGAATTTCGGTTGCTGTTCATGTATGCGCATCACACAATCAAACACTTTTTCAGTATGTGTCAGCCTCGGCTCTGTTCGGATGTAGGATAATTCGATCGATTGCTATGTTAGTATTAGTACCGAGTCAAACCAACCGGAATCCTGGCGGATCTCTGACCAAATTCAGGCTGAAATCTGCCCCAATCTTTTTCAGAAACCAGCCAGAATTACGGATTTTTTACTGGGTTGGTTGGATAGTGGAATAAAAAGTTTAGGCGGTTTCCGGATCCGGCCAAGCTGCCAGATCCGGACCAGTCCCCAAATCCAGACCTCCCGGATCCAGACACGTGCCCAGATCCGAATTAGCTCCCGGATCTGGACCAGTACCCGGATCCGGACCAGTACCCGGATCTAGCCCATCCCCTTTTCCCCTTACCAAGTCCGGACCTGAACCAGACCCAGACCTGATGCTTAGATCCAGACAAGTGTCTGGATCCGAACCCTCGGTTCGGATACGTGGATCCAAACCATAGGTCTTGCTTCCCGTACATGACGGCAGCGTTGCCATTATTTATTTTGGAAAATCCGCAAATTTGATATCACTGGCTGACGTAAAAATCCGCAAGCAATAAAAGCCATATTTTTTCCACCATTAAGGGCTTTTCAAGCTTTTTTACAATCTATTATCATCATATTTAGTTCTGCTCACCAGAAATTTTCAAAAAGGAGCATTTAAAAAAATCATGAATTGGAAATATGAAAATTGAAAATTAAATGATCAAAAGATCACAATTAAAACCTAATAAATTCCAAAAATAAAAAACAATGAAGATTAAAAAATAAAAGCATCGAAAAATTAAAAAAAACCTGAACTGAAAAATGACCAAAAATCATAAAAATTTAAGGATGCGTCAATCAAATTCAAAGGGGCGGGCATAGCGTAAATAATAAATCGTTTGCCTCGTTCGCAGCTCACTTGGATTCAATTATTTTTCTCGCACATAGGGTTAGAGAGTTTTCTATCCTGAGAAAGGAGGCAAATGACCCTAAGGCTAAAACGTCTATAATCGAAATAAAAACAATCTAACTCAGGAACTCACGAATTTAAAAATCAAAATGCTTCAAAATTTCAAGTTAATTGATTTAAAATTTTAGAAATTAAATTTTTTTTAAATCTAAAAACTATGAAATTAAAAAAAAGTTATTTAAAACTTAAAAAAAAAATCTTTTCAAAATTTAAAAGTTTAAAGGAATTAAAAATTGAAAATTGAAAGATATAAAAATTAAAAAAAAAATATTAAAATCTGAGGATTCAGAAATTTAACCCTTTCATGCCCAACTTTTTTCTAGTGCATGTAGTGTTTCAAAACTATTTTTTCTTGAGAACGGTGAGGTCAAGAATCTCGAAAAACTTTTTTTTCATAAAGGTAGGTCCTTCCATGGTAGTGCTATAAGCGGCTCAATTTTTACCTTCCAATGCTCAGTACAATTCTCCTAGAATATTTAGAATAGTCCAACTGCGTGGAAAACGTAGCCAAAAATAATCTAAATTGATAAGTTTTATCAGTTTTCACTAATATTGCAACTTAACAAAGTTATATGAAAAATTCATTTTCCGTCGTCAAAGAAAACTGTCCCAGGCACTGCTCCACCGGAGTTCAATCAGACTAATTGCAATAACTTCAGTTCTAGAGCTGATTCTTGTAACTGTTCACACTCAAATGAAAGCCAATAGTCACATTTATTAGCCTTACTTGCTTTTGTGAGTAAGTCTTGCCTCAATCAAAAACTATAGCTGCTTAAAAACGTTGTTATCCACAAACAACATGGGCATAAATGGGTTAAAAAGTTGAAAATTTGGAATCCAGAAATTTAAAAAATTGAAGATTTAAAAATCTAATTAACAATTAGGATATTAAATTTTTTGTAGGTTCAATTGGAAATTTAAAAATTTACAGGCCTAAACATTTAATTTGAATTTTTTTATTTTAAAAAATTGAAATGCATAAGAATTAATTGTTAAAAAAAAATTCAATGGTAAATATAATTAAGAATTCAAGAAGTTAAACATTTAAAAATTTATAGATTTTAAAATTTGAAGATATGTTAATTGAAAATTTTGTGATATAAAAATTATATCAAAATTTGGGAATTAAAAGTCTAAAAACATAAGGTTTAAAGGATTAAACATTAAAAACTTTAAAATTCAAAGATTTTAAAGTTCCATTTCTCCTCAAAATTTAAAAATCGGAAATATAAAAATTTGAGAATCCAAGAATTTTGAAATTTAATAAATTGAAAATCAATAAAAAAATATTCATAAATTCAAAACAAAAAAATTAAGTATTCATAAATTTGATTTTAAAGCATTATACTTTCAAAATTATAGACTTTGAAATCTGTAAAGTTTTAAAACTTTAGCGTTTTTGAATTTTAATGCTTAAAAATTGAAAGTAATGCTTAGCGAATAGTTGAAACAACGAGAAAAGCGGAATCGAAGAAACAATCTCAGTTTATAGTATTTTTTGTCGAACTTCAACACTTGTATTGTCGTCGATTAAAAAAAAGTTACATCGCACACTAACTTAAACCTATTTTTAATTTGAACGATTCTTTACTAATATTAAAATCAAACAAATGATAGACACTGTTGAAGAGTTGACAGCAAACATCCAAAGGATTGTACTGCGTGCAATGTGCAATGTGTGGGGCGTAGGAAAAAATCAATTCTTCGGAAAGATCTTCCAGGAACGTTGAGGTCAAGTTTTACTAGAAGCACAGGAGAGTCTACCTTGTCTGTCAGAAGGTCGAAAATGAAAAGTCGTTTTTGAAAGATCCTTCTGTTTCGTAACGTAGGGAGATTGATGAGGGTACAGCGATCTTCATATGGAGGAAGCTGGAAACGATTTTGCCAGGGTAACCGACGAAGTGCAAACCTGATAAAGTTCTTCTGTACCCGTTCGATACGATTAATATGTATGGTGTGATAAGGAGCCCAAACAGTAACGCCATATTCTGGAATACTGCGTACCAGTGTAATGCATAGTGTTGCGTTTGATGAGTCCAACTCGTGAAAAAGTGATTGTGCTGCATTTTTGAATATTCACACTCATTTCGTTTCTGTCACTCCAGTCAATGTTCCTATCGACGTCCGTTTGCAATGCACAACAGTCTATCATAGTTGTTATGACACGGTAAATTTTCAGATCATCAGCATACATGACTTTAGAAGACGATAATTCACTGCAGAGGTTGTTCACAATGAGCACAAATAGAAAAGGTCCGAGATGACTCCCTTGAGGAACGCCAGATGAAATGTGGAAAGGATCCGAGAGTATAGATCCAAGTTGCACCGAGGCGCTACGGTTCGTAAGGTACGAGAAGATCCAATTAGTCAGCCAGTCCGGCAGTCTAGTCCGCCTTAGCTTTTCCACAGCAAGCTGATGAGGAACACGGTCGAAAATAATCAACACTTAATGTATTTTTATTGAGTTCTCAATGATTGCTGAAACTATTTCGCTGAAGTTCAGCAACCAAAATTTACTTTGCCGTTTCGAAATCAATTGTTTATTCGTTCCGGAAATTTCCTAGCTGAGTTAAGTGAGAAGGGGAACATGGGAGACTTGACCAAGCGCAGAATTCTATTATTGGCTATGACGAAGTCTATTAGTTTTTTTTTTTTTTTTTTTTTTTCCTTTTTTATTTCGACTATGTTAGTCACATTTTCTTTTTTACGTTTTAACGACGGTTGTCACGGTAAAGATAGATACGTCTACCTTTATCAAGGACACATGATAGTAAACTCGGGTGATTCGTAGTTATTCTGCCTAAGCTCGACCCTCATTATCAGAAGGCAAAAATTAAGCCCGCACGATATTAAGCCTGTTCTAATGACCCTGCCACTTCTAGTTTTCCGATCTGTTTACTTCACATCCTTGCTCTCACTTGAGTACTATGGCTCTAAGTTTCATAACTTTCCCTACCCAGTAATCTCTAGCTAATTGAATGTCGTTAAAACGTAAAAAAGAAGTCTATTAGGTTCCAAAAATTTTTCAAAAAATTTTCAATGCTTTGTAATTTTAAAAGGTAATTTTAAAAGTTTGGAATAAAAAATCCTTTTCTTATAGAAAATATTCCGTAATTAATAAATTTACGTTAAATTATGTTTTTTGTCGTGACTAACGACTTACCTTTCAATATAGGGGCCCCTTTTCAAAATTTCGGAAGAAAAATGATGTAAGATTTTGAACGCTTATATCTTTTGTTGTACTGAATGGATTTAATCAATTTATTCGGCATTTTGTCGAAAATATTTGTACCAATGTTGTATTAAATTTTGGAATATGTAGGATATTCATTATCAACGGAAAAATAGTGTTTTGAAAAATCTTTCGAAAACGACTCGGAAAAGTGAAAATTTTCAGCCCATCCCGCACAGAGCCGTCAAAATGGTGCAGCAAATGAACAATAAAATAATGAAAAGTTTATATAAAGGTCCACTACATGTTTGTTCCTATGATTATTCGTATTGGGTTGCTTGACGAGAGCAGTTGGTGGGGGAAAGCCGGGATATTAATTTTGGTTAAGCCATTAGAAGTCGGACGGAAAGGAAAGGCTCATGCACGCCACGAGAACGAGCGAGAAAGCGATAGTAGTGCATATTAGCGAAAGCGTTACGTACATTTTGAACCTTAATAACTTTTCTTCTACAAAACGGATTGCCAATCTTGTTTCATAAATCGGAAGGAAAACGTTCAATGCTTGCTACCGATGCGTTCTTTGCTATATAAAATTTGTTTAAATAGTTCGAAAACTACTTTAAATGAAATCAACATTAATGATAAAACCTATAAATAGGGGTGTCGCAGCTTTTCTCTAAGCCAGACGTGTGTAAGACGCAGTGCATAACAGACGTGCGTGGTCGTGAGAAGCTGCATCGGACGACCAATCAAATCAGCTACCATCGGAGAGAAGAAGAAAAACGTTGGTGGAGGTGGTGGCGGTGAGAAGTCCAAAAAGCCAAAGGCTAAGAAACGCAGTCACTGAAAAGGCGGTAGTAACTGCCACTAAAAATGCCACCAAAACATCGAAGGCTGCAAAGCGTACTCATTCGGTGTGAGCTGCGAAAGGGGAAAGATCGTACGGATGTACGCAGTAAAAACAATCGTCGGCAAGGTTTGAATTGTTTTAAAAGATTCCCGTCTTGTATCAACATAGTTATCTACAAACCGTCCTTATTAGGACGAATACAAAATGGAAAAAGAATTTAATTAGAAAGTTTCTTTTATTAACTGGTATTAAGTTTGCGCTTGGTAATTCTGTACTTTTACCAGTGAATCATAAGAAAATGTTTTTCTAATTTACAAACCCGAAGGTTTTTGCAAATCCTTCCAAGAAAATCAGTGAATGTGCCAACTCTGCCACTAAGCGAAAGCTACACCAAAACGAATGATGAAAATATTTTCATTTATCGAACAAAAGGACGTCCTTCCATCTGCATTGTAAAGCCAATAAATAGGAACACCATGATGAAAACCGTGCTCATTCGGTGTGAGCTGCGAAAGGGGAAAGATCGTACGGATGTACGCAGTAAAAACAATCGTCGGCAAGGTTTGAATTGTTTTAAAAGATTCCCGTCTTGTATCAACATAGTTATCAACAAACCGTCCTTATTAGGACGAAGGCAAAATGGAAAAAGAATTTAATTAGAAAGTTTCTTTTATTAACTAGTATTAAGTTTGCGCTTGGTAATTCTGTACTTTTACCAGTGAATCAGAAAATGTTTTTCTTATCTACAAACCCGAAGGTTTTTGCAAATCCTTCCAAAAAAATCAGTGAATGTGGCAACTCTACCACTAAGCGAAAGCTACACCAAAACGAATGATGAAAATATTTTCATTTATCGAACAAAAGGACGTCCTTCCATCTGCATTGTAAAGCCAATAAATAGGAACACCATGATGAAAACCGTGCTCATTCGGTGTGAGCTGCGAAAGGGGAAAGATCGTACGGATGTACGCAGTAAAAACAATCGTCGGCAAGGTTTGAATTGTTTTAAAAGATTCCCGTCTTGTATCAACATAGTTATCAACAAACCGTCCTTATTAGGACGAAGGCAAAATGGAAAAAGAATTTAATTAGAAAGTTTCTTTTATTAACTAGTATTAAGTTTGCGCTTGGTAATTCTGTACTTTTACCAGTGAATCAGAAAATGTTTTTCTTATCTACAAACCCGAAGGTTTTTGCAAATCCTTCTGAAAAAATCAGTGAATGTGGCAACTCTGCCACTAAGCGAAAGCTACACCAAAACGAATGATGAAAATATTTTCATTTATCGAACAAAAGGACGTCCTTCCATCTGCATTGTAAAGCCAATAAATAGGAACACCATGATGAAAACCGTGCTCATTCGGTGTGAGCTGCGAAAGGGGAAAGATCGTACGGATGTACGCAGTAAAAACAATCGTCGGCAAGGTTTGAATTGTTTTAAAAGATTCCCGTCTTGTATCAACATAGTTATCAACAAACCGTCCTTATTAGGACGAAGGCAAAATGGAAAAAGAATTTAATTAGAAAGTTTCTTTTATTAACTAGTATTAAGTTTGCGCTTGGTAATTCTGTACTTTTACCAGTGAATCAGAAAATGTTTTTCTTATCTACAAACCCGAAGGTTTTTGCAAATCCTTCCAAAAAAATCAGTGAATGTGGCAACTCTACCACTAAGCGAAAGCTACACCAAAACGAATGATGAAAATATTTTCATTTATCGAACAAAAGGACGTCCTTCCATCTGCATTGTAAAGTCAATAAATAGGAACACCATGATGAAAACCGTGCTCATTCGGTGTGAGCTGCGAAAGGGGAAAGATCGTACGGATGTACGCAGTAAAAACAATCGTCGGCAAGGTTTGAATTGTTTTAAAAGATTCCCGTCTTGTATCAACATAGTTATCCACAAACCGTCCTTATTAGGACGAAGGCAAAATGGAAAAAGAATTTAATTAGAAAGTTTCTTTTATTAACTAGTATTAAGTTTGCGCTTGGTAATTCTGTACTTTTACCAGTGAATCAGAAAATGTTTTTCTTATCTACAAACCCGAAGGTTTTTGCAAATCCTTCTGAAAAAATCAGTGAATGTGGCAACTCTGCCACTAAGCGAAAGCTACACCAAAACGAATGATGAAAATATTTTCATTTATCGAACAAAAGGACGTCCTTCCATCTGCATTGTAAAGCCAATAAATAGGAACACCATGATGAAAACCGTGCTCATTCGGTGTGAGCTGCGAAAGGGGAAAGATCGTACGGATGTACGCAGTAAAAACAATCGTCGGCAAGGTTTGAATTGTTTTAAAAGATTCCCGTCTTGTATCAACATAGTTATCAACAAACCGTCCTTATTAGGACGAAGGCAAAATGGAAAAAGAATTTAATTAGAAAGTTTCTTTTATTAACTAGTATTAAGTTTGCACTTGGTAATTCTGTACTTTTACCAGTGAATCAGAAAATGTTTTTCTTATCTACAAACCCGAAGGTTTTTGCAAATCCTTCTGAAAAAATCAGTGAATGTGGCAACTCTGCCACTAAGCGAAAGCTACACCAAAACGAATGATGAAAATATTTTCATTTATCGAACAAAAGGACGTCCTTCCATCTGCATTGTAAAGCCAATAAATAGGAACACCATGATGAAAACCGTGCTCATTCGGTGTGAGCTGCGAAAGGGGAAAGATCGTACGGATGTACGCAGTAAAAACAATCGTCGGCAAGGTTTGAATTGTTTTAAAAGATTCCCGTCT
The DNA here is from genome assembly GCF_030247195.1 of Topomyia yanbarensis. Lineage (NCBI taxonomy): Eukaryota > Metazoa > Arthropoda > Insecta > Diptera > Culicidae > Topomyia > Topomyia yanbarensis. Next base: position 348,986,248 of record NC_080672.1, on the reverse strand, counting down.
TGTATCAACATAGTTATCAACAAACCGTCCTTATTAGGACGAAGGCAAAATGGAAAAAGAATTTAATTAGAAAGTTTCTTTTATTAACTAGTATTAAGTTTGCGCTTGGTAATTCTGTACTTTTACCAGTGAATCAGAAAATGTTTTTCTTATCTACAAACCCGAAGGTTTTTGCAAATCCTTCCAAAAAAATCAGTGAATGTGGCAACTCTACCACTAAGCGAAAGCTACACCAAAACGAATGATGAAAATATTTTCATTTATCGAACAAAAGGACGTCCTTCCATCTGCATTGTAAAGTCAATAAATAGGAACAGCTTGATGAAAAGTGTGCTCATTCGGCGTGAGCTGCGAAAGGGGAAAGATCGTATGGATGTACGCAGTAAAAACAATCGTCTGCAAGGTTTGAATTGTTTTAAAAGATTCCCGTCTTGTATCAACATAGTTATCCACAAACCGTCCTTATTAGGACAAAGGCAAAATGGAAAGAGATGGGTTGGTAATGTATATGACATAACAGGGGTGTCGTGACCACACTTCGAAGTTATTTCAAATCTTGCAAAGCATAAATTGACATAATTTCAATGATTGTTCCTTTATGAATGAAATAACAAATTTTCAGGTCAACGCGGCAATAACTTTGCAATTTATAGAACAATTTTATATTTTTAGTTATCATATATTAACTGTCATCTCTTCCAAACAACTTAACCCTCTGCTGCCAACCACGTGGTTTTGCAGGGTTAAGGAGAATCATTGTAAAATGTCCAATACATGATTTTATGTTGTTACCTCCACTAAAACCACTTCAGAACACTCCCACCTGTCATACATGTACATTGTCTGCATGTTGAAATCATTATATGAAATTATTGACCTGTATTCAACGCGGAGAACTCGGTAATAAAATTGTTTTGCTGAATATACTAACGAACGGGATCCCCAGGAAAATTTCGCTGAGCCCGGTGAATCGAACTTAATGCGCAAAATTTAGCCATTTGAAGGAGATACAAGCAGAATTTTAAGAATATGAGCATCGCGGTTATGTCCCGGACATTACCCGCCCCTAGTTTTTCGCTAAGCGTGTTCATTTCTGTACGGAAAAGATTCCGATGGTTGTTTCGAGAGATTTTAACATTGATAGTTCAAAGCAAGAAAATATGAAATTTGTTCATTTCATGAATGAATGTCTCAACGAGCTTAGAATCCAGCGCATCCCCGATCAACGCAGACGCCAACAACAAAGGTTCTTTTCAGAACCACCATAATTATTATAAAGAATAACTTGAAACATTCCCACATATTTCATTGAGTATCATTCGATTTGAATTACAAGTCAAACGAGTAGTCACGACACTCCGGTTATGTCCTAGACATTACCCACCCATCTTTTTTTTTTTTTCAAATTTTGTATAGACATATCCACTCGACTAATAATTACATTCAAAGTACTTATATCACATCTTATTCATTATAGTGAAACGATTTTACATTAATCGGAACATTGGAATTATTATTACTAAAATTTTCACGACATCGAACGTAAGAACCAATGTTGGGGAGACTTGACCAAGTGACAATAATCTGAAGAAGGATATCAAATTTCTGATATTTACTACGCTGTGGTATCTACTGTTAATGTTAATCACGTCACACAAAAATCCCACCTAAAATACCAGTCTATATAATTTGGTATTAGTAGTCCAAGTTAGCAGTAATATGGATAATTTCGTAACGTGTGAACATGCAATGTAAGCAGTACAGATAATCCTTAAAATGAAATACATTTAAAAATCGAAATTTATGAAACGCAACCCTTTTATATTTTTTACTGTTACCTGAGGATCTGGACAATATGGAAAAAAAGGATTACAGTATGTTTTATGTCTATATTTTTTGTCCTGGTTTTTCAATTTTTGCTTGGTCAAGTTTCCCCAGGCCTTGGTCAAGTCTCCCCGCAGTTGACCAGAGAAAACGTTCACCGAAAAACTTTTATATCTTTTGCAAAAATAATTTAAAAATTCTGTAAAAAAATCATGAGCACGCACATTACCTTTCTACATCATATCTCAATGAGTTTTGAAGGATTGAAAACTTTTTAGAGAGTTATGCAGTTTTAGCTGAAAACCTGGTCAAGTCTCCCCATGTTCCCCTATATGTCAAAGTCGTTTACATCCCTGTACGCCAATGGTTGCATAATTTAATTTATTAAAATAATATAATGTTTTTATTGTGATTAAACATACAATTTAAAATTGAAAAATTAAGGCCAACCATTTGATTCATTCATGAAAAATCCGCAAAAAATCCGCAAATGCAGAAAATCCGCAGAAAAATCCGCCACTCTATTTCTAATTGCGGAAAATCCGCAAGATTGCGGAAAAATCCGGAAGGACTGTTCATGTTTTGTGCAGTCGCTACCTTGCTGTTAACGTCCGTGATAGAAAAGAAATTTCAATTTAACACCAGCCGAAATACCCCACCACTATTCCGAATCGTTGTTTCTGACTGTGCTTTGAAGCTAGCCGAGTGTGAGCCGATCTTCAAATACGGAATGTGTCATGTAGAGAAAATCGAATCTCGTCTTTGTCCACATAGTGTTCACTTCACTTGATGCGCAATACAATGACAAGCGAAGTGCTACGCACTTCCAGACAATCCGACGCGATAATATTTATTGAATAAGAATTGATGAAACATGAGTGCGACGCAGAGAAGATTTGAATGTGTTGGTATTGCCGTTTGAGTAATTTTGTGTTGTGACCGTTTTAGCATGAAACGTCTTGCTGTTAGAGCATTTTTTCTTATTACCGTAAAGGTATTACGGCCGAGTTTTGGGTGTATATACCTGTCAAATAGGCCAAATGGAAAAAGCAAAAAAAAATCCCCTGTCGTCGTTTCATAGCGATTAATCATTTTTGTGTCTTTTAGCCAGAAAAACAATGGCCATTCTTGGTTGGTTTATTTTCATTAATTAAAATGCACAAATCGTCTAAAACCTATACTGAATTTTGATTTGCAGACGAGACAGGCACGGCCGAAATGGTAGCTCCAGTGACGAATGAAGAACTACTCGCAGTGGCTAAATCCCTAGCAATGAACAAAGCTCCAAGTTCACAGTGGACGCTCTCAACTCAGTGATAAATACTGCCGAGATAGCGATCCAACGGAAAAGGCGAGGCATTCGATACTGTGCGTTAGTGACACTTGACGTGAAGAACGCATTCAACAGTGCAAGCTGGGATGCCATCGCGCCCTCGTTACACCGGCTTAGCCTACCGGTGGGTCTGTACCGGATCCTGGAAAGCTACTTCCAGAACCGCGTATTGCTATACGAGACCGATGCCGGTCAGAAAAGGGTCCCGATTACCGCCTAGGCCCGGTGCTATGGAACCTCATGTATGACGGGGTTCTGAAACTGAAATTACCTCCGGGGGTCAAGATCGTCAAGATCGACGACGCAACCTTGGAGGTCTACGGGAAGTCAATCCCTGAGGTAGAACTAACCGCAGAACACGCGATCAATACGATGGAGGAATGGATGAGCGCGAGAGGCCTGGAGCTCGCTCATCATAAGACGGAGGTAGTTATCGTCAACAACCGCAAGTCGGCACAACATGCAGTTATCCATGTGGGAGAAGTCGTGATCACCTCACAGCGGAGTCTGAAGTCTCTCAGAGTCATTATAGACGACAAGCTGACTTTCGGCAGCCAAGTCGACTATACATGCAAGAGAGCGTCGACTGCTGTTGCGGCTCTATGGAGGATGATGTCCAACAGCTCGAAGGTGTGCGCCAGTAGACGTAGGCTACTGGCAGGCGTTGCCGTATCTATCCTCAGGTACGGCGGCCCGTCATGGTCAAGAGCACTGAGGGTAACGAGTTACCTACAGAAACTGGAGAGCACCTACCGCGTGATGTGCCTCAGAGTGATATCTGCCTACCACACGGTATCACACGATGCATCTTGCGTGATAGCGAGCATGATGCCAGTCGGGCTGGTCATCCGGGAAGATGAGGAGTGCTTCGAGCTACATGGAAATAGAGGAGCCTGCCAACGCACCAGAGTGACCTCGGTCGCCAGATGGCAGCGTGAGTGGGATAACTCCTCGAAAGGTAAGTGAACCCACCTGCTGATACCTAACATATCGAGCTGGGTGGGCAGACCCCATGAGGATGTTCACTTCTATCTGACACAATTCCTGTCAGGCCATGGCTGCTTCCGACAGTATCTCCATAGGTTCGGGCACGCGGAGGTCCCCGCCTGCCCTGACTGCCCAGGTGTAGACGAAACTGCCGAACACATACTGTTCGTATGTCCTCGTTTCAATGTCGAAAGAAGAGCAAGCCTCATGCCAAAATGGGAGGGTCGTAGCGTAGTATGTTGGGACTTAGCTATCGATGCCTCGTGGCGTGGCAGAGGAGCGAAAGGGTGAGCATCCAAGTCAGTCTCACACGGTATGTTAAGGGTGAGCACAAAAGTCAGGCTCACATGGTATGAAAACGGTGAGCACCCAAGTAAACCTCACATGGTATGCCAGAAGTGGGGCCTAAGAAAAATGTCCCACATGGGATACCAGGGGGAGCGACAGGGGTGTAATAGAGTACGATTAAGAGTGAACCAGGTGATAGGGTGAGCATCCAAGTCAGCCTCACATGGTATGTTAGAGGCTAGCACAAAAGTAAGCCTAGCAAGGAATGAAAAAGGCGAGCACACAAGTCAGCCTCGCAAGGAACGAAAAGGGTGAGCACAAAAGAAAGCCTCATGTGGAGTGTTAGAGAGTGAATCAAGGTGTGACAGAGAGAGCACCCAAGTAAGTCTCATACAGGACGCATGAACGCGTGAGCGAGAGTGAATGAGTACATCAAGTACAGCCATCCCCCCAGAAGTCATACCGAGAGGTAGTCCCTGGGGAAGCAATGGCGGAGCCCAATGGAGTTTAGTCGGTATTAATGGCTGCGTCACAATAAGAGCCCGACAGACCCCCAGTACACCCCATGTGGTTGCTTGGCATCTACTAATAGCACGAGTACTGGGCTAGTACGTAAATGTATTCTCCATTGTAAAAAATAGCAAATTTCACATCATTTATTTGTCTCTCTCGGTTTTTCTGCTGTAAATTTTATGTATTGGACATTTTGGTCTTGAATGCATAAACATCACAGCAGTATAAAAGGGACTGAAATGAAAAATATGAAAACTCTGTATTTTACCAATTTGAACCTACAGTTCAACAGTTTGTTGTTACCAACAAGCCGAATTTTTCTGTTTGAAATAAGACTTTTACCAAAGAGATGTGCGATACCTTGATAAATATACACCAAAAACAAAACAAGCATGCTTCGAAGTGAAAACAATGGGAACACCAGCGACAATCCTAGTCTAGTATTCTGTATCTACTAACCATACTAATGATACATGTCCGAATACTAAAATATGTTATTGTAGAAATAGTTACTTATCTACCTTGATTTGTTGGTACAATCCGCTCATTCGCACCACGTAAACAACCGACACCCACAATTTTGTCCTGTTATGATTCCCACACTGTACACTGCACTTACTTCAAAATTACTTCTTTGTAGTATTTTCTCTCACACAAAGATTTCCCAATTTCTTCCCAACACTACGTGTTTAAGTTGCAAGAAAAAAAACCTTTCATCACAAGATCTCCCGCCACAGATTGTTGTTTATTTTTAAAGTCGCTCCCGTTGTCAACAAAAATTTTGCTAGATCACCTACACAACACAAATCTGTTGGAAACGGCGCATTCACTCGTAAAACAGCTATTAAAGATTTTTCCTTTCTATTTCTTCTGCTGGGATCGATGTTTACTTCCACTTTGCCGCCACAAAGAACACGTTGCAAAACCGGTTGTATCCTCAGTTGTTTGAGTTCTTTTTCTGTTCCTCAGGTGCACTCTCCCAGCCGCTTAGTGGAGCACATTGAAGGTTAAACCTGACCGTTGACAACGTCGTTCACTTTGAAATGGTCGATCACCTTTCCGAGCGATGCTACGTGCGTTGGGACACTACACTTGTTCTGCACTACCGATTGGCAGTGTATTTCACTGCGATTTCTTTTCGTAGAAGATCACCCGGCGAAATCCTGCCAAAGTTCTTGAAATGTATCAATTAAAATTAAAATGCTGTTTTAACGATCGACTACACCCGTTGATAGAATGATACTCGGCGAAAGCCGGACCGAATAGGGGGAGGTTCAGACCGAGTCCCTTACCAGACACGACACCCGAAAATCGTCGTCGTGAGATATTTGTCTGCTTAACGTGCGCGTAGATTACAGAGACGAAAAACAGCGAAGAGCACCTCCCGCCTTTCACACCTACCTACATATATTTATACGGAAACATGTCCGTCCTAGCGCGCTGCCGCAGTCGGGCCGTGTGTGAAAAATAGATGTGCTATCGTCGCTGTGATCATCATCAACGAGTTTTCGCCGAAGAGGCCGGTTTAGAAAAAACATGTCAACTGATTCCTATTAGGTATAGATAGTATCGGGGTGTCGGATGCAAGGGATTGCCGGTTTTCATCTCGAATGATTTTTCTCAATTTACTATAGCGCGGTATCTATTCCTCTATTCCGCATTTTTACTCTAATGAGGGAATAGTTTTCTCTTTTATGATTTAAGTTCTGCTTGCTGCTTTTATCACCAATTGACCCATCGGCGCAAGTGTCATTGGATACACTACATGCATAGTCGACCAAACCAATTTTCTTCGATGGTTTGGTTCGATGGACATTTGGTATGGTATTGCGGCCTACAAGAACGTTAAAAATTAATAGAAATGTTTGAAGAGATTTTGTATAATATACAAACTTCGACATCGGTTCTGAAGCCTTGCAGAGCTTCGGTACTTAATTTCCAAGAGAACTTTCGGGATCAGCCAGTTGCTTCAAGAGTTGACGCAAGTTGTATGGCAGTTTTAGTGTGTTACTGGGGCCAATTTTTAGCTAGTATTTGACGTCTATCTGGTCCAAGTTGTTGCTAGTTACTGATGAGATGAACCCGGAACACCAAATCCAACTTTATCTATTTAGATGGCCAAGCATCGTGCGTCTCCATAATGACGCATATTATGGAGACGCATGGCATTTTAGTAGCGAAATATGTAACATTTTTATAGCACAGTAAAATTTCTAGCTTCGATTATTGAAAAGATACAAGTATTTTTAATTTCAAAGATTGAATTTTTATTTATTTATTATTTATATTTATTTACAATTGAATTTAGCGAGAGACTCCAAAATGAAAAATACCATGCGAGATTAACCCTTGCAAGTGTAGAGTTTTTTTTCTATTTTTTCTGTAGACGAGATGAAGAAAATATCCCTTCATTTATGTGAACAGTTTTGGAACAAGCACATTTCAAGATGTATTATCAATACAGTTGCATCCAGATATTTAAAAAAACACGACGGATTCTACGTTTGTGACGATACCTTTTCCGTTTCGGTAACTCGTCACAGTACCGGATTAAACTCTCTCTCATATCATAGAGTTTCCGTAGTTCTATTTGTGATGGCCTCGAGAATGCAATCATTATGCTTAAGAATTTGGGAGATAATCAATATAGAACCAGCAATATTCGTGTTTTAGTTTAATGAATAATACAATGAATCATTCTTTCTTTCATGAGCTGTTCTTCAAGAATTTTCTTCTTGGACAATTACATCTTGCATGCATGAAGAACTAATCTAAGTTAACCCTTACATGCCCCAATTTTTTCTAGCGTTCATAGAGTTCAAGAAACACGAAAAACCCGCTTTGAAAGATGCTTCTAACGCAGTGCTGCAAGCTGCTCAATATTTACCTTCTGGTGCTCAACACAATTCTCCTAGAAAATTTTAAATATTCTATATGCTAGGAAATGATAGTCGACGGTCCAAATTGATACGTTTTATCAGTTTTCAATAATAATGAAAAATAATGATGATATATAAAAATTTCATTAATCAACGCTAACTGTAAATATCTCTGGTAGTACTGCTTCAGCAGAGTTATATCAGACTAATAGCAATAACTTCAGTTCTAAGTTCTAATATTCCTAGTTACTTGTTTATGTGAGTGAATTCTGCCTAAAACGAAAGTTGTAGCAGTTTAAAATCGTTGTTGTGTACAAACAACATTCATATCCTAATACAAAATAGTCCGATTTTAAACAGAGCATTTAAACTATTTTAGAGATGTGCAATTTATTCATTCGTTCATTCGATGTGCATTCGTTCTGCATCTTTTATTTGAGTTAGGATTTCTTGAGGTATTTTCAATAGAATAAAATGTTGATCGAATTTTATCAAATTCAAATATTTGCGCTCTTACCACTCGAGGCTGTCACCACAAAAAAAAATATTTCATTAAAGGATACTTCAACATGATAATTTATGCCTAACGTCCATTATGCCAATCGTCCATTATGTCTAACGTCCATTATGTCTAACGTCCATTATGCCTAACATACGTATGCCAAACGTCCGTATGCCTAACGTATTTATGCCTAATGGGGTACATCCAGCACTGGTTGCCTGACATGGTAGAACTCGATAAAGGCGACTTCCGTAAGCATAACCTCCATTTTCACCTTCAGCAAATGTTTCACATCACGAATACCTTATGCATCTTATGCGAAAAGATCGGAAGTCAATTGTCTCCGTATTTGGTTGGAGCACCACCTCTTGCATCTGCGACTCACTCATCTCGACAGATCACCACTGCCAGAATGAAAGGTCACACAATATGAAAGGAACTATTGTTGTTACACTCAGCATACTGAATAGGTATCGAGACCGCTGTCTTTAGTGGTTCGAATAGCAATCTTCCTCAAAATTCTCTCATTAATTTGTTCAAACCAAACAAGATTAAAATTTGTGAAGAGTCACCGAAAAACATTTTTTTACTTAAATTTATCTCTGAAAATTTCAGGAGGGGCTTTAGTCCCCTAGCCCCTTCTCTGGCTACGTGCCTGGTTTTGTGCTTATCATACATAAAAACGGTTTCAAACCAATTTTCTCCTTAGGGAGTACGCTAACGCTTGTTGAATTTATCTAATAAGTTTCTTGAGGGTAACATTGTCCCACATGATTGGAGACAAGTGAGTGCCATCGCCATCCAAAAACCTGGAAAACGAGCCTTCGACCACAACGCGTATCGACCGATTGAAATGCTGTCCTGTATCCGGAAGCTCTTCGGAAAAATGATCTTGTTTCGCCAATAATTGGGTCGATGCGATTGTGTCCAGGCTGATACAACCAAGCTTAGGCAAGTGTTTAAAGCTTTAATCCAGGTAAGCTTTCAATTTGGATGCCCTAGTTGAGAGTTTGTATCCAGGCGGAGGCTGACAGCATCCAATCAACAGCGCTAGACTATTGTTTTCAACAGAAAGTCAGTGCGCCCAAATTGCTTTTTTAATTGAAATTGCGATGAATTAATTTTCCGTGTGCCTGGTACTTTCCCGCGTTTTCTTGTATTTTTGTATGTTCTCGGCGTCCTTGCGAATAATTATTTTGTTTTTGTGCTAATATTTTTTGTACGCTGAGATCTGATGTGTCCACTACCAGAGGGCAGTGAAATATTTGCACGTTGTCGTATTGACCTTTCTATTCCCGTAGAAAAAGAAAAGGCGCAGAGTTACTTCACGATGAAAGCAAAATATTTTGCACTGCAAAAATCGGTCGAGGTTAGGTATGTTGTGATGAAAACAAACTAATTTTCTTTGACTTGAGTTTGCATCCGTTGTTGTAAATAAGCTGTCAGAAATCTTAATATGCTGAGAATCGGCTACGAAACATGTCTAAATGTATATGAAACAATATTTTGGCTTGCAACATGAACTGTGCTGTCTGAACTGTGTGTAAACATTTGTGCAGTGCTGGTATTGGTAGAGGACGGTGGGGAGTTATGAACCATGGGGAGTTGTGAACACCGTCAATACGCGCAAAACTATAGATGATAAAATGTGGTAACTAGTGTTAAATAAAAGTTTTTACTGTCATGACGAAACTTTCTCATTAGCAAATGTTGCAATAACTCATGTTCTTCAGGTTCAGGTAACTAGCGACTAAATATACCAAACAAAAACTTTTTTTGCTTAAATGTATTTGTGGTATGGGGAGTCCCTTTATGTAGCTGATTTCAAAGTAAATTAGTGAAACACATTCCGTGCTTTCATCGACAAAAAAAATTGGATGAACCTTTAGTGTGTCGATAGTGGAAAGTTGTGAATTGTATAGTTCAGTGGGTTATAGATTTTTTTTTAAATAGAACAGTATCATAATTCGAAAATCAGGGATGAATCATATATATTATGATATAAAAATGTTCAATTTTATGCGAAGAGCAGGATTCTGCAACAATTTTAATTTCCCCGTGCCACAACCGCAAAATCAGGTGGCTTGGCGTGAATCATGTTGTCACCGACTCATTGCAAATCAGATCACTTTTCCATCTCATCTTTAGTTTAGTAATATCTTAAAATGTATGTACTATAGCCCTAATAAAAATAAATCACAAAAATATTCCAGCTCTTCCACTTTTTGCGATGGTTCACAACTCCCCACCAAACTCAAAAATGCCGATTCCACACATTTCACGCAATCTGTCATATCTCATACAAGACAATGCTTTTTTTGAATTGTTTCAGCCTGTGGATGTATGAAGGTGTACTTAACAAATACCAGGCCTAATATTGAAAATCGACCAATATTTATGGTATTATACCCCGAAAACAAAACTATGTTCACAACTCCCCACCGTCCCCTACCTAAAAGTATTCTAGATCGAATCAAATATGATCCAAAGCCAAAAATAAAAGCTAGACACAGGGTTGCCATTATTTTTCAAAAAAAAATCTGGCAGTTCAACAAAAAATGTCTGGCAAAATCTGTCACTTGACAGCGAGCGACCTCAAAGTCATCAAAATTTGGCATACATTTTGGTCTTCATAGAACGTGTATTGTTCGATTTTTGTTTGGGAAAATATAACCTTCGTTCCCAAAATTTGTGTGTAATAACTTCTAGAATTTGAAAATCTGGTAGAATGAGAGGTTAGTCTTTTTACAGGAAGGTTAAAAAAACCGGCTGTTCAAGATAAATATAGTATAATGTCATCCCCGCTGGGGCGTAACGTAGAATTCAGAATGTCTGGAAACTTAAAAAATCTGGCAAAATGCCTGGCTTGCGCGATTATCTGTTCAGTTGGGAAAAAACTGGAAAATTCCAGATAAATCTGGAACGTTGGCAACGCTGGCTAGGCAGGTTCATACCAGTGTAATCGAAAGGATACGATTCTTATCTTTTGCCTTTTGCTTGCTAGGAATCGGCGAATCTATCCGAGTTTAAAATTCTGGCCGCAGAGCAAGCTTGCCGGCCTCAGTGGCCGTTTCTTGCCAGCATCAGTGGCAAAACATTTCGATGTAACTCATCGAAATGTTTTGCCACTGATGCCCGCAAAAAAAAATTTCACATATCCTCGCCTAGAAACGATAACGCGATCATCATTCCCTTACTGCCAGCATCAACAATGCATTAGTTGCAGAACGAAAAATCAACAAGTAGTTTCATCAGAATAGGATCGGTACGGCACAGATAGGTAAAACACAAATGATCTTTCACATTTCCTTTCCCTCGTTCGCATGTGAGCATACTTAGCTATAGTTTCCCGTTCTAAGTTTATAACGAATGCTCTCTAAAATAACCATCCGTCTTACAATTTTCATACCATTTATATCTCTTCTCTTATAGTTATCAATTTGTCGAAAAAAGCTAATAAAGTCGATAAAGCAGAACATGATTTCAATTAAAACAACCAATACTGTAGGGGAGACCGGGGCTAGTTGGCGGTGTTTTCAGTTTTCATTTTTTAATTGTTTGATTTTAGTAGATCTTGCAAAATAGAACACGTTGCATGAAAGGGTAGACTGGTGGCAACATCTCTGAATTTTATTAAAATGTTTGATACGTTGTCTTCATTTCTAAAGACAAAAATATGTGACGCGGAAAAGTAATTGTATTTCCATTAGATAGCTTATTTTCTGGCAGTCCGCCAACTTACCCCGAGGCTGGGGTAAGTTGGCGGACTGCCAGAAAATAAGCAATCTAATGGAAATACAATTACATAAGTGGTCCATATGAATTGTGTGGATTGTCTGTTCTATAAAACTGTATAGTATTCGACACTTGTCATTATCTTTCAGTCTGAATACCCCGTCATTTTGACTTCGACGCGTACTCCATATTTAAAAGCAAATTTTCGAAATTCTTCCGGCGATTGGCTGAAAAAATTGTCCCCGACATTGACGAGAGACACAAGAAAAAGTTTCTCTTACTTTGGAGAGAATTCCAGAAATGAAAATATATGATGACTATTTTTGCACTATAAATAGTACCGCCACATTTCCCCGTGCGCGTTACCGCCAACCTACCCCAACCGCATATTTTATAAAAAAAAAATTTAAAAAATACTTTTGGGTATGAATATGTATAATATCTATACGGATGCTGAAAGTTTTTTTAACGCACTATCGAAAAATATAATCGTTCGGGGAATAGATTGAAAACCACCTTAAATAACACAAAATATTTAAAATTAAGAAAATTTACAAAGTATGCTCAAAAACACAATATCGCCCACATCTTCTACAAAACATAATGTTTCGCAACAAAAACACATTGGATAATGCGTTTCACATTACTGGAGGTACACAACGAGAGACATTGCTTTATGTCTAATAGAAACAGAGAAAAGGGGTTTCCGCCAACTTACCCCAACCGCTAACTAGCCCCGGGCTCCCCTATTTGTAAGATTTAACATATAATTCAAAATTGGCGTTCTGAGTCCACTGGTAAATTGAAGTCGACTAAATATTATAAGATCGTCCAGCCGCAGGTTTGCATTTGAGCTCTAGGCTGTTTTTGTGCCAATGAGAACAACGATATTTTCAGATTCTTCAGTCGATTTTTTTCTAACAGTAAAAAAATGCACGCAAATTTAGTAAACATCCGTCCAAGCTAATAATAAGCTTCGATGATTAATAGGTTACCCATTGCGGGACAACGATCTAAATAGAATTTTAAACCTCATTAATTACATACACGCATGAACAACCAGTGTAGGATAGAAGGGTCACATTAGCTAATGTATATAATCATTCTAAAATTAATCCGATTCAGTCACTGCGGGAATGGAGTATCCATAAATTACTTAACGTGTTTTAAAGACTGGAATCTAACTGTCATTCGTGATTTTTTCAACCAGGAGTAACTGTCAACAGGATCATAATAGGGTCATGAAAAAAAATTAAAATTCGCAGTTTTTTTGTCAAAAAACCCATTTTTTATACAGAAAGCAAAAAAAATTATTCAAAGTATTTTCCCTCGCTAGCTATAATTTTTTCCCATCTCTCGGGCCATTTGTGTATACCACACCAAAAGTATTTTTTACCTTTCGAGACAAACCACTCATCAAGCCATTTTTGAAGTGCTGTTCTCCGAGCGCGTGACCCATCGATGAAAACAGAAGATAATCGGAAGGGGCCAGGTCTGATGAATAACCGGGTTAAGGAAGCACCTCCCAGTTGAATGTCTCCAAGTTGTTTTGGACCACATTTTACACACATGGGATTCCATGAGAAACTGACCGACCGCAAAATATGATTATCGTCGATTCGCACGAAACTTTGCAATTTTGTGCGGTTTATAGCGGTTCTTACACTTTCAATATTTTTGTTAGTCTTTATACAATATAATGCCCCGTACAGAGGAATGCGCAACACTGCGTAGAATACAGACCTTTTATTTTTTCTGGCAACCGGAATATTTGATGTAGCTTTGAGTAACTTTGATCAAATTACAAAATAAATTCATGCTGAATGAAAAATTAAGCAACTTTATCGTGGCAAACGGAACATCCCAACGAAGACCATTTCAAGCATTATTTCATCTAATTTATTGAATGTTGTTTAATCAATGAAAAGCGTGTTTAAATTTATTCAAAGAATTCGAGCCAACGCAGGACTCAGGTTATTTTAAGCGTATTTTTCTCGGATGAACTTGACACTCGAATAGAACAGTAACGAAACCATATCACTGTGACAGAACAATTTGCAGTGAAGTCCAATATTATACTATAATGCCAAAACAATACTTTTACAGCAACTAAGGCGATTGGTTGTGCATTGATTTTTATTTTTTTAATGTTATTTAACAAATCATTTTGTTCCACGTATTTAACATTTAATGCTAATTTACTGTATCATAGTTTGTTGGAAAATGAAATTGATTATTACTTGAAATTTTAGTGTAAATTTATTGCAAGAACACCATCCCAAAGGACCAAAGGAGTGACATTAACCTTCTTAGCCAAGTCACTCCCAACGATTCATTTATGTTTTTTCCTGTTAAATTGAAATGGTCGGTACGGTTGTCCTCGTTTCTTCCTCCTTTAAGATTCAAAATAATTCGTTAATTAAACTATTTATTAAATGAATAATTTAATTGCCGTCTAATTTTGAAACATCTTCAAACCCAACTCTGCACAGTAGGCCTGGCCGTTTTAATATAAGCGACATATAAAAATATGCTTCAAATATTAATGTTGACAAGAAAAATACTACAGAATAACAGCAGTGTTTTCCAGGATGCTTTAAAATACTGGCTGTTTGAGGGTTAGAATAGAATAGAATAGAAATTTATTGCAAGAACACTGCTTGAATATCATCCAGCTACTCTTCAATTTAAAGATAACTTGAAGTTGCTTTCTTTGTCACAGTTCATGTCTGAAATTCCTTCATCATCATATAAGTCGGACGATATAAAATGGTTAATGAACTTATTCGAAGGCATCGTAAATCAAACAAATCAAATCAGATGAAAAAGAGTATAATAAACAGATGGAAGAAAAAGTAAACCAGGTGAATAACACAAAATACAGTCTGGGTCTAAAATGTCTTCCTTTTTTCAGGTGGATCTTGTGGAGTTGGAGTATTCTGAACAGATTGACGATAGTGTGTTCGATAACACAGAACGTAATCTAGTGTACCATATTGCAGGATACATTCTTAAGAGTGTCCCAAAAAACTATACTGTTTGTGAGGCATGCTATACACCATGTATTAGTATGACCCCATTTTTAAAACAATTTACAAAGTATACTATACTTAAAGTTTTTAGTGGAGAAGCACTATTGTATGTGACAGAAGTTGTTTATTTCTTTTTTGTCACACTGGAGAGAATATTTCGAGACATCGTCACCAGTATCGTCACTTTCAATGAAAACGTTTCATCAAAGCTGGCAACACTCATGAAATCACTTACCATAAATATCTTTGAAGAAGAAGGTCATAATATCCGCAATAAGATAATCGAGCGTTTTGTAATATTCCGTTTGTGAAACCATACAAAAAGGGAAAATAATCCTGATAGTCATTCAATGGCGTCAACTGAAATCCAAGCCCAAGTCGTTCTGGAAGTATGTTAACGAGCAGCGAAAGGAATCCGGTTTGCCATCTTGTATGTCGTTTAATGGAGTTTTAGGCACCGACACTAAGGAAATTTGCCAACTGTTCTCCGACAAATTTTCAAGCGTTTTTTCCAACGAGCGCTTGCCACCACAACAAGTCGCTGCCGCCGCTAATTTAACTCCTTCTCTAGGACGAACCATCAACCGAATTTGTGTCGATAATGCTGCCATTCTTGCAGCAAATGCCAAACTGAAAGCATCTTGTTCCCCAGGTCCAGATGGTGTTCCCTCGATTTTTGTCAAAAAGTGCATCAGCGGGCTTCTTGAACCACTTCGGCGAGTCTTCGAGCTATCACTCACTACTGGTACATTCCCTTCCTGCTGGAAAGCAGCACATATGTTTCCAGTTCATAAAAAAGGAAACAAATCGAACATTGACAATTATCGGGGAATCTCGTGTTTAAGTGCTGTATCAAAACTGTTCGAGCTGGTTGTGTTAGATCCTATTTTCTTTCACTGCAAACACTACATTGCAGATGACCAACACGGTTTCATGCCTAAACGATCGACAACGACAAACCTGCTCTCGTTCACAACATATGTAATGGATGGATTCGCTGACGGATTGCAAACCGATGCTATTTATATGGATCTATCTGCGGCCTTCGACAAAATCAACCATGATATCGCAATAGCGAAGCTGGACAAACTCGGCATTCATGGACAACTTCTGCGCTGGTTTCGTTCCTACCTCGATGGAAGGCAACTCCAAATCAGCATTAAGGACTGTCTATCTGCACCATTCTTCGCTACATCCGGCATACCACAAGGAAGCCATCTCGGTCCAGTAATATTCCTCCTCTACTTTAATGACGTCAATTTCACATTACAAGGACCCCGCCTTTCTTTCGCCGACGACATGAAAATTTTTCAACAAATACGGGATAAAACCGATGCCGAGCTTCTTCAGAGGGATCTGGACAGCTTCAGCACGTGGTGTGATCAAAACAGAATGGTTTTAAATCCGAGCAAATGCTCAATCGTTACGTTCACGCGGAAACGCCAACCGACTCAGTTTAACTACCATTTCTTCGGCTCGAGCATTCCAAGACACTCTCACATCAAAGATCTCGGAGTCATCATGGATTCGGCATTAACATTCAAACCACATACGTCATACATCGTGGATAAGGCATCACGACAGCTTGGGTTCATCTTCCGAATAGCGAAAAACTTCAGGGACGTATATTGTCTTAAATCGCTTTACTGCGTGTTGGTCCGCTCAACGTTAGAATATTGTTCAGCTGTTTGGAATCCGTACTACCAGAACGGGATTGACAGAATCGAGGCTGTCCAACGCAGGTTCATACGCTTCGCCCTTCGTCATCTCCCATGGCGAAACAGATTTCAGCTGCCGAGCTATGAAAACCGTTGCCAGCTTATACACCTCGATACACTCAGCATTCGGAGGGACTGCTCTCGAGCCCTGTTCGTCTCGGACTTACTCTCTGCCAGAGTGGATTGCCCTACAATCCTCGGACGTCTGGATCTTCAAGCCCGCGTTCGAGCTCTACGTAATAACTCCCTTCTGCGAGTTCCGTTCAGGAGAACCAACTATGGTTGCCAGAGCGCTGTAACCGGACTCCAACGAATTTTTAATAGTGTGGCGACGGCCTTCGACTTCAACCGGACGCGGAATGCTATAAAAGCGAAAATGTTGTCAATTTTAAAATGTAATTAGTTTAAGCAACCACCATTGGGGCCAAGGGGCTTGTTGGTGAAGGTAATAAACATAAACATCTAATGGCACTGTAGAAGTTCGGCGAATCAATTGAAATATGCATTCATCACGTTCTTGTAAACTTGCTGATATATATAAATATATAAACATATAGTTTTTCAAACCTATTATTGTAATATTTTTCCTGCCAATAACAATACTCCCCTTGTGAGTATACATGAGGGCATAGCTAAAGAAGAATCATACTCAGTTGCGTTTCGGCTTCGCCTCATCAGAAACCGACACTAACTTATTGTCGGATTAGATTAGCGCCGGCTTGACGCAAATCCCTTAAAACTAAAACACACTTTGTGTTTCAATCGAACGACTGATCAAACGTGATGTCCCGTTCGAGCAGAAGTTCTGTTTATGCCGATGAGACACAGTGAAGCCGAAACTTGTCTTGGCTTAGCAGGCCTTTGGTAAAAACCAAACGTTGTCTTCATTTCTAGAAACAACAATATGTGACGCGGAAAAGCCGCCAACTTACCCCAGCCTCGGGGTAAGTATGGGGTAAGTTGGCGGACTGCCAGAAAATAAGCAATCTAATGAAAATACAATTACATAAGTGGTCCATATGAAATGTGCCGATTGTCTTTTCAATAAAACTGTATAGTATTCGACACTTGTCATTATATTTCAGTATCAATACCCCGTCATTCTTCAGGCGATTGACTGAGATAGTTGTCCCCATGCATTGACGAGAGACACAAGAAAAAGTTTAAATTTCATTCTAACTGACATATAAAACTTTAATTTTATTACATAATGAATTCTAAGTATCATTTTAAATCAAAATGCATTTAGCAAAAATCTTCCAAACTGCGATAGTTGTCGAGATATTTGGAATTTTGCTCCAACAACACAATTAATTCGTGTAATTATGCCATTTTTAAAAGTTATTCGCGTTACCCCATCATAAAATGCCACAAATTTAATGTTTATCGTTTTAAAGACGTAAAAGAAATTGTCAATACTACAATTTTATTCTTGAGTATGATTCTAAATGCTTTTTACATCAAAATGCTCATAGCCAAAATTGTCTGAAATGTAGTAGTTCTAGTAGTGCCAAACTTTAGTAAATACTCGCAACATGGTTGCCATCTAATGCAGAAATTACTAGGGAATATTATGATATAGTATAATGCCCTTGATAACGGTTTTTGAAAATTTGACTTTCAGCCAGCTTTTTCGGTCAAATACTCCTCTGTGCGTCGCCTCTATTAATGACTTTTCATGTTTGATTGAGCCACTAAGGTGCTTCTTATTGACGGCAATTTTCCTTTTTTTCGTAAACTTTTTAATTTTCTCTATTTGCAAACTACTATTTTTGTGGAGAGATCTTAAATTATTACCAATATTTAAGTTAGGTGTTTCTGAATCGGTTCGTGTGTGAATGATTAAAATCCATCTAGTAATAGCGAAGTTCTAAGCGCGCAAACCTTACATAGTTTCGTTTGGGACCATTCATAAATTACGTAACACTTTTAGGGGGAGGGGTACGACAAATTGTGACATGTTGTAACATATTCCCCATATGTAAGTTAGAACGTTACGTAACATGTTTTTACAGAAGAATTTTTTTTTGAAGAATTTGTTATGTAATAGGGGAGGGGGATAGAGAAATTTGTGACAATTTGTTACATGGGGGTACGGGGAGTCAATTGTGGGCAATTTTGTTATCTATGAATGGTCCCATAGGAGATAGTTTAGAGTTTAGAATGACACCTAGCCCTAGATAGTGGAGTAAGACATTTTCAATGTCAAAAAACTTTCTTCCAATTATTTTTAAGAAAAGTGAGCGACATTTTTCGGTTTTCATGAAGCCATTTTCCGAAACTCGAACTTTTGAAGTAGAATACTTCTAACGTTTCATTATAGTGGTTTCGTTTCAAAATTTTCTGCCGGAGTTTTACCCGATTTTTTAACGTGAGTATCTGTCGTTATACTGAATTGAAAAATGTAATTATTGCGCTATCTGATTGTATCCAATTTCGTAGAATGTACAATTACTAAAAATAACGGAAATAATGTATCTTATGAAAGCAGTAATTATCTGATCCATGATTGGTCGGTACAATTGGACCAAGCAGCGAGCGTTGCTAGGACTACCCCTTTGTCATCCAGTGAACCTCGACACGTATAAAAAGGGAACATAAGTAGCAGCTGCTGTGTTTCATGCCAGCTCGCATTCTTCGGTGGTAGGTAATAAATCCCATGACTGCCATCAGGCGCTAATAGCATTTCATTCCAATGGCGTAGTGGCGGGCCAGTTTTCATTCATACACAGAAGATGCAACGATGACACACCACAGAAAAAGCAGAAAGCTCTTTCTTTCGGAGCTAAATAAATGGATTGGAGATGGAGTGGTTTGGTGTGAGAGAACCGCGTTATCTTGCTATTTAAAATATACTTGCTATTTAAAATATATGTGGCGTCAGGTGCGTGTTCGGATAAATTCACCATGGCGCGCGTTACAGAGTGCACCGTGGTGCATCTGTGTGTTTCCTCTGGTAAGCGGTAGTACGGGTGCGATTGGCGATTTGATAAACACTGGTTGTTTCGTTGTGTAAAGGAGACGTTGCGTTGTTGGCTTATTGGATGCTGATATTTTGATTTTCTGTTGATGATTTGATATGAGTTACATCGTAAAGCTTATTTACGAGTTTATTGAGATATCTGACGTTTAAAATACGCACACTGAGATTTCGCATTTTTATACTACCGCCCTCCCCTTAAGCCCACAAGCGGTTTGTTTTCCTCCCAATTCGCAGTGCAAATGATTTGTTTTCCTCCCAATTTAAACGTCAAAACGGCACAATACTAACGCAGCTGGATAAGTCTATAGAGCATTTTTACACGACCCGGGAAAACTTAAAATACTGGTCCTCGAGGCAAACTGGGAAAAAGTTTTACATATCATTATGCAATAAACACAGTGAAATAAATATCCGTAAAACCAGACTAATTGTATAACAGGTTGATGCATGGCGGTATTTTTACATCCACATTTGGGCCGGCTTATTTTATATGCGGCTTAATGGCGCAATGTGTATTTTGTTTGCGTTGCTAAATGAATCGTTTCACACTCATTAAATGCTATTTTCAGGGTTACCATATGAGGATACATATGTTTGAATATTTTAGATTTCTATGTACGTGTACCGATATTTCGGAGTTTCCATTAGAAATAACGAAATAACTGGTTTTAATACAACCTACCAGAAGATAGTCAAAATTGTAGCATTCGTATTAATAGCTTAAAGTGTATTCTACTCCGGTTATGTCTCTGACATTGCCCATCAATCTTTTTTCTATTTTTTGTGGTTCATCCACTAACTACAAGCCTCAACTTTACAAAACTTATTGAATTTCCTGTATCAGACAATTTTATCGAGATTTATCGTGTTCGCCTAGGCGCTCCTCGACGTGGAAATGGTTGGAAGTCTACTCTTGGAACACTCTTAACATTACAAAAAAGATCTATTGTTACCTTGCCTTCAAAAACGTAAACCAAAATAACCTTCGGTTTGAGCTCTTTACATCCTTTACCCTTAAGCTGATTCGCCTATGCAAAGAGTGTCCGGAATCAAATTGCATCACTTTCAAATTGCTGTTAATTTTTTTCCATTAGATATTTGTTATTCAAATTTTGGGTGAACTTAGTTCAGTGTATATCATTTACATAGTGTAACTTTCACCGGCAATTATGCCACCGTTGCGAAAATAGAATCGGAAGAACATCAGCGGCGTAAATTAATTTTGCATACGTATAATTCTGATCTCTCACACCGCGTCATTATCAAAAAGCTGAAAATGGTCTCTACGGTAAGTCGTGTTTTAAACGGTACAACGAACGCTTGGCCGTCGATAGGAAGGAAAAAAATGACCAAAAAGATTTTCGTATTTTACGGGTACGGAAAATCGCAATAGTGTAGTGAGATACGTAGAAAAAAAACTGCATTGGAGCAAAACTTTTATGCCAGATGTCAATGAGCATGAAGTTCAAAATGTGCCGAATGCTGAAGATCTACATCCAGCTGTTGACGAAACCGCATTGTCTCGTCAAGGATAGCAAAACTTATGCAAAAGTAGATTTTCGGCAGCTTCCTGGGCTCCTTTCTATCACTGTTTGTCATAAGTTGGACGTCCCTGAGGAAGTTTGAAAGCCGTGGATGCCTAATTTTTCCAAAAAAAGCATGATTTGGCGATCAATTGTGAAAAACGGAGCATCCCGTTTGTTACAACTGGAACAGTCATTGTATTTCTAGTCTTAAGATAGCTGTAGAATATTTCCTTTCAATACAACAAAAAACTAAACAGACGGCGCCGGTGGTTGAGTGGTAAGCGTGACCGCCACTCATTCCAGTTGGCCTGGGTTCAATTCCAGCCGAGGTCGTTGAAATTTTTCTGAGGTGAAAAAATCTGTGGTCACGTCTTCCTTCAGAAGGGAAGTAAAGTCGTTGGTCCTCGGTCCCATGAAATTGGTGGATCGATATCTAGTCCAGGTAGTGGAATCACCTCTCTGGCGTCGGTAAAGAAGTAGATCTAACTTCTATACTCTTACTAACAAAAATATCCTTCTCACGTGATGCTTGTGGAGTGCGCAGTAGTATATACAGCCTCTAGCAAAAGCAAGTATCGGACTAACCATTCCTTCCCTTTCCTTCCACGATCTACATTCAAGCCCGGACTTTAGGATTACCAGGAGTTGCACATTGAAAGATGTTTCGCTACTCCCAAGCATAATTATCTACTGATTCCCTGTGTAACTTCAGCTATTCCCGATAGATAACGGAGTAGCAGCCAGGAATGGTCGCACAAGCTCAAGCTCAATACAACAAAAATCTGAACATTGTAACCTTCTAGTTTTAAGTTTTTAAAATGTAAAAACAAAAGAATTTGGCACCGACAAGCTAACGCATTTGTGCCTATCAAATAAACGAACTGAATGAAAAAAAAAAAACCGAAACAGTCAATGGGCAGGTGTACTTGAAAGAATACCTCCAAAAGCGTCCACTTCTACTTCTGTGATCTCAAAGTATTGACTGATGCATCAACAGGCATTGCACTCTCAGTGCACATCTGGTCCACTTAAGAAAAACTCAAGATAGTGCCTACAGCAAATGCCATCAATAGAAGGAAACTTCCAGACACATACTATGTAACCGTCTGGTTTTCGCTGGAATAAACTGATCCTGAAGAAAATCAGAGAATCGAGCAAAAGTCGATCCCACTCTTCAACCAACATAACATAGGGTCATAACCCCCACCTGGTCTGCGGAAGGATAAGGTTCTTTAGGAGTCTCAACTTAACGAATGATTAACCAATGCGTACTTAGAGGATTCACACTAATACTAAGTAAGGACGAGGTGATCGATTTTTCCACCCCGTTTACTGCTCGCAGCAACAGTAACTGACGACCCAAATATAATTCAAAACAAGCAACTTTGTTTACCGGTTGATAAGTAAACATCACCGGAAACGGTTGGCAAATTAGCGTGATAATAAAAATGTTCATCGCGAGGTAAAAAAAATCTGACTCTAAGTAACATTAACTTTGCAGTGACAAATGAGCACGAACGGCTTGTGCTCACGACCGACTGCAGCAGTCAAGAGGAGGGCAAATATCGCAGGTGAAATTTAAAAATAGGCGTGCATCGCACTTTGCAGCTTACATTGGCGGCGCACTTGGTGTAAAAATGAGCGCCGTTGGATCATCCATCGCAGCCGCCACCACGCAGTCGTAACTCATCGCCACTATTGCGAAGTAAGAAAATCGTTTAAAAAAATGCACCCAATTTTCCGCCATTCAAAACGAAGACGACGCCCGGTCGCGAGCTAAATTTAACAGAAAAACTCACACACACACGTTCAGCTTTAGAAATTAAAAGTAAAATTAAAAGTACCAGCGACGAATGCGGATGAAAACAAGTACATGTCACATGCAAAGGGTGCTATAATTACTTCATTACTCTCGTCCGGTTTGGCGTTCGCCATGTTGACAGTCGCTGACATCGGAATGGGCAGAGTCCAAATTATTCACCGACTTTGAAGATACCGTCGACAATGATTCACTTGAACACTTATCACTGCACCGCAAGGAGACTAGATTCACCTTCGACTGGCTAAACGACCGTTCACTTTTACCGACAATTTCACGAATGCGTTTTCACAAAAATATCGATGTTTCTATATTTGTTTACTTTATTATCACAATTCTTATCATCCACGGTTTATCACGCGGACAATCGCGTTAACGGCATTTCAACGCAAGAAGCACCTGCGAGTGCGCGCGGTCAAATCCAAGATAAAACTACTGCATTGAATGGGGATGGCACCAAGTGTCGCTTGAAACAAAAACTTTGAAGAACTAGACGAGGAAACTTGCGGATAATATCGGTCCACACTCTGAAACGGCCGAAGGTACGCAGATGTATAGACATCATAAAAAAGATGCCAAACACGGGACCGAAGACGGATTGTCGCGAAATGGTGATTGTTTTTTTACTGGTTGCTATTTTGTTTGTGTTGGAAACTGTAACAGTTTTCAAGAGCCGAGTTTGTTTTTAAAAACATACTTGTTTTCTTTGGTAGGAAAATGACCCTGCTTTAGATGATGAAAGGTTGTTAATATTTATATGCGTTCCACTACCATTATTCTACGCGTTATCATACCATGCTCCATGGGATTCCCTAGACACAGGGAATCCCCACAGTCACGAAATTTCAATATAAGTTGCAGGTTTTTATCTCAGCTGGTTCAACTGAAAATCACTAACATTTTCGTTAATTTTATTATTGTCTAAGTTATTGTTGGATTCTTATGAGATGAAGTCGAAACGCAAATTCCATAACTAATTTAATTATAGGTTTAGTGCTCTTCACGCACGAAGATAATTTTAAACAATTTTCTTCTTAAAAAGAAAAAAAGTTTTTACTTATTTTTTACCCCTAAAAAGAAATACAGCATAGTAGCTTATCATATTGGTGTGAGTTTCAAAAAATTGTTTTGCTTATTTTTCTTCTTATGCATAATAAATACATTGGTTTATTGATTCCTCTTCTTCGATGACTATCTGTTTTTGTACTATGCGTTTCCGAAACACTTTCCATTGGGAAGGACGGGATGCCTACCGAATTTCTTAATCAGGAGTGATCGGCTGTACGAAGATCGAACTGGGTGGAAGAAGACATGCCGTTAGATTCATAAGCACTATCCACAAGAAGAGCTATCAATCCGAGTATAATACACCTTGAGGGTATGTACCGCGTAAAAAACG
Organism: Topomyia yanbarensis; assembly: GCF_030247195.1. NCBI lineage: Eukaryota > Metazoa > Arthropoda > Insecta > Diptera > Culicidae > Topomyia > Topomyia yanbarensis. The sequence goes on along the minus strand of NC_080672.1, from coordinate 348,961,710 downwards.
CGTAAAAACGCGTTAATTGGAAAATCCGCGTAAAAACAGCGGTAATTTGAAAATCCTCGTAAAAAAACTGTCAGCACAAGACTTAGAATATTTTTGGAAGTTTTTTTTGCACGGATTTCGCAACTAACACGGTTTTCTATATTCTAAGTCCTTTTGAATGCAAAGAACTTAGAAGAATTTTGGCAGTTTATTTCGCGCGGATTTCGCAATTTGCACAGTTTTTACAAAAAAATATTCTAAGTCCCGTAAACCGGGGTGACTTTGATCACCGGGGTGACTTTGATCACCGGGGTGACTTTGATCACTCGAAACTTTTTTCGTAGATCGCTTATTAAACCAGAATAGTCTACCGAATCATTTTAATTTGAAATAATTTTTACTCTAAACTTATAAAATACTGATTTGTTATACTTTTTGAGTATATTGTTCGGTTTTTGGGTACAAAAACAACGAAAACCCGAAATTTGACTTTACTATATTTTTACGAAGCTTCGTAAAGTGTCTATTTTTTATAAAACAAATAAATCTCAGATTTGAGCAAGAGTAATAAATTGCAAGCGAGTTTTCATTTTTCTTTAGATTGGGATGTGCCAAATTTAGTTTTAAGAGTTTGTTGATTTTAAATACATTATTTGTGTAACTAGTTGGCAATTATTTCAAATTATTTTAAGCTAAAATTCTCCACATTTTTTTATTGTTCAATATTCCAACGTGTTAAAATGGATGAAACTTTTTGTACATTGATAAAGCACTGAAATAAAACAATTTTAGCAGTTTTAAAGGTTTTCAGAATCTTTTATTTTTTTATTGGACACAAATTATACGATTATAAATTTTGGGTACTCGAATTTTGCAGTACATTGAAATACTTTGTATAATACCAATTAACTATCTATTTAACAATCAGTATCTTTCCAGAATTAGTTTAAACAAATATTTGAATGAAGAATATTGACATCAATAACTTAATGTGGGTTATCAAAGTCACCCCGGAATATGAAAACGGACTTCAACTTGAAATCATTTTTGAAAAAAATAGCTGTAAGTGGACAATTTTAGGTAAAACATCCAATCTTGTTCTCCATACATCAGTACATGGTTTAAAAATATTAAACTTGAAAAAAATGTGCTGCATCTAAAAATATGTAATGATTACTTCGAAAAGTGATCAATGTCACCCCGGTTTACGGTCCTTTTGAATGCAAAAGGCTTACAAGATTTTCGGAAAGATGGAAGAGACGGATCTGGACTTCTTATAGCCCGCACCTCATCAATATGGGTATTTTCGGAATGGTCTTGACGAGTAGGTGCAAGAAATTGATTTTTGACGCCATTTTGAAATTCAAGATGGCGACTTCCGGTTTAGCGAAATTCGCTATAACCCAATCAATATGAGTATTATCGGCATAGTTTTTAAGAGTAGGTGCCAGAAATTGATGTTTGACGCCAGTTTGAAATCAAAGATGGCGACTTCCGGTTTAGCGAAAATCGCTGTAAACCAATCAATATGGGTATTTTCGGAATGGTTTTGACGAGTACGTGCCAGAAATTTATGTTTTACGCTATTGTGAAATCCAAGATGGCGACTTCCGATTTAGCGCAAATTCTGCACCTACTCATCATGACCATTCCGACAATGCCCATACAGTGAAGACCCAATTTTATCAGCACGCGATTTTATCTACCCCCGACTTTATCAGCTTTTGACCCGATTTTATCAGCTTTTTGACCCGATTTTATCAGCTTCTAATGAAAATTGATAGTTGGTAGTTTGATGGGCTTTAGCAGACGAACCAAGTTGAATTCGAGTAAATCCTTTCTTGGGCAATTTTTCTTATCTTAGAGATCCGATATATGCAAAAAAAATTATTTTGCGCTGTCAGACCCCCTTAAGGGAAGTTTAAGGTAAATAATCAAGAAAAGATATGAGGCCAAAGAAGAATATTTTAAGTGCTTCGGTTTTTTAAAAAAGAAGGAAAAAAAATATATCCCGATTTTATCAATGTCCCCGTTTTATCAGCCTAAAATTCACCAAGGACTGATAAAAACGGGTCTTCACTGTATTTCATGTGTTGTAGAGAATTTGCGCTAAACCGGAAGTCGCCTTCTTGGCTTTCAAAACGGCGTCAAACATAAATTTCTCGCACCTACTCGTCAAAACCATTCCGAAAATACCCATATTGATTGGGTTATAGCGAATTTCGATAAACGGGAAGTCGCCATCTTGGATTTTGTAATACTCCGTTTATTTATTATTCATTTGTCTCATTTGTGTAATACACTTTTCTCGACCACCAACATCAGCCGTCACCACTATTCTCTCCTAGACCCGTACTCAGGTACCACATCTCCCCTGTTTTCCTGAAGATTAAAGTACGTAGTCTGCAATTTTAGAAGGCTTCTTAACGACTCGACGCTGTCGAGTTATGGAAACCATTTCCTGCTCGACTCTGCGATCCGCTTCAAGGTTATCGTCGAATCCGTAAAGATCATCTTCTGAACTCAGCAGTTCGGGGTATTGATCTTCAACGTTGTCCATCGCAGCAGCTGATACTGATTCTGTCGGTTCTGTTGTACTCTCGGGGAGTCTATTCAGGTGAACTACGTTGCGATCATAGGAGTTAACGGTTGCTGGATCTTCGACGGTTACACACGGTGCTGCGCGATACGTGACAACATACTCTTTCGGGTTGAACGTCGTCAACAACTTATCTCCTGGCAGCAGGTTCTGCATAAGTAGGTACTGTATCGCTTGTGGAGAGTGGTGACTTCCTTGCGCGGCGTCGGAGGTCCTCTGCCTGCTTCCCTTTCTCTTTCAATACTCGATCTCAGTCCCGAACGTCACCCAACGGTATTGTCTCGATATCATCCAAGGCCGGTATTTTTAATCTGATCGTTCTTCCGTACAGTAATTCCGTCGGAGTTTTACCCGTGATCGAATGAGGTGTGGTGTAGTACATCAGTAAATACTCCCGAAGGTCCCGACCCAGCGCATGATTGATCTGTAAACGCTTTAGAAGGGAGCGATTTTGTCGTTCGACCAACCCGTTTTCCTGTGGCCAATATGGGGTTGAGCGCAAGAGAATAATCCCTTTCATTTTGCTATACTCCTCCAATTCAGTCCCCACAAACTGTCTGGCGTTGTCTAAGGTGATTGTTTGTAGATAACCGAGTCGACTGAATATTTTGTCAAGCCTCTCTACGGTTTCCCTGGCTGTTATTTTAGTCATTGTCTCTACCTCCTTATAGCGACTGTAGTAGTCGATTACAACAAGTAAATAACATCCACAGGGTAAGGGTCCGAGAAAATCTATGGCTACCTCAATCCACGGTTTCGAAGGCATTTCACGACGGCTCATCGGCTCCGGTCTATTTGGCAAGCTCACCAATCTGCGTCCATCGCATGAATTAACCTTTTTTTCGGTATCACGGTCCATTCCGGGCCACCAAACCCGGTCACGCAACCGCCGCTTCATCACCGATTTGCCAGGGTGGCCCTCATGAGCCAAGACCAACATACGCGATTTCAAACAATCTGGAACTACCAGTTTATTTCCCCTAACTACAAGTTTCCCGATGAGTCCCAATTCGTTCTTGAAAGGAGCAAACGACTTAACTTGTTGGGCATCCCAACACCCAGTTTATAAACACTGCTGTACAGCCTCCAAAGTAACATCAGTACTGGACATCTCTTCCAGCAACTGCACATCGATCGCTGCTGATTCTAAAACGGCTAGTACCATGAACTTGCTTTCAGCATCGAACTCCTCTGGTTCTTGTTCCTCGACCAACCGTGATAATGGATCGGCTACATTACTAATGCCTTTACGGTATTTCACAACAAACGAAAACGACTGAAGCCTAAGCACCCATCGTTCGACTCGTGCACATGGTGTTGAAGTGGGTTTGAAAATCGCTTCCAAAGGTTTGTGGTCTGTTTTCAGCTCGAACTTGCGTCCTATGAGATAGATGGAAAATCGCTCCACAGATCAGAATAAAGCGAGAGCTTCTTTTTCTGTCTGGCAGTAACGTTTTTCTGTCGCTGTCAGACTTTTGCTGGCCTAATATCACCGGTGGGCCCTTCAAATTGTAAAAGAACTGCCCCAAGAGCAACTGGTGAGGCATCAGCTTCAACCCTTGTTCACATACTGTTATCGAAAAATCGTAAATGGTGTACGTTCCCAATCATGTCCTTGAGTTTAGCAAAAGACGCACGTTGTTCGCTTCCCCAGGCAAAGTTAACCCCAGCATGGGTTAGTTCACGGAGCGGAGCAGTTATTGTCGCTAGATTTGGCAGAAATCGACCGATGTACGTAACCAAACCCAGGAAACTGCGGACTTCCTCCGCGGTTGTAGGTGCTCAAAATCTTTGAAGAGCTTCTACCTTGTTGTTCGAAGGATAGATTCCGTCCGATGATACGACGTGTCCTGGAAATTCCAGTTGGGCAACCTTGAACACGCATTTACTCTGATTCAGTAGTATACCGTATTCATTCATTGTCCACAGCACTGCATGGAGTACTTCATCGTGTTCTGTTTCCGTACTAGCAGAAATCAGAATATCGTCTATGAAGTTGACCACATTCTTACTGAAAGGACTCAAGAATTCTTTGAACGAGCTTTGGGGCACAAGCCACCCCGTACATCAAGCGTTGGTACCGAAAAAGTCCCATGTGGGTAATGAATGTGGTTATGTAGCGACACTCACTATTTAGCTCCACTTGATGAAACGCTTCTTTGACATCAAGCCGGCTGAACCACTTCGCAGACGTGAATCTCGGTAGGAAATCTTCTATTGATGGCATAATGTGCCGTTCCCGTATATCCACGCATAAGCGAAGATCTCCGTTGTCCTTCACCACTGTTACCAACGGTGAGACCCATGGACAGCCACGCTCCACCCGTTCTATGATATCACTGGCAACAAATTTAATTTGTCTTCAATTTTCGTCATGAGGGCGATTGGAGGCCTCCTGGGTTGTTGGCAGACCGGTGGTACAGTTCCATCGATCGGAATTTTCACCTGGACATCCTTGATGTTAGGAAATGGTTGAACTCCTGTGGGTGTAATTGTATTCACCCCGTGGGTACTCGGTAACCCGATAACTAAAACGCCCAAGTCCGTAGCTGTGACCCGCCCTAATAGACACTGTTGACCCCCTTTGACTACATAAAATGTAGCGTCCTTTTCGAGAATCCTACCAGCATCGTAAATTGATACAGTTGTGTCGAATTTTCCCCATATGGAAGGAACACTTCATCGCAGTTCTTCAACTGGTTCCATATTTTTGCTCCGTTCGCTTTGATATAGTTCCAAGACCGTTCATCGATAATATTTTTCATACATCTACCCAATTTGATCCGAATCGTTTCGCCACCATCGCTAATACTGAACAGAAAATTGTTGCCTTTCACGTCATTTGGGATTTCGATTTCGTTTATCTGATGAGACTTGAATCGTTTATTAGGTCTTAGCGATTCTTGCCTTAAATACGGTTTGCGTTTCAGTACAGAGACCGAGTGGCATTGGGCAGCAAAATGTCCGATACGTTTGCATTTAATGCATTCTTTGGACCGCGGCGGGCAAACCGAATTATTCGCGAAATGACCATTTCGACCGCATCGTGTGCATGCATTATTCGAGAGTTTGATCTTATTGATATTCGATGATGATATAAAATCCGGCGCACTGGAATAACTCGGTCCCGGAAGACTCATTGATTACACCTGAAATTTTACAGATTCAAAGGAGCTGACAATTTTTGTGACGCCGTCCAGTTTTAAAACGTCCTTCTGAAGCAGCTGTTCTTTAAGGTCACTCGGTGCATACAGAATTACCTTGTCAACTACGCTGATAGCTCGGCTGTCTTCGGCATTATTACCAAAGTTGCACTTTGTAGCCTGTTCTTGACATCGGAGCATAAATTTTCCTAGTGGCTCCTCTTCATCTGGTTTCAGTGTCCAAAAGATGTTCCGCTCGTATGTCTCATATTGCTTTGGCGAAAAATATTCATCAAGCTTGCTTATTGCCACCGCGAATGGATCGACTGTTTTCGCTTCGTCTTCCTGTACATCTGCCCGGGAATGGAAGCAAATATCTGTTGCAAATCTGGTCCGGCTTTCACCAAAAAAAATGTTTTTGATTCGGGTGCGATCAGTTTCCCCTGTAGCCGCGATTATAAAATCAAGGTTTCTCTTATACTCGATCCATTCGTTCTTCACGGTATTGCGAGGCAAAGATTTGAACTTAAATTGGGAAATGTCCCACTTTTCCATCGTGTTTGCCTAATAGAAATGTAGTTTTACTACTATGCAAATTTTATTACCCGTTTGATGAATTTCAACATACCTCTTTGTAAATTACTCGCTAGATGCTAATGGTATGAAATGACCTGTCTTTCCTATTGACGGGAAATATACCACTGCAATCGCTGTTTTAGAAACCAATCGACTATCCAACACTTCCTCGTTATGGAAGAGTAACGTGCGCGCCCTGCGGCTTTTTCTCGGTGTCCGCCTTTGCGGTTTTGAATTTTCATCCGCCTCTGCGGTCTTCAATTATCATCCGCCTCTGCGGTCTTTTCTTGTCCGCTTTTGCGGATTACAACTCCGGCACCTGGTGTCAATCCTCGTCGCCAATGTAATACTCCGTTTTTTTTTATTATTCATTTGTCTCATTTGTGTAATACACTTTTCTCGACCACCAACATCAGCCGTCACCACTATTCTCTCCCAGGTCCGTACTCAGGTACCACAGATTTCAAAATGGCGTGAAAAATCAATTTCTGGCACCCACTCTTCAAGACCATTCCGAAAATACTCATATTGATTGGGGACCATGCATATATCACATGGACAATTTGGGGGAGGGTAGGGGGTACGAAAAAGTCCACACTTGTCCATGGAGAGGGCGGTGGGGGTTTAGAAATAGTCCACGTGGACTCATATTTATATTTTTTCTTAACGAGGTCGTAAAACAAATTGGCATCATTGGCATAAGAGTTTGATGTTTTCCTTCAAATTATCCCGAAACTGTGCAACACTTGAAGAGCTCCTAACAGCATAGCATGTGCATGCCACAAAATTAGTGGATATCATCACCGAACAAAATGTTGCTTCCAGAAACATTTGATTCAATCTTGTATATCGTTTTCATCAAATATTTTAGAATTATTATAAATCATGTTGTTGAACATCAAACCCAAGCGAACGATGTACAAACTCTAATTCAAACATTCATGTACGTACACCGGGTGGGTACACGAGAACGATTCGCACAAGGCAAAAAGAGTCAACACTAGTGCTGATGAGAGCGAGAAAGAGAAAACTTGTGCCACGAACCTACGTACATGGGGTTCGTTTGTGCAGGCGAACATGTGCACGTATTTAGGTACGAAATAGCGTGTTCGAGTTCGTACACAAAATGTGAGTTTAATATGACCACAGTCCACAGGGAAGTCTGGTTTTTCGGGTTGGATACGATATATGCTTCTCGTTGATGCTTTATAATATAAAGCATCATCGAGAGGTATATATCGTATCCAACCCGAAAAACGAGTACCAAGGAAAAATGAAAATTAATGCATTTAAGGGTTAAATAAATAAACTCTCACAAGTTTCTTTTTTCTTTCAATAACTGTAACCTACTTATATTGTCAAGCGCTAATGGTGTCCCAGGTATTTTTCAGCCTTTTAATACTTGAACGGTAACTAGTGCTCCCAATCTTCAAGTTGCTTCTTGTTTTGTTTCAAGTTATTCATATATTCTTTACACTTGTTTGTCTTAGAATTAAAAATAAACGGAACAAATTGTATTTCACAATTGGATACAAAATAAAAACCATACAAGAGACAGCATTCAGACCACCTCAAGAGCTTTATATTTTGTTTTATACTCCCCCAGAGATGTCGATCGACTTCGCTGCATGTCAAGAAGCTGAATTATTGCGTGAGGACAGAGCTGCGTCAGTGCCAGATACACCCAATAGATGACCGGAGCTGTGCTGTAGTTGAGATATGGGGCTCGAAACCAGAACCCTCTACGGATGGCATCGCGAAGCTGATGGGTGAAAAATGCTATGAAGTTCACTGTTATCCACAGTGATGCGTTAAACTTAGCTTGGGTGGCTATGGTTCCGATCATTGAAACCAACAGCCCTAAAAATATAGAGGAATTATGCAGGAATGGTCGTTCAGATAGGTTAGTTGCATCCTGTAATTATATAAAATCTTCTTAAGCCATTCAACAAAATATTTACTTATCTCTAACTGCATCGCTACCTACATGCAAACTGAAGGATTTTGCCTCGATGAAATGATCCAGATCAATCAAGGATGAAAGGACGAAACCCGTACCAATTAACGCGTACTTCTCGTTTCGTCCGACCTGGTCATGAAAGTTGCGTACAACGATTTCAGTCACTATTAATCCGATCAGTGCGTGAGTTACATTGTCGATAGCCGCCTTCAGGATGTGAGGCTTTTGAACCACCAGGGACAACTTGTCACCGGTGATGCAGACCAGCAAGAGGACGATATGTTTCGCCAGTAGAAGAATCGTTGGAGACATTATTCAGGGGCATTGTTTTTCCTAAAAAATCAATACAATGGTATTACAATTAATCAAGTTTCCTCTTTTTTACAGTTGGCAATACAGACTATGTGAAAATGTGCTTGGTTATAAAAACCAAGATACTATCAGTAAAAACAACTTGCCTGGGTTGATAGATTGATGAAGGTTCGCGACACATTACATCATTTTTCGATTGGTCAAATCTTTTTGCCTGAAACGAAACAAAACTTAAACCAATCGCTCTGTGATTGAAATAGTAAACAAATCGTGCATATGATTGGACTTAATTGAATGCTAGCTTTCTTTTTTGCTTCAGCTAAAACCGGTTACGGTCACGATTATAACATTGGAAATTGAAGTGCAGGAATGACTATCTTAAAAATATCATAGCGCCTAAAATTTGTTTTAACCTACAATAGAATTGTTTAACTAGTTATAGTTTTGAGATGAGAAAATTTTTAATAAGAAACTCAAATGAAACGTCCGAGTAGTAGTTATCATTTAGGCGAACGTCAACACTTTTCGGTTGGCCATTTTCCACAACCCATACAAAAAACAACTTCAAACGCAGTTTAAAAATAGCTACTCACCGGAATGTAACATGAAATTTAATTTTTAATCATTATAAATAATTCGCTCTACATTTTAGCTCATTTTAGTGAATGTTTGTTTAGAAGAAGGAACTGTACCAGAGATGCCAGGTACTTTTTTCAAATGTCTGCAATAATAATTTTAAAAGTCTGGGAAGAACAAAAAATGTCTGGATAGCTAGTGTAACCAAAAGCCTTTATATTCAAAAATCTGCAAATATCTGCAACAAAACTAAAAAATCTGCAAATATCTGCAACCAAACTAGAAAATCTGCAAATATCTGCGTCATCGAAAAAATCTGCAGCCTAAATTAAAAGTCTGCGAATTTGCAGACTTGTCTGCAAATCTGGCATCTCTGAACTGTACCAATAATCACCAGAGATGCCAGGTACTTCTTTCAAATGTCTGCAATAATAATTTTAAAAGTCTGGGAAGAACAAAAAATGTGAGGAAAGCTAGTGTAACCAAAAGCCTTTATATTCAAAAATCTGCAAATATCTGCAACCAAACTAAAAAATCTGCAAATATCTGCAACCAAACGGAAAAATCTGCAAATATCTGCGTCATCGAAAAAATCTACAGCTTAAATTAAAAGTCTGCGAATTTGCAGACTTGTCTGCAAATCTGGCATCTCTGATAATCACCGATACCCAGTTAAGCTCAGCCGGAAATGAACCGGAATTCCGGCTGGATCCAGTTCGTATTCCGGCTCCAGTGACACAACCGATTCTAGTTAGAATCGGTTATGTCACTGGAGCCGGAATGCGAACTGGAACCAGCCGGAATTCCAGTTCATTTCCGGCTGAGCTTTACTGGGTAAGATGTCAATTTGTAATCTACCCTTCAGAAATGCAACGCGTGACGAAAGTGAGAAATGAATCCAATATTTGAAAAGAGCCTAACCGCAAAATGTAAACAAATCGAACGATTTTTATTAAAAATCTACACTGAAAAAACTTAACACGGTAACATCATGAGGAAATCTATTGAATTATTTTAATCCACAAACACATGAAATGCACACGGTTGCCACTTGAATATCCATTCGAGTGTGAGAAATATGATTTTCAAATGAAAAGCACATCAGCATCATAAATACCATTGACTAATATTTCCAAATGAATTTCACGTGAATATCACTTTGTTTTACTTATCGATTTCATTGGTAGAAGAATCGGTGAAATCAATTGTTTTACATGTAGAAATTCACCACATGTTTTTCATGCGAAAGTCATGTGGAAAGTTCATACTTACGACTCAATAGCATGGCAATGAACATTCAATGGATAAATATGTCGTATTCACGTGGAATTTGTTTAAATTAAGTTTGAAACAACACATGAAATGCTTTTTAATGGATTTTCATGTGAAATAATTTCTTTTATTTTTTAACACATGAAAGTAATGTTTGATTGCATATGGTTTTATCGTGTCAATTATTTTCAGTGCAATCGAACATGTGCACACACACTCGCACACAACGTAACAATAGAGTACTTGACAATCTGTAATTGTATTATAGCCGTAAGCTCAAACGCGTACTAACTATTTTTAAACCGGACTAACTTTTAAACCGGCCTAAACTATTTGGTAAGCTTCAACCCAACGATGCTGTCATTTATATGGCTGCGTTCTGATCGACCATACACGACAATGTTAAAAAACAACAAATTCATGTTAAAAAAATGAGTAAATTAGACAACACGGAGAATTGTTTTTCATGCCGATATTTTCTTGCAGTAAAATAGCTTTTCTTCGTCATATGTCTCGTTCCATAGCGTGTGAGAACAATTTGGTCAACATGTAACTGATGTGTTTCTGACCTTAGAACTTTAACTTGGTGGATAGTTTATAGTTGGCCGATGATGTACAGCATTTTGTAGTGACATAAAATTTAATGCACAAAAGAAAATAAGTTTGAAGTGGTTGAACCATCGTGCCATGATAGTTATTTTAAACTTTGATTAAAAAATTGGTTGAAATATTTCAAATTGAATTCAAAATGAACTGTGAATATAATTCTAATTGAACACGATACCTGTCGACACGGGGGGGGAGGGGAGTAGAATATTTATATTCATTTCAAGCTAATTTTCACAAGGTTGGAATAAATATCAATTATAAATAAAGGTTAGATCACACTCTGCGAATTAAAATTGTACACGTTTTTTTCAGCGAAGCTTAAATAAAAAGTAAACAAAGGCCAAACAAAAAATTGACAGAATGAAATTTCACATTTAAAATTCACAAGTGTTATATTTCATATTGTTGATTGCCTATTTCTGTAATGCACCAATGTAGATTGGAACGATTTTATTTGCTAACAAAATTTCTACGATTTTATAAATAAACAGTAATGAATGTTTTGAGCATCCTAGCAATATATTTTTACGAACAAATATATTGATCGCCGTTGCGTTCGCAATCAATTTTAAAATATTTTTATTTGGATGTTTTATGTGAGTTTATTCATATAGGAAAAATGCGTATATTTAAAATCTTTTATTTAATCTTTGCTTAGGGTATTAATGGAGTTACTTTGTAAGCAGTTGACATTCTGAATCAATTTGGGAACTGGTAGTGAAAATAAGAAAATTTATAAAATAGTGCATTCTACGATCTACATCCGATTGTCATTTATTTGGATCTATCCAATAAAGAAAAACTATTTTTTTTCGTTATTCACTTTCTTTGATGTGTGAACGACAGATATATGGGCAATAATTCGTGATAACATGTTATTGATTTATATTACGGAATAAAATGATCCCACTTAATCTCACAGCGATATGTTTAAAGAAAATAATCAAAACAATTCTTATTGCAGTTTTGATTCTAATTCGCAAAAAACAACTTTGATCTGAATATGCGATAATCGATTCGATTTATCCAAATGCTCTCCTGTAACTCTTCGATGAGCAATTGGAATCAAGCGTGTAGAGAGAAGGAAAGAACAGAAAAATCAAAAATACAGGTAAATATAGAGCACTCTATATATCTGACAACCTCAAAAGCTGATTTTCAACGACGTAAATCTGTCAAATGGGTTAAATCCAAATTGCTGAGCTTTCAACATCTTGTATTGCTAAAACGATGAGTTCAACGATTTTTCGACGTCGTGCAAAAATTGAGAAAGCTTCAAGTCCCGGTTACAAAATAATAAATTACAATTAATTACTTCCTATAGTCTGCAATCTGTCTGATAATCAATTGACAGATATAACTTAACAAATTGAACCTGACACTTGATGCAGACAGTGAATCTTCAGAAGGCACCTCGACAAAATGCATGTTAACCGTAACTCAATATTTCCTGGACCAATCGTACTGAATTTTGCACAGTTTTTATTCTTCACATCATTGGTCTACAGTGGAAATGCTAATCGTCTGATGGAAAATTATAAATAGTGAAACAATATAAGCAATCATCGATATTATTTAAATAACGATCAAAATGAGAATATTTGTAGCAGATTGTTTGCCGTCATAGTGTTACTTAGGTTGTATGACATGGCTTTATTTACAATCTTTTATTTAATCTTAGTTTGGATTCTTTCGAAAGCAGTAAATTATAAGAAAACTTCCACTTGCTTATTGTGTTCTTTGTGAGAAGATATAGGTAGAAAAGAGTACACAGTGTGATTATATATTCTTTTCTTTTCCTCTAGTTAAACTAACTAAAAAATTGTGGGTATATTAAACAGCTTCACTCATTTCGATAGCCATAAGTAAACTAACAAACGAAAACAATTTTTTTAATGCAGCTTTGCATCCAATTTTAAATTTTCGTTCTACGGTTTGTTTCAAAATTATTCGACTTCTGCTAACTTGCAATATAACTCTTCGACATGGCATTTGCAAATGAGCGTGCAGCACCTTATGGATAGGACGATAAAGAATATCAAAAAATGACATTTAAAACTCAATTATACCTGTTTTTCGTACGCGATAAAACTTGCTTACTTGCCCTCATATGGTTTGTGTACAACATGGGCCATAATATTGCACATAAAAGTCGAAAAGTTGATTCAAATTATTGAGATGTATGCAAGAGGAATATGGCGCCCCTTTACACTGTTTTCATTTGGCTTCAGGATGCAGCCATTTCTGCGATGACAGGTACTAACGTCTTAGACCGGACTAAACTGAGGCCTAAAATCAAAGATAGTACCGTGCGGCGGTACCAACTAGCTTCAAGCTTACCGCTATTTAGTGTGTTAAACGATTTGTTTTCCTCCATACTCCATGACATATAAAATTCAAAACAAAACCATCAACACTATATTTGTCATGAATTGCGCAATTTGCTGTTATAATGAAAATGTCAATAAAAGCCGTCAAACATATTGTAAGGACATGCATTTAAAAGAATTATAAAACTATTTTTTCATCCCACTGCTGCGAGGTGGGGGGGATAGGTTAGAATTTTGTGACCAAATGCTACGAGGGAGAATTGACATATTGAAGCAGTCTGTCAATATTTTATTACCGCGTTGATTTTGGTAAATCTTGTAAATAGAGCACGTTGCATGAAAGGGATGACTGTTGACAACATCTCTGAATTTTATTAGAATTTTTGGTACATTGTCTCCATTTCTGGAGACATAAATATGTGACGCGGAAAAACCGCCAACTTACCCAGCTCCGGGGTAAGTTAACGGATTGCCAGAAAATAAGCAATTAAATGTAAATTCAATTACATTAGTGGTCTTATGAAATGTGCTGATTGTTTTTTTTCAATAAAACTATATTATTCGACGCTTTTCAGTCTCAGTACCCCAATATTTTGACTTCAACACGTACTCCATATTCAAAAGTAATTTTTTGAAATTATTCAGTCGATTAGCCGAACTAAATGTCTCTTGCATTGGCAGGAGATAAAAGAAAAATATTATCTTACTTTGGAGTGAATTTCAGAAATTAAACTATTTGATGACCATTTTTGCATCGTAAATAGTACCGTCAACTTAACCCGCGTGCGTCACCGCCAACTTACCCCAACCGCTTATCCATAGAACACTATTTCAAAAATAACTTTTTTATGGATAGGTGGAAAGCTCTTTGCATGCACTGGGCATGGATTGAAAATCACCTTAAATAACACAAAATTCTTAAAATTAAGAAAATTTAGTATATTCGAAAACACAATATCGCCCACAACTTCTACAAAATAAAATGTTTCGCAAAAAACACATTGGATAATGTGTTTCACATTACTTGAGATACAAAACGTGAGGCAGCGCTTTATGTCTAATAGAAGCGGAGAAAAGGGGACTACGTCAACTTACCCTAACCGCCAACAGATCTTCTACAGTTTTTTTTGCTTATAGAATTTTTAATTTTTCACCTCTTTTCGGGCTAGAGAAATTTGTTTTGGAAAAATCTCTAACCCTATGCGCGGGGTTGGGAAACGAACCCAGGTGAGCTGCGTACAAAGGCAATCGATTTACCAACTACGCTATGCCCGTCCCCTATAGAGAAGTAATACAGTAAATTAACATTAAATGAAAAGTGATCCTGTAATTATTACTGTTTTTGCAAATTTCAATACGCATTCTTTATAAATATAGGCATAATAAATTCGAGCTATCATTACAAACTATAATCATCAGCTTAGGTATTGTGTACATGAACCAAGTACGTTGGTATCTGAGACGAGACATGCAGATAGCAAAAAATCGAACGTTAAATACAGCCAGGGGGTACTGCAGCCATTTAAACTATATAGGGCAAAAAGAGAGGCTATGTGAGACGAACGATAGAATAAACAGAAAAAAATTTACAATGGAAATATAATCACATTTCTCGACAAACATGTCAAATGGTCCTAAGTGCAAATGAGAGCCTCTCTTTGTTTACTTTCTCTTTCGATTATTACGGCGTCAGCATAAAACTTTTCAATATTGTTTCAGGATATTTCGAAAAACGCTGATTTTGACTAGCATATTATGCTAAGAGTTAATGAACAAACGTATAAACTGCTGAGTTATTAGCGAAAGAGAAAGTAAATAGAGAAACTGTCATTTTCACTTAGGACCATTTGACATGTTTGGCTAGATTTGTTGTTTCTACATCCAATTTCCTTGTAAACCCGATTTTTACATTGTAGATTTTGGAGGCATGGAGGACTGCATCATAAATACATTAATGTTACAAGAAAAGTTGTTGGTTACAAATAAAACTGTTATAAATTCAACGATTCCACGATCAATTTCGATATTACTTTCTGTTAGGGTCTACAAGTTACTTGTCATGACCGTTGAATTTTCGATGCAGTATATCTGGCAACCCCGAATGAGTGCGTTCAAATAAAGTTTTTTGCTTGACAGTTCACTGGGTTTATTGTTGTCAAAATTGTGGATTGGACTTTTGAACATCGTATGACGAAACGAACGACGAGGACAAGCTGAGAAAGCTATCAATAAAGTAAAAATCATTCAACAGAAAGACGAAAAGTTCAGAAATTTATTGTTTTTATCGAGTGGGACAGTCGTACTGGTGTTATATTGAGCTCCTTCCGAAGCAAACAATATGTGTTAAAAAGTGAACAAAAGTTAAGCAAAAATAAGGGGGACAATTCGTAAATATACTTCAAAACTAACAACTTCGTAAAAATGTCGATCATGGATAGAATCAGACAATCATACTGGATAGAAAACGTCCCAAGGCGAAACATAATTGCGACGCTTGTGGCGTCTTTCCTGGTAAATAAGAACCACAATTTTTCAATGAAGTTTTTCTAATGGGCTAAATTGGATTACACTTGAATGCTTGCAGTTCTTCAGTGGATGGTGGATTGCGATCGATACCGCTTCGGTACATCCCAAATCATGGGATTTCTCCTACTACATCTGTGGCATACTGGCCACAATCAGCTTTTTCATGGTTAATTCAATTTCGAACGAGATGGTGAGTCACATTCATTGTTTGGCAGCGGGTGTTAATTTTGCTTACTGATAATCAGGGGATAAATAAACTCATTCATAGTTTATTTACTTCCTTTTATTATCACACAAAAAATAATTATAGAAATAATAGACGACGATAACTGGGTTATAATGCAGCCCCCTCACCTTGATATCAGCAAAACAGAATAAAGTAGTCACACATTTCTACTCATGTTTGCTTTGGTAGAGCTGTATACACTATTCTTTCGTCTGATACTCTTATAATAGTAGAATCTTTCGTCTGATCCTCTTATAATAGTAATTGTAATAGTAACCTTGAGTTCATCTCAATGCAGTGAATTACTATCAGCTCATTCTAAAAAAATGCACTAGTAAATCGACAGCTTTGTCTACTGACTACATCTGTTTGCCCCTGTAACAAGATAGATGATTAGAAAATCAAACATGACTAATTTGAAAACAATGTATTATTTTCTGACCCCTTTCTAACAGCTTCATGGTGGCGCAGCCTACACCGGTGGTGTTCTTGGTGAGAGCGGCATCAAGGTGTTCCTTTTCATTGGATTTGTACTCGGTTTCGCTTCGATCATTGCTGCCATCTGGATTATGATTGCGGAATTTGCTACTAACACCGACAAGCTGGAGAAGGGACCAGGTTATGCCCTTCTGGTGCACAACATCTTCATCTTCTTTTCGTCACTGATCTACAAGTTTGGTCGTCACAGTGACGATCCGTATGCCGCTGGAATCTTCTAAAGAAAATAGAGAATTATTTCTGATTTGGTTTGTGTATTGCCATCCGTGTTTGTGATTATGCGCTATTTTTTCCGTGTCCACAACTTACCGATGAGTTATTTGCTTAATGGGAGCTGCTTCAGAATGATTTACACTCAAACAGTGGATACAACGCGGTGATATCTCATATTTTAGTGTTAATTTTCGTATCAAATTAAATTACTAAACATAACTCACGAACACATCCACGGGAGGTTTGATTTACCATTTAAAGCGAAGGTGAAAGAGCTTGAACAAATATTTGATCGACAAACAACTGTTCAGCTGTAACGATTTAATTTATGGAAAATTAAAATAACATAATATTGCAATATAAAACCGATATTTTGATTTTGAAACATGTATAAATTATTGCAGTATGAAATAAAGGAAACACATAATAGTAAACTTTGTACAACGATTTTAATTAATACAATTATCCCAGACGAAATAGCAACAACAGATCTTTTTGTTCAAATTGCAATCAATTTGTGTAATACTTTAAACACAAGTTGTTTTCTGGCCTAGCGTGCTTTCGACCGAAGCATCGTTTTTCTTTCGTCGTGCCAGGCCTTACCGTTTTGTAATTGATCGGTAACTGGTCATTTATCTACACTCTTATTCTTGTTTACGACGAATGCGATATTCGTTCGAAAGTGGTTTGTATTCTCGTTTACGACAGCAAAATCAAATGGGCTTACTATTCGTTCGAATCACTTTCGAAAGAATCTCGTATTCGTCGTAAACAAGAATAAGGGTGCTAGCTTATAAGAATCAACGCTAGCAAAGATATTTAAGCAGCAGTTTTCTTTTCATTCTTTGGACTTTTCTATTGAATTGAGGGTTTATTCCCATATACACAACGAGTATATAATAAACCAAGAGCGTTTCACGCTGAACTATCGCGTCTATGAACCCGCAAAGGCTGTAGAGATTAACGGTGTTGTCTCCGAATTGGGTTTGAAGTGCACAGACCTATTGAAATACGAAGCTGGCTACTTCGAGGGCTCTTTATTTCATGAACTGCATTAATTGCAAACTATAGCCACCTGTTGTGGTAATTGTGCGGCAAATGTGAGGGAGAACATGCGGATGATGGACTTTGCGTAGTTTCCCACCATGCCCTGTGCACAAACAACGTGGGGGTAAACCTATAACGCTTATAAGCGCCCCTACGCTGCAATGTTAAAGAATGCTTAGTTACTCGGCCTCTCCGAAAACCGTGGCTCGTGTTGAGTTTGAATCTGAAGATCCACAAAAGTTAATCCGGAGGCGTCCAGGAAGAGGTGAAATCTTTCCTTACAAAGGCCGCTTCGTAAAGGTCCCAAAGTGTCCTCGCAGTGGGTGCGCCAACTATAAATGATAAAAACAAAGGAACCCGCCGCAAGTTGTTGCTGGACATGGAAGTTTGATTCCTACAAGGAATACGCAGCACTTCCAGGGACATCAATGTTTTATTACGTAGTTGGCTACCAGGACATTAGTAGGGGAGCCCGGGGCTAGTTGGCGGTTGGGGTAAGTTGGCGGAATCCCCTTTTTCCGTTTCTAATAGACATGAAGAGCTGTCTCTCGTTGTGAACCTCAAGTAATGTGAAACGCATTATCCAATGTGTTTTTGTTTGCAAAACATTTTGTTTGGTAGAAGCTGTTGGCGAAATTGTGTTTTTGAACATACTTTGTAAATTTTCATAATTTTAAACATTTTGTATTATTTAAGGAGGTTTTCAATCTATTCCTCGAATGATTACATTTTTCGATAGTGCGTGAAAAGAGCTTTCAGTATCCGTATAGATATTTCACCTTTCTATACTGCCATGATCCGCATAACAGTCCCATTTGCTATGGGTTTCCTATGCAGGTGGGACTGTTATGCGTATCACGGCAGTATACATAAAAGTAATTTTTTAAATCCTTTTTCATAGAATAGGCTGCTGGGGTAAGTTGGCGGTGACGCACACGGGGCAAGTTGGCGATACTATTTACAGTGCAAAAATAGTCAACAAATATTTTCATTTTTGGAATTCACTCCAAAGTAGGAGAAACTTTTTCTTGTGTCTCTCGTCAATGCAGGGAACAATTATTTCGGACAATCGCCTTAATAACTTCGAAAATTTGCTTTTGAATATGGAGTACGCGTCGAAGTCAAAATGACGGGGAATTGAGACTGAAATATAATAAAAAGTGTCGAATAATATACAGTTTTATTGAAAAGATAATCACCACTGTTTGATTTAATAAAAAAAAGAGTGCAGCGACGAGAAGGATTTTCTTTGTTCTTCCGCGTGGATTTCGGACAAGGCACGACGCTTGTGAATACGGCGATATGAAAAACACGTTCTATTTGATCGAGATCTTAATTGCTACTGATTGAGTGTGTTAGAGTTCACTATTTTATACGTTTAGAGTTCACTATCCTATAATCTAATCCGGAAGTTCATGCATATTTATTTATTCTCTTGGTATTAGTTAATGTATAAATAGAATTCATTTTATAGGCGTAGTAACCCTACTGCTAGGTGATAACAAATTGTAACAAAAATTCATTTTCAAAATATCAATTACTTAACACCGCCCTCTATTGAACGATTAGTTTCAACATTTTTCCTTGAGTTGGTTTTAGTTGCTTCGGATTTCAGCAGTCTGGCACTGGAGAAACCTTTCGCCTGATCCTCTGCTCCGCCGCGCTGGTTTCGAGATTCTCCTTGGTCTCTGCAACGTCGATTGGAAGTATGCACACTTCGGTTATTGCTCACGTAAATAACCCTCTTGCCGTCCTCACCTTGACGACTCTGACTCGACCATCGCTTCCGGGAGCGATTTCCACGATCCGTCCTAAATTCCACTGAAGGGACGGCAAGTTGTCTTGTTTGAGCAAAACTAGCACGCCTTCTTTCAAGGGAATGATCGATTCGTCTTGCCACTTGGGTCGTTGGTGCAGGTGGCTGATATAGTCGCGACCCCAACGTTTCCAAAAATCTTGAACTGTACGCTTCATCTCCTGAAAACGACGAAGGCTGGTGAAGTTCTCACAGGTTAAATCAGGCTCAGGAATGGAAAACATGGGTTCCCCAATGATAAAGTGACCAGGGGTCAATGCTGTCAAATCATCGGCGTCATTTGATAAAGGGGTCAATGGTCGCGAGTTCAAGATGCTTTCGATTTGAATGACCACGGTACCCATTTCATCAAAACGGAACGCTTTGTATCCTAGTATACGTCGAAAATGATGCTTGAAGGACTTGATACCTGCCTCCCAAAGTCCCCCAAAGTGAGGAGAGCGTGCTGGAATATGATGGAACACGATTCCTTGTTCGAGACAGAAGTTATTCCACGTTTCTGATTTGAACTGTTGAAGGTATTGCAGACGCAACTCCTTGAGTTCGCGGTCCGCTCCTATGAAAGCGGTTGCATTATCGCAATATAAATCCGTGACCCGACCGCGTCTACCAACAAACCGCTTGATTGCGTTGATACAAGATTGCGCTGAAAGATCATGGACAATTTCAAGGTGGATTGCCTTCGTTGCCATACAAACGAAGCACGCCACATACATCTTCACGGATGCACCTCGACCCGACAGTGGACGTACAAGAAATGGTCCACAATAGTCTAATCCTGATTTAGAAAATACCCGTGCTGGAGTAATTCTTACCTTTGGAAGAGGAGCCATGATCTGATGCTGGAAGCGAGGATTGCATCGAAAACATTGTACACAATTTCTAACGATTTTTCGTGCCAAGTTTCTCCCACGCAATGGCCAAAACCGTTGTTTCATTGTAGATAGAAGTAACGTTGGCCCTCCATGCAAGGTTTGCAGGTGGATTGACCGTGCAATCAATGTCGTTAACTGATGACCTGCTGGTAACAATATAGGACGCCTTATATCGAGAGGAGCATTCAAATTTTCTAATCTGCCATTAATCCTCACTAGTCCCAGATTATCCAAAACAAGATTCAGACCCTTGATCAGAGATTTGAAGTTTAATTCAGCATTGCTCAGATGTTTCCCATCGTTACCTTGCAATTTTTCAACTGCCCCAGGGAACGACTCAGTTTGCGCGACCCTTATCAGAGATTTGAGCGTGTTGTTTATTTCTGGCCACTCTAGCGATCGAAAATTTCGTTGATTTTGTGGCACAGTGCAATTTCTAGCAAAACGATAGCAATAGGAAGTAACTCTCAGCAACTTAGAGAGTTCCGAAAACCTGTGAAAAATATCATTATCTGAATCAACTACTTGGGTTGTAACTAGTGCTACAACAGGACGACGTTCAATAGCCATTGTCTCATTCGGAAAGCCTTCCAATTGTATTGCTGGCCACAGTTCCTTTGGTTGAAGGATGATACAAGGACCATGTAACCAAAGTTTATCAGTAAGAATTTGCAACGGACTCACCCCACGGGAAATTCTATCAGCTGGATTCAGTTCGGACGAGATATGCCGCCACTGGTGTCCCGTTGAAATCCTTTGGATTTCCGAAATACGATTAGAAACAAAAATTTTCCAAATAGGAGGGGGTGAGTTTATCCAATGCAGCACTATTGTGGAATCGGTCCAAAGTGTTACATCACCAGAAAAATCTGTTATATTTAAAACTTGTTCTACAAGTGGACTCCCCAATAAAGCTGCACAAAGCTCCAATCGAGGCACGGTCATGCCTCGCAATGGAGACACACGCGATTTAGCGATCAGAAGGTTGCTACACATATTCCCTTTATCATCGGCGGATACTACATACATGCAACAACCGTATGCTCGTTCAGAAGCATCGCAAAAACAATGTAAAGAGTAGGTTCGATTATTTATCACACGTCGAGGAACTATTAATTTTGCAAGGTTAGGTATTTGTGTTCTATATTCACACCACCACGATGAATCAGTATCAGGTAATTGCTCATCCCACTCGTAACATTTTGCCCATAACTGTTGTACAAATATTTTTGCTCGAACAATAACTGGACCCACCAACCCTAACGGGTCAAATAATTGAGCCATTTCCGACACTACCACCCTTTTGGTGATTGTGCTTAACAATGGAAGTGTTGGAATTTTAAAATAAAACTGATCATTCAGAGGATTCCACAAAAGACCGAGGGTTTTCACCGCGTTTGATTTGTCGATTTCAACTTGATCTGGCATTTCTATTAGGTCTGGTTCTATTAACTGTAACACTCGAGAGTCATTGCTACACCATTTCCTGAGAGTAAAACCCCCCAGTCGAAGCAAATTGTTCAATTGAATAGTAGATTCCACTGCCGTTTCTAAGTCGTCATCACCTGCCAACGTATCATCGACATATGTTCGAGTCTTTAAGATTTTCGCGCCGAGAGGAAACCTTGCTCCCTCATCTTCTGCAAGCTGATTTAACACGCGCGTAGCTTGGAACGGAGCACAGTTTGTACCATAAGTTACTGTAGTTAAACGATAGGTTTGAAGGGGAGACGAAAAATCATTTCTCCAGATAATTTGAAGCAAGTTACGATCATTTGGGTGTACCAATATTTGTCGAAACATTTTTTCAATGTCCGCAATGTATACAAATTTTGGCATTCGAAAATTTAGTACGATAGCTAAAAGCGGAGGCTGTACCGTTGGTCCAGCGTAAAGCACGTCATTCAAAGAGAGCTGATTGCATCCCTTGCACGATGCATCAAATACAACCCTAGTTTTGGTCGAAGAACTATCGGGACGCTGGATAGCATGATGTGGTAAAAAGAAAGAAAGTTTACCTGAGCGAAAACCGGTTTCCATATGTCCGAGACGAGAATGTTCCTCCATAAACCGACGGTATTCTTCATGAAAGCGCGGGTCCAATCGAAAGCGACGCTCAACGGATTGCATCCTTCGTTCAGCGATCGGGTAGCTATTGCCAAGCAGTGGCAAACGATCTTCTCTCACCGGCATCTGCACTACGTATCGACCAGACGAATCGCGAGAAACAGTTCTCTGAAAATGATCTTCACATCGTTGTTCTTCGGGTGTTAGTGCTGGATTCTCATTTATGCGATCCAGTTCCCAAAACCGTTGCAGCATGCCATCGAGAGTGGCTCCTGTGCTGATAATGCAAATTGACGGCCTTGTTCCCGACGACGCATACATTCCAGACACAATATAACCGAACGCGGTTCGCTGTAAGGATGGATAACCATCAGCTAAGTTGTAATTACCACTTTCAATTAAACGGAAGAAGAATTCAGCCCCTAGTAATAGATCCACCCCAGCACTAATATTGAATTTTGGGTCGGCTAACACTAAGTTTTTCGGGATCTTCCACCCATTAATATCAACATTTTTGCTAGGCAACACTGCCGGAATCTTCGATATTACTAGGCAATTAGTATTTATGCTAAACATCTTTACACGAGAAACCACCTTCACATCCACCATCTCATTGATGTGTACCTTTCCATGCCCGATTCCAACTACATCCATGTTGGTTTTAACGCGTTTCAACCCGAGTTTTCTAACTAACGATTCCGATACGAAATTGCACTGCGAGCAATTATCCAACACAACGCGCGCGTAGTTAAACGAATCCGAAACATCCTTTATTTTAATCACCGCGGTAGCTAAAAAAACTTCACATCCCTCTCGTAATGGATGCGACTTAAACGATTTGGCAACTGGCTCGATTGCTTGCCCTAGTTCTCCATGAACATTTTCGCGTTTACCATCATTCGGAAGAAGTGCACAAAACGATTGTGTGGATACCGGCGAACGCGACGAGACTGATTGCGATTGGCACTTTTGATAAGTGTGTGGTGTATTCAGTGGCTGAGATAACTCAAACTCGTTTGCATGTGAGTCACAAGTTACCATAAAGGAATTAGCACTCGCACCAGTATTCGACGTTTGTTCTGGGCTAGCTGGTAAATGTAACATGGTATGATGACGGTTAGTACAAACACTACAACAAATTGAGTTACAGTTTTTCGCAAAATGATAACCGTTCAAACAATTGATACACAATTTATGCCTTTTTGCCACATTAAACCTTTCCTTGGGTGACAACCGTTTAAACTGATCACATCGATAAATAGGATGACCCTGCTTGCACATAGGGCATTTATTGGATGGCTCAGAAATCACGAAACTAGAAGACGATTTTGATTTTTGGACTGGTTTAATTTCGTGCGCGGATGGTTCAATTTGCGACAGCTTCACCGATTGAAGCGTCCTGGCTTGCTTTCGAATGAACGCGACTAGCTTATCATAGATTGGTCTTTCTTCTTCGTTACACATATTCTCCCATTCTCTCAGTGTGTTGGGATCTAAACGGCGACTCAGCCCTTCGACAAGCACTGAATTCCAGTGTTGTTCCATTCCCTCTAACTGGTTAAGAATGCTGACATGACGATCGAACTGATCTACCAGTGCCGACAAACTGGTAGCGGACTCACGTTTCAACGCGGGGATCGAGAATAACGCGGCGAGGTGTCGTTTTATCAAGAGGTTCGGGTTATTGTACCGTTTCTCCAATAACCTCCATGCTATTAAATAATTGTCTGCTGACATTTCAAGAGACGAGATAATACGCTGTGCTTCACATTTGAGCGATGCCTTGAGATAGTGTAATTTTTGTACTGGTGTTAGTTGCATATTGCCATGAACTAGCGATTTAAAGACGTCCCGAAATTCTATCCAATCCTCCGGGTTGCCATCAAACTCCGGAATCTTAATTTCGGGCAAGCGGACGGATTGGGTAACTTGACCAGGGTTTGGAGGTTCCCGTGGAAGGTTACGGACATTTTCACAAGGCAATTTTCCAACCAAAGACGATTTAAGTTCAACATACATATTATGGAACGCGATTCGTTCTTCGGATAACTCTACCTCAGCATGTTCGTCAAAGGCCTCTAACGATTCAATTTCATCTTGTACCTCTGAAAACTGCTTCCACAAATCATCTAATAAATCTAGTCGCACTCGTACTTGAAGACTTTGTGCGGGTTGAAATTCATCATTGAATGATTTAATTAAATTAGCCGAGCCTAAAATGGTTGCTCGTTTGCGATTTAGAACCTTCAACCGATTTGCGGCAGGCCGACTCTTCTTTTTGGGAGTCATCTGGCCAAAACTGCGATACAACATCGAGGGAATTGTGAAAATTACGTACCTTGGATGCTGGGACTAATTACACTGTGTTCCACAACACAATGGTCTTACAGAGAGGCGGTCAAGATGGCGGGTTGCAAATCGGTAACACGTGCTCCTTCCTTCCTCACTATGGATGTTATGGCTTCCTTGCGAGAAGCTTCTGAGGTACGGCGTCGTTCCTTGTGACACGATGGAGCGTTCCTCACGAGACGAGATGATTTTCCTACACGTGGCTTCCGAATTTTCCGAACACGTTACAGATGTAGGCCGTTTCGTGCTTGATCGCGCAGGAACGGGTCGATACGATGTTGGTTCTGCACTGCGATACGATACGAGATACTTTCCGGCGACACGAAGCCCGGGTTTCGGCACCACTGTTTGATTTAATAAAAAAAAGAGTGCAGCGACGAGAAGGATTTTCTTTGTTCTTCCGCGTGGATTTCGGACAAGGCACGACGCTTGTGAATACGGCGATATGAAAAACACGTTCTATTTGATCGAGATCTCAATTGCTACTGATTGAGTGTGTTAGAGTTCACTATTTTATACGTTTAGAGTTCACTATCCTATAATCTAATCCGGAAGTTCATGCATATTTATTTATTCTCTTGGTATTAGTTAATGTATAAATAGAATTCATTTTATAGGCGTAGTAACCCTACTGCTAGGTGATAACAAATTGTAACAAAAATTCATTTTCAAAATATCAATTACTTAACAACCACATTTCATAAGGACCACTGATGTTTTCAATTTTCCATTTGATTGCTTATTTTCTGTCATTCCGCCAACTTACCCCGGGGCTGGGGTAAGCTGGCGGCTTTTTCGTGTCAAATATTTTTGTCTCTAGAAATGAAAACAACGTATCAATCATTTTCATAAAATTCAAAGATGTTGCCAACAGTCTACGCTTTCATGTAACGTGTTCTATTTTGCAAGATCTATCAAAATCAAAGCGGTAAAAAATGAAAACTGAAAACACCGCCAACTAGCCCCGGTCTCCCCTACGAAGTTTGTAGATGTTCCTTGTGAACATCATTCATTCACGCGCGCATTAATTCATTCTGTTTCCGAGTGCGTATCAATACGGATGTCAAAATTAAAGCTAGTTGTGTGTGTGTGTGTGTGTGTGTGTTAACCTTACTATCTCCCACTAGCTGGTAGTGATTTACAGAAAAAAGATGTTTGCATGTATTTAAACATTCATGCAAATAACTTGGTTCACGGATTTAGGAAGGTGTTAGCTCAATTGATTTTCCGATGACCCATTTCGTGTACAGTGCCAGACATGTTCCGAGATCATCGTTCCATCAACTAGCCCCGCCTTACTGTAATGTTTGTATCAATTGGATTGTAACATTACAGTAAAACTTTCGATTCCATTCAAGCAGGAAATCGACGCGTATTTAGTATAATGGTTCAATTTGTATATATATAACATAACACATGTGTACTAGAACTTACCATTTTTTCAGTTTTCTACCTTCATTCCTATCTCCCATTTATGTCTCCTTTAACTGTCATCCACATTTCTTGAATTCCTGCTTATTTAAGAAAGAAAAGGGGAAATAATGAAAAAGAACCGATAGACTCCGTGTTTTCCTCAGCGCTTCCGTTTCTCCTAGTCTGGTGTTACTGCCTGTTGGACTTGTGTAAGTTGTTCCATTGGAGATCTCCAAGGAGCTGTAATTGGAGGAAGATCTGACTTCAATCCAGAAGTATCAGTTTTTCGCATTAATATGTGTACACTACAAAACAATCCCGTGTATAATGCAACCATTTTTTGAACATTTATATGTACATATACACACATAAACACATACACATATATACACACATGTATACATAAAAATATACACATACATGCATACACACATATATATACAATTACCTACATACATATACGCATTGTAATACATGTATACATACATACACACATATACACAATTACATACATATACTCGAGTTGAAGGAGGACCCCACGATTAACAGCTCAACTATACAAGAGATTATTACCACATCACTGGGTAAAAGGGCAGAAGTTAAAGCCTTAAGCCCGTAGACAGTGATTATGTGTATAGACCAGGATGATATCTTTTACGGCTCATATATGTACACATCGCATGACACAACGACCACATCACCAGCTGGTGGAAAATAACAAGATGGCAAAAGCAAATGGGTCCGTTTTCAACCAAGAAACCGCATCAGTGTTCGTGAAACCGACCGACAAGAACTCAATTGATACTAATATCCTATGGACGAATCCACGTGCATTCATTTTGTACAAGGATGATGTTACATTGGGTGGGACCCTCGACAGTGAGTTGAATCAGGTGGAATATCGCTGTGTGCGGGTCCCACTCTTTGTACACATGCAACCGCGATGGTGTTCAAGTCGTCAAATAAGCCACTACTCATTGCAACGAGTTATCTAACCAAAACACCAGCGTACCTCTCGACTCTCTCGCCACGTAACAATTGAACAATTGTGAATGGGAAGCAACAAGGGGCCAGAGCTCACAGACAACATTCAACTCTCAGGTATTCAATGAACAACCCCACCCTACAGCGAACAAGAACAGACACACACACTCATTCCGTCACCCTTACAACCCTTGCACAGAATCCACCTCTTGCAATCGATTCATTTGGCGAACACAAGACGCACCGATTCAATACACATCAATCCACCTCTCGTCAGAGCCCCACACACCAGGCGCTCCCACCCACGAGTCTCCCAACAGCAAACAATGCAACACCACGCAAATCACTCTCTATCAGTCCCCCATTCCGTGGGTAAGCAATCGCTCCCAAGAACCAACACATACACCGTCCACAAGATCTCTCTGTATCTCATTATCAAGCACGACTCACACGACACATCATGCTTCCGTGACCGGTACGGAACGTCAAAACTAGTCACATGCAGCTAAATGGAGGCAGTCACATACAACATCAACAACACGGATAAAAATATAAATATTTTAATGTCTATCAAAACATATTTAAATTTGTATGTATGGAGATGCTCGGAGATCTGCAATCTGTGAAAAAGAGTAAAGAACTGTGTTTGTTCTCCGAACACATACAATAGCACCATTCTGAGCTATTCGTATATTATTACATTATGTATTCGTTGCTGCCACTTCCAAAGTTCCAAACTGAGCCGCCAAACAATTCGAAGACCTGCACACATTTAACACATTCTACACACCATATACATACCCTGCCCACTTTTGTCAGTAGTATTCGTGTAA
The DNA here is from genome assembly GCF_030247195.1 of Topomyia yanbarensis. Lineage (NCBI taxonomy): Eukaryota > Metazoa > Arthropoda > Insecta > Diptera > Culicidae > Topomyia > Topomyia yanbarensis. Next base: position 348,933,507 of record NC_080672.1, on the reverse strand, counting down.
GAGACCCTAAACATAACAAGAGAACTCAGTTTCACCATCAAAAAAAAGAGACGCTGATAGAGAATCGCGTCGCGTATAGCCACTTACATGCTCAGTGGGGCGAGAGAAGGAGAGAGAGATTAAACATTCAGATCACATTCTACTCGCTCTTCTCCAGCAGCACCCACAATTACAGCCATTATATGACCAAGTTCCTTCATCGGCACACACACAAATAGACGCCATCTCAATATCAGATGTGATTCCTCCTCAACAGGTCCACCCCGCAAAAGAGAGGCTCTCTTTGTTCACCCTCTCTTCCGCGAATTACTCGGTCACCTTTCTGATTTTCCGTAAACTGTATGCATAATAAGCTAGTAAAAACCTTGATCTTTCGAAACATACCGATAAATGTTTAAAAAGTTTTATGGTTTCGCGGCAACAATCGAAAGAGAAAGCGAAAAAAAGAGGGCCCTCATTCGCAGATCGGACCCAATGAAAAAAAAAGTCTTCATAATATGAATATATTATAGACGATTACGCGTTCCCGTGTACGGGAATACAACTTAGTACAATGAGTTAAAAATTAAAAGAAAGGGTACTCATCCTGATGGCCTTGCAGGCAAGGTACATTCATGAGGTTTTTGCTTGAGGCGAAACTAAATCACCACCCAACCACCGTGAACATGGATGAGCTGGCTGCGACCAGAGTTAGGTCCGACTCAGCCCCGGGATCAAGCAACAACAACAGGATATATTTCATTCTCTCTTCAAGCACTAACACTGTTGCTATCTTCCAACATAAATGCACCACACAATCCACCATCTATTTATTTCTCCCACGGAATATCAATTGCTTCTGTTGGAACTTTTTAGTCTACACACTACAACATAACGTCTGTATACATGATTTCTCACTATCATCTAATTTTCGCAACACCTGACTACTTGGCTCTATATGCTTAGCAGTAGATATTCATATATGCTAACCAATTTTCAGTGGATCAAAACATATCCACCACTAGCAATAACTAGAAACTAGCAACTGAAAACTCTCTGACTGGCTGTTCGAAGCAAACTCATGTCAAAATTAAAGCTAGTTGTGATCCCAAAAGTATTTTATTCGATCATTAGCATCATTGATCGTAGAAAAGTTGCGCAGTGAGGTGTGAACTTGATTGATCCACAGTTTATAAAGAACAGTTGCGCAAAGACTGAAGCAAATCTACCTATTGAACACTCAAAACGTCTACCTATCGGACACGAAGATTAACAATGCTCGAATGCGTGGGGAGTATCGTTATGTGATTATAATTATGAGAAAAAATTCAATGATGTAATATTAACATTATTTAAAACCAGGCATATTTCGCTTAATGACGATTATTAAAAAATATATGTTCACTGATATTCGAATTTGGCACTATTTCAAACACCGGAACAGCTCTGGGTAGTGTTAATAATCTTCCACCGACAGTGGAAATATGAAGGTATTTCTCATAGTTAAAGTGCAGCTAAAATTTTGACAAATTTGTGTATGCATTCCACTTATACATATGTACTTATTCAAATTTATCTTACGCTGCAAATTCGACTGTTTTTTGTCACACCCCAATCAGACGGCAAGCGGCAAAAATCAATGCATTTCGTTCTTAGTTGCGGATCAGTTGAGAACCGGAAAAAGCTTAAAATCTTTATACGATGTTATTTATCGTACTGATTTTTACAAAATAAAACTAAACACTTAATTTTCAATTTTTAAATGCACAAAGTTAATTTCTAACTGAAGCGTTCGGGTGAAGTCATTTGAAATTTAACTAAAAATAAAAGGTTGCCAAAATTTAAAAAAGACCAATGATTGGTCCAATGTTGCCAACCCTCTTTACGCAACTCTACTATTAAAAACTCTGGATTGATCCTGTCTGGCGTCATATTTTTCGCTCTTGTGTCAGTGTTTAGTGTTTTCCCGGTAGCGCAAATACAAAAACTTCAAAAATTGATGAAAATCAGTTTTTTCGCATTATGCACTTGCAAAAGCAGGCAATTGAAGAATCAAAGCAAAACTAAAACGTGTTGTGAGACACCTGTCTGTCAGGCCTGCAATTACAAAAAGGATGATGGGTTAATTTTTATAAAGAAAGTGAATTTCTAAACGATATTCTTACAGGTAAATACAAATTATTTTGATATGGAATATAAAAGTTATGGTAAGAAATTACTTTTACTTTATTGCGGTAAAATTTTGGTAAATTATAGTTCATGAAGTTTTGAAGTATTGCAAAACCTACTCTGAATTATAAAAGGTTATGTTATTTTTGTCATATTGCGACTATGAACGTCCTGCATCACGTCGGAGAATCCATCCGTCCAATAAAGGAAGAATATGCGGTTTTCGCAGCTTTTCTTACTTGCAATAATATCCGCCGAAGTAAAATGAGCTGAAGCTATAATTTCGACGCTTACCGGAGAAGTGCAAGAGCTGCTTTCATTTATGAAACACTGGATAGGGAATTTTGAAAAAGGTTGTAAAATTTCCGGATGCACAAAAATAGCTCAGGCACGCGTGAACAACACATTTTTCAATCGCGCTTTGATTCGCCAATGGAGCAGCTAATTAGTGTTGGCAGTGTAAAAGTGGGAGTAATATTTCTAGAGAAAATTTTCAATAGGACGTAAGTAACATTGAGAGCCTCTCTTTACTTTACTTTCTCTTTCGTTTATTACGACGTCATTACAACACTTGTATTAATTTTCCAGTACATATCGAAAGCCGACGGTTTTTACTACAATATTATGCAAAGAGTAGAGTAGTAAATGTTGAAATGGCCGAGTAATGAACAGAAGAGAAAGACCTCAAAGAGAATCTCTCATTGTTACTTACGTCCTATTGAAAATTTTCTCTAGATTTATACCTGGCGCAACTGGACAACCTAGTTGTCAGCAGACAGAGAAAGCAAAATGTACCATCCATTCCACTGTAGCATTAGCTTGAATAAACACGTTCACGATTTGCGTCCCGAGTTTCTTTCACATATCACGCGTTGTTCCGGTCATTCGGTGTACTGTGCTGCCTGTTGGGTGTTGCCTCTGAGTTTATCTCCAAGAGGTTATGGGCCTAGGTGATGCGAAAGAACTGTTGGTGAAGTGTTAAAATTTGCGAGAATTTTGTTTTTTCTTCCTCTGCCCGAGTGCAATCGAGGTTGGCTGTTTACGGCTCGTAAAAGGCGCGTGTTGTGTAGCCACCGACAAACTGACATGCCAACTACAACGATTTCAGTGATAATTTTTGGCAAATAATTTAAACTCGGAACAGTAGCTCCATCTGTATAATGAGTTACACATCATTACTCAACGTGTCTTACGTAAAAGAACACTAATGTCCTCTAGTAAAAGTCTGGACAAGACATATTCAAACGAGCAGAAGTTTTTCGAATTCAAATGAGCGGAGCATCGTATATTAACGTTTTAAGTAGAAAGTATTGTACGTTTCATTGGAAACGAGTCGTTAAATCATTTTGAGGCGACGAATTGAATTGGCGCATTTGATAATAAATGCTGAAAAACGTCGAAAAATATGTATTACCCAAGTTTATTGTGTGCTAATTATTTACTTTAACTGAATTTCTCAATAAAACTGCCTAAAACTGTGCTTCTAAAGTTTCAGGTTTTAGTATGTTTTGTTTACAATAAGGTTTTTACACAAAATTGCACCACCTTTTATTAAAGTGTAATCCCATAAGAAATACATTGCGACGAATCGCGCGCCGAATAGCGCTGCGAATCTTGCTGCGACGAAAAATAATCGTCGTGTCTCCTTTGGAAAAGCACGCACAATTTTGCGGTATTGACTGGCTTTGTTCTCTGGTTGACTCCATGAAAAGTTTACCCTGATTTACCTCATATTTTGTCAAATATTGCTTATATATATTTACAAAATTTATTCAGCTGGTTATCAAATGTTCAACAAAACGAGAACATATATTTCTAAGGTTATAGTTTCCTTTAACTATTTCAAGTCTAGCCCAACTTCTTTGAGCCAAGTGCCTTGAAACTATGATCACAGATAACAGACGTTTAGGCTAGAACAAAATTTCTTCAAAAACCTGTGTAAACTTTCAAATTGATAAACGTTAGAAACCCGTGTTTCACTGTTGCCATCTGCGCAACTGTTTGCTACACGCGTTTGACAGACAGCTGCACTCTAACTGCATTGCATCGATCACTGCGCCATCTACAAACGTTTGCCAAACGTGTTTCAGACGTCTGATTTATTCAGAATTTCAGTAGCGGGTATTTACACACGATTCAAATCGAGCCTAAACGTCTGTTATCTGTGCTATGATTGTCTATTTTCTCTTGTCCAAACTTCTACTGGAGGAACTCTAGTGACAGAGTAGCTTCGATGATTATTAGAGAGTTGACTGAAAATTTCGTAACTCGTACTGTCAAACGAACGTCCGTTTGACAGTACGAGTTACAAAATTTTGCGTCGACTCTCTAATAATATCTTGCCAAATTTGAAAATACAGTGTCATGTCAGTTTGTCGGTGGTGTAGCTATATTGCACGTTCACCATTGTATCTTCTTTTGGTTGGAGTACGCGCTGCGGTTAACGTTTTTTTTCACTTGTTTCTGTTCGTTGATAATACGAAAAATTGATGGAAATGAGTGAGAAATATATGTTTGCACGACTCAGTAACCAGAACTACCAAGTATGGAAAACGCGCATCGAAATGCTGCTAGAGCGCGAGGAGCTGTGGAATGCTGTGGCAGGGATAATACCGGAACGGCCTGGACGAAGGCCGATCAGAAGGCTTTGGCGACTATTGTTCTTTATGTCAAGGATAGTCAGTTAAATTTGGTTCGAAATGCTGTATCTGCTCAAGTGGCATGGAATCAACTAAAAGAATTCCATGAAAAGGCGACGATGACGTCACGAGTCTCATTACTACGGCGCATTTGCAGCTTGAACATGGATGAATGAGGTGACATAGAGAAGCATTTCTCGAGGAGCTATTCGACCGACTGGATTGTGCGGGTCAGAAACTAGAGAATCCGTTAAAAATAGCGATGATATATCGCAGTCTTCCTGAATCGTATAGTAGTTTGGTGACGGCACTGGAAAGCCGGCCGGATGCTGACCAGACTATGGAGTTTGTAAAGCAATAACTATTCTATGAGCATCAGCGGCGAGTAGAACGTGGTGTAGACACTGGTGAAAAAGCTACGAAAGTTCATAACAGGGGGCCGAAGGAGAAGGTCTGCTATTTTTTGTAGAAAACCTGGTCATTTCCGAAGGGATTATCGACAGCAGCAGAGCGACGAAGATTCTGATAATGGCAAGCAGGACGAGGTGAAAGCGAAGCAGGTTTTGAATAAACCATCTCCGATTTGTTTCACTGCTGGACACAGTCGGCGCAAAGGCTGTTGGTACGTAGACAGCGGGTGTTCACATCACATGACGAACAATAAGGACTTCTTTAGCAAACTGGACGAAGGTTCACGGATCAAGGTGGTATTGGCGGATGGTTCTGTACGTCGGCAGGAGTTGGCGAAGGAGCGACAAAGTGTTTTGATGGCAAGGGAAAAATGATTGATATTCTATTTAAAGATGTGCTCTACGTGCCTAATTTGGATAGTGGATTGCTATCCGTACATAAGCTGACGCAAAAGGGATTGAGGATAGAGTTTAATGCAGATCGTTGCGATATCGTGAGTGCTACGGGACGTATTGTTGCAGTGGCGGAACTAACGGACCACATGTATGTGCTGAAAGAAGTAAACGGAAAGCTGAACAAGAAAGTTCGACGATCGGAGAGTTGTTTGCACGTGTGGCATGATCGGTTTGAGCCACGAGATGGATGGGTCAAATAATATCGTAGAGTCAGGATTCGGAAATATTGGTATTGCGCTTCAGGAGGAGCCAAATGAATCACAAAAGTTTCCAGATAAACATATGGCGGATAATAAGGAACGAGTGGACGGCTTGTAGAAAATCAGGAGTGTTTCTGAAACGATTTGACGTTGATACCACGGTAGTGTCGGGCCCCAAACGTTTTCTTAGAGCTGTGACGAATGAAAATTATTTGAAAGCGAAGATGATGATAATGTGTTGTGGCTTATTAATTTTGTTAACCATTAGTAGTTTTGGGCAAACTGGAGTCAATTTTACAGAAATCTACATTTTGTTTGCTTGCGTTGTAGCATACAAATACTGTGATGCAAAAATCTAGAGAAAATTTTCAATAGAACGTAAGTAACATTGAGAGCCTCTCTTTACTTTACTGTTTACTTTCTCTTTCGTTTATTACGACGTCGTTACAACACTTTGCACTAATTTTCCAATACATATCGAAAACCGACGGTTTTTACTAGAATATTATGCAAAGAATAGAGTAGTAAATGTTGAAATGGCCGAGTAACGAAAAGAAGAGAAAGACCCCAAATAGAATCTCATTGTTACTTACGTCCTATTGAAAATTTTCTCTAGAAATATTTAGCTGCATCGGTCGAGCAATAACAAGTGTAATAGACTTTGTCAATGTTTATGTAAGTTCAAAGATTGAGGAGAAATATTAAGAAGGAGTGTGGGCAGTGCAAAAGTAGGAGTAATATTTATACCTGGCGCAACTGGACAACCTAGTTGTCAGCAGACAGAGAAAGCAAAATGTGTCATCCATTCCACTGTAGCATTAGCTTGAATAAACACGTTCACGATTTGCGTCCCGAGTTTCTTTCACATATCACGCGTTGTTCCAAGGTTGTTCCGGTCATTCGGTGTACTGTGCTGCCTGTTGGGTGTTGCCTCTGAGTTTATCTCCAAGAATTAGCACGTTATGAAACGTACCAAAGGTCTTAGCATAAAGGTACGCAAAGAGTGTGCAGAAAGTGAAGTCGAAAAAAGTCTACCTATCGAGCAAAATTAGAATCCAACTTTACTGCAGAGGTATCAGAGATGGATTTCAATTGTGCTCGATAGGTAGGCTTTTTTTGACTTCACTGTTCTCTATAGACTGTGGGAAAGACTAGTGGATGCTACAGCACTAAATACACGCCATTGAAGTAAAAAACATCAATGGTCCCAAGTAACTTCCCTGGTGTATTCCTGACGTAAAAGTAAATGTGAATGCCTGGCTAAGACAAGACGAGACCAGAGAAAATAGGGAGAGAGACAAGAGTAAGAATTATGATTTCAATATTTTGGCAACCGCTTCCACAGGCTGCAAATTAAATGACTCCTATTATATTTTGAAAATAAACCGTATGGTGATCGTTGGATTTGTTTAGCATATGATATGCATTTTGAAACAAAGAGATGAAATATTTCAAAAGCTTGTTTTTATTAATACATATTCTCTAGAATGCACCTTACAATCTCGATTTAACTAAGTTCGAACGAAAATTTAAATTTCTTGTTTGATGGATATACAATACTGATCTCCTCCAACTCAAGCATGCGTAATGTTTATTTACAATGCACGAATGGTCTGCTCAAATATATAATATATCGGTACAATCAATGACAAGTCCGGCAGTGGCGGACATGTTTTGGCGGATTTATTCCTTGCTGGCAAATGGCAGTTGGTACGATGCGAATTGGATACTGATGCGAATACAAGCCTTGTGGGACACAATTCTCGACAAACATATGATTACGGCCTAAAAGCCAACTGTCATAATCCACTTTGAATGGAAATTCCGGACAAACCGTTACATGCCAATCACAGATGTTGGTAGTAAACGAAAGAGAAAAGTTTTCTCTTTCATAAACTGTTGTGAACTGTGTTCAGCTAGTAACGGTTTGTCCGGAATTTCCATTAAAAGTGGATTTTGACAGTTGGCTTTTAGGCCGTAATCATATGTTTGTCGAGAATTGGTTGGAAAGATGACCGAAAACAGCAAAATCGAGTTGTTACCATCCACATATCGCCTGCAGGGTTTCGGTGATAACAACATTCCAGTTATTGGGCTGCAGCCGGCTGGTGAAAATTCCGTGTCAGAGAAAAGGTCGTAAGTATAACCGTTTACACTGGGCTTTGTGGAATTTTTTAATATGGTGAAGTTCACGGCGCCAAGGGCAGCACTGCTGAATCGCTCGGAAGTGATTTTGTGTTCGTCCAATAGTTTTCAAAATTTAGCAGTGATATAGTATATTAACAGGAAGTCGAAGTTAATCGCTCAGTAGGTCGTTTCTCCTGTTGTGTTATGTGGCAATAGGCAAAAATATCGCGAGAATAGTGTAATTTGACCACAGAGAACAGACATATAAGCTAGAACAATCTGTCCTAAATAGCCTGTGTAAACATTTAAATGAAAATGAAGACTTTTTTCATTAGGTCCAATCTGCAATCAGAGCCCTCTTTTTTCTTTCGTTTATTACTGCGAAACCATAAAACTTTTTAAACATTTATCAGTATGCCTCGAAAGGCCAAGGTTTTTACTAGCTTATTATGCATAGAGTTGAAGGGAAATCAGAAAGGTGACCGAGTAATTCGCGGAATACAAAGTAAACAAAGAGAGGCTCTCTTTTGCAGATTGGACCTATTGAAAAAAGTCTTCAAATACGTTAAAAATTACCATCGCATACAGGTTCGCATGCTTGAATAACCATTGCATCCAAGTTTGCACGCAAGACCGTTTGCTGGCCGATCGTTGCGCCGTCTAGTGGTAAGTTGCTACTTGCTGGTGGTATTTCAAATCAACAGTTTTGTTTCTTACATACATTTAAAACTTTACTTGCAAGTTAGTTCTCAGTGATTTGACGTAGTGATTTTATCGTCACATCCTAATGTAGGGTGACCATACGTCCTGGTTTCCCAGGACATGTCCTGGTTTTGCATTGACTGTCCTGGTGTCCTGGGAAGTCGAGGAAAATGCTTAATTTGTCCTGGTTTTTCTCCTGGAAATCTAATATATTTCTATTTATTCAGTCTTCGCTTTCCACAATGCTCCAGATCGCAGTTACGACCGACCGCAACCATAATTCCATGGGAATGCGACAAACAAAACTTAATACAGTCGAATCTCCCCATTGTACCTTCCGATGGTTTTTTTTAAACTCCCAAGAGTGGCTCGTCAACATCGATGAAACAATGGTTATCAGCGCTTCTCGGCTCAAAACGCCTTTCAATCCGGGACCCGAAGCATTCCCTTTGGTACCTCTGAAAAGACACATCGGCGTTTTGGTGCTTCTGCTTGTGTTCACTTGCTAGTTGCTTTTTTTCGTCTTACTGGAAATCCATCTCATAAAAAGAAAAATATCAACTATCGTGGAAAAATTTCATGGAGTGCTCTCTCGAGCTGGGGATCATGGAATAGACCTTTCTCGTCCGACCTAACCCCCTTTTTTCTTATTTTTATTCAAAAGACTACACATTTTTAAGAATATTGTCGTTGAAATGAGACTATTTGGAGCTATCGTGATTTTTTAATGATTTTTTGAAATTTGAAAAATGCAAGAATGTTGAGTATTTTTTTCACCTTTGCAAGAATGGTGGGACTCAAAATGTGTGTTTAGGCAACACTGTTTTGTATATTTTTGCTTGAGTTCCTGGCAACGCGGCAAATGAAGTGGTGAGTCGCGGTACTAAGTTCATTGGTTATGTAAACAAACTAAAGTGAACCTCTCGGTGGAGAACATTGCATGATAATGTTTAACCTCACTTTTTTGACAGTTCAGAGAGATTGTTTACATGGTCTTGGAATTTTTGTTGATTTGATCATAGTATGAGAAACTTGGTTTGGTTCGCTGCCAAATGTTAACACTTTCCAATCAAGGTCGCTCAGCTGTAATTTTTTATTTGATGTCGGCATCATACATTGTTCCGTTAAATTTAACATTTTTACTTTTCTTGTACATGATTCATTGTAGAAGCAAATCAAATTAAATACGCCAAGGTCCCATACAAAAGGGTCTTCACTTTTTGGTTCACGAAACAAACAAATTACACTACCCAATCCCTCTGTATTGCCTTGACAGATGAGAACTGCTGAAATACATTGAAACTGGCAACGATTCCTGATCAAAGCATGCCTATGATTTAAAAACTTTAGTTTGTTTATAAAGTCAAAATAAAAGTAGTTTCTATGGCTGAGACTCGCCGTTTTGGTTGTTGCTACGAGCTCCGGGAAGCCAAATTCAACTAGATCTTCTGACGTTGAATGTGAATGGCCAGCTGGAATTATATTAGGAGTGTCGAACTTCAGAGTTTGCCCAAGTAGAGATGGTTTTTCTTCTATTTTAAATCAACGACGACGGTGGTGGTGGTGTTTCGAGTTGACAGCATTTTTCGATGTTCACGTTCTAGGACGTCGTGCATTTTTCTCTTATCCCGCTTTTCTATTCCAGGATGAATGATTAATGACGAATTACATTGCAAACCGGAAGAACAAATGCGTTACCTTCTCATTCAGGTTTATCCTTACGATTAGTGCATTGCGCGGAATAACGGCTAATGGCTGCTTTTGAGTGGTGCAGTGCATACAAGTCCAAAAGCAAGCCGGTATCTACCTGAGTTGCTCTCCTGGCTCGATGGAGTTAACATGATAAAACCACTTAGAACAATCGATCAAGGATGGTTCCGGAGGTTATTTCAATCCGCTGGAGGATAATACTCCTGGCGGTAGAGGCGGTGCTTTTGAGTCGTAATTATTTTGTGAGTTGGACGCAAAACTTCATAAAAACATTTCATTGTTGTCTAGTAAAAATGGCATCCATAGGAAGCTTTGCTATTGGACATTCTTATACCGCCTATTTCATAACTTCCATCCGTAATAACGTAATATTTCGCATTACGGCTTCTCATGGAATTTAAAAAGCGGGAAATACACCAACAGAAGAATGCTAGATTCATGTGGAATAAATTGCTTCAGGAGTTTGGAAAGACGGCCAGACGGTTGAACATAAAGCTATACCGTGGAGTAACGGATTCGGTCCAACTAGCAATAATCAGAAAATCAGATTGGATCTTGCAACCTTCGACAACAGAAGTATTGCAACAGAACATGAGAATCATCGTGTTTCAAAAATATGCACGATTCATTGGAATGTGTGCATTAATGATGTAAATTACAATTCGAATTATTCAAATCCCTGCTATTGGAAGCCTTTAAATACCATGGCTCATTAAAGCCCTGCGTTGCTTTTTTCGTATGGGGTGTAGTTGCAAAAATGCAAGGCAGAGATTTATTTGTTTAATATTACAAATGCATCGGGATTGGTCCAGGTCAATCCTCCGCTAGGCGGCCATTTTTTTCCAAAGTCAACATCTGCCTTTGTTACAATTAAAACAATCCAATTCAAGAGCATATGCCGCCATGCGAGCCTGGAAACGGCTACTGTCAACGTCTGTACATCGTCTTGGGGATGCTAAGCCCCTGGTCAAGATAGATTCTTTGGACCAGCTGAACTAGTGACCATAAAAATAGCAAATCACCCCCATCATTATAGTAGTAAAACAGCGGACACATTTCACATTGGTATATTCAATGATGGAGCTATTGAGCGGTGAAGAAGAAACTGATTTTTTGATGCAATTCCAATTTTGCAAAAGTCGAATGCTTTAACACGGCTTGTACCATAAGACTATTAACACATGAAAAGGTTTGTAATTTATTTGGGACGATTTCGATGAATAATCTTAAAATATACATACATATGCTTAAAAATATTTTATGTATTTTCCATTTTACTACTCCATTGTGTTTTTTCTTACAATAGTATTGTCACTTTAAATCTATATCAGTTAAAAGCATAGGCACCTTTCTCAGTCACGCTACCAAGTTGCTTCTAGGTTGTAGAGAGAGGAGTTACCTACATCACGGCATCATTAAAGCTACAACTGAATTATTAACTGGAAGGCCAACAGGGACCAAGAAGGAAAACTATCTCTACCGTGATATGCTTGAAAAATGTTGCGAATTTCGTTACTGAATCTGTACTTTTTTGTCATTCGCATAACGTTATATTGCGTTCAGAATGGTATTGAAATTTAAACTTACTTTCGTGTGAACCCGCCTTTGGCGGAAGTCCCATGATAGGATGCTGGCTACCTACATACTTTCATACATACAAGCAATTCGAACAATAATGAGGGAGGGAACATTTGAACCTATTTTTCGCCTCGTGTTTCTAGAGAAACCACTTACAATCCTTGGAAGTATGACTTATCGGGTGCACTGAAATTAGTTCCTGGCGATAAAAAAAATGATCCATTGTATGAATTGGGTGCTGTCACAAATATTCTACGCTTCAGTAGAAAAACGGAGACTCGAGCTGCATTTCCTCCTCTCATGAGTAGGTGATTTATGAAAGGCCTTTACAACTTCCGGCTACAGCTGCATATACAGTGAAGACCCGATTTTATCAGTCCCCGATTTTATCAGCTTTTGACCCGATTTTATCAGCCTCATGAAAATTGATAGTTGGTAGTTTGATGGGCTCTAGCAGACGAACCAAGTGGAATTCGAGTAAATCCTTTCTTGAGCATATATTTCTTATCTTAGAGATTCGAAATATCGGAACAAAAATTTTTAAATTTTGCTCTGTCAGACCCCCTTAAGGGAAGCTTAAGCTAAATAATCAGGAAAGGTTATGAGGCTATATCTAGGGATCAAAGAAGAATATTTTAAGAGTTTCGGTTTCCTAAAAAGAAAGAAAAATATATGTCCCGATTTTATCAATGTCCCCGTTTTATCAGCCTAAAATTCACCAAGGGGCTGATAAAAACGGGTCTTTACTGTAATAGATGTTTTTTTAGCGAATCCGAATAATATTTTCTCAACGTCTCTGGTGCTACAAGATAGTTGATATCTAATATTATTAGAATTTTACGAGAACGATCGAACCGTAGAATAACTCACCAGCAACACTTATTTATTGATAGCAGCTAGCAACATGAAGTCTCCCCAGAATGATCATAAGGAGGGCACAAGTGCTTCTAATGACGGTCGATTCAGGTGTGCAACAGATGTACAAAGAGTACAGCTTGGACAGCTTTTGCACCAGCAAGGTCATATCGTCCTCGTTCAAATCTTTTTTGCGGACAATGTAATAGGCTTGAGGAGGATTTCACACAAGCGGCGTCTGGACATTGGCACAACTAGAATAAATCGTAGAGTTCGTGCTGCCGCAACAATTTTCATTCAGTATCTGCAATATCCACTTATATTCTACAGCGAACTTAATTCTATTCAATTCCAATATTCAGTTATTAACCGCGCACAAACTTGATCGTTAGAAGTCGTTGGTTAGATTTTCTCTGATTTTTTTCGGCAAACAAAAAAACCTTTGCAAGTGTCAGAAAATCAACAACAATCAAAATTTTCATCAGTGCAGCCAGTATACCACTGTTTCATCAAAGTATGCTGTCACTTTGACAGTGTACCTTTATCGGTGTACCTGGGTTATAAAATGTGCATTCGAAAAATTGTCAGAGCATTCCGTATTAACATATTTGTATTTGGTTGCACCTTTCATTTGAGACTAAGTTTGGGCAAATCGCTCCAGCCATCTCTGAGAAAAATGAGTGACATTATTTGACACATACGCACATACATACACATACACACACATACATACACACACACATACAGACTTTTTCCGATCTCGAGGAACTGAGTCGAATGGGATATGACACTCGGCCCGCCGGCCCGGGATAAGGTTGACGTTTTTCAGAGTGATTGCATAACCTTTCTATATGAGAAAGGCAAAAACCTCACATCTATGACCAGTACGACAAGGACGGTCTGCTGAGCAACGGTTCCGTCCGGTACCACCATAACACACGGCACCGGCGACACATTCACATTCACACCATACTAATTACTTATCCTTCAGAAAAAGTAAATAAATTGACTATGAAATTTATCATTCGCTGCCTAGTTATTTCGTGCCAATTTGAACAAGACAGCAGATAGCTTTATTGCGGTGCCAAAATGATGGCTACTCGGGATATAATATAAATTTACATATAATTTCTCCTCCCTGATATTCTACCAGAATGTATAATGCTCTGCATTATTATTATCACTCCAATCAAATTCTTCTTACTCCTTATCGTCAGTGCCGAGCGCTGTTTTGCATTTGCCGGCCAAATCAACGACAATGCGATAATCGACGAAACTTTTGCTGTAATGGAACTTGAACACGAATAATAAATAATTGTTCCATTCGAAAGCGATAACCTTGTTGTCCTCATGTTTGCAGCTATCATACGCTGGTAGGCATTCTGAACAATGGAAACGTTCTTCGATATGGGCATTGAACGATCAAAATCATTTCAACAACTTATCATCGACCGAATTCGTTACCTATAAAGTTCAGGTAAACTTCACCACCTAAAAATGAATAATCAATCGGATCATCTTGTTAGGAATTAACCCACGAGCAAACAAACAAATGTGTACAAATCCTTATCCATCATCCAGAAAGCAATCGTTTTATAGCCCAATGCTTGATCTTACGATTCAGCATATGCCACCGGGTTTTACATCCAGCGCCGATTGGTCAATGTATGAACCAGGTTACCATTGTTCCAATCCTCATCCCTCTTGAGTTGATATTCTTTCAAAGAGCATCGAAAGTATTCAAGTAATGTAAATTTTAAAAGTCCGTGTAAACAAGTCTTAGGTAAACAAGCACACCGAACTGTCAGAAAAGTGAGGTTATACATTTTCATACAATGCTCTATATTTTTGACAGGTATATGAATGAATCATTTCAGCATCAGTGATGCTAGGTCTATTTAAACAATAGCCTGCAGTAAAAATATAAAAGTCTGCCGATTGCTACAAAAATCTTCAATAAATGTATGTAATTTAAATGATCGAAAATGTTGAAGGCTGGTGTATAAATTGGCTGGCATAGGCTTTGTTCTGCTAAATATTTGTAATCTGCAAAAGATCTGCAGTGAAAATGCAAAATCTTCAGATTTACTAATATATATGCAGATCTGGCATCCTTTTAGTATTCCCCACAGGAAATTCATCCAAATGGTGTAAAAATATGGGGAAACAAGGCAAGATAGGTATTCAGCATATGGGGCTAAATGAGCAGCTTGCACTATTTTTGATTTTTTCAATAGTTAGAGGTACCAAATCATCGGGGCAATAGGCAGAAACGAATTGGGTCATTAAATGAGAAAAAAAAGTCGTTTTTTATTACTTACCTCGATAAAGCTGATTTTCGTGATTGCAACAATGTTTTTTTCCAACTCAGGAAACGTGAAAATAATATTAAAATTTAAAATAAAGAAATATGTTGACAGTCTGGATTTGACACTATAGGAAGGATTTGACATATCGAATTTCACGACAAATGATGCCCTGTCAGAAAAAATTAGGGCATGTTTTCTCGGTTTTCCCAGAGGGTTATTGTTATTTGACATAAACACCATCCATTGCATATAGTTTTTCTTTCATTTTGGGTGTTGTCCTGATAGGAGATGTAAACAACCGCAGTTTTCCTATGTATGGTTGCCAAGTTTACATAAGATTTATTTTAAAAAACAAAAAAATCGTTTTTACGTATTACAACGAATTTTTTTTTGAAATAATGTTATATTATGTATATTGGACCTAAAATTTATCGAATGGAACGGAAAACTATATATAGCTTAATGACCCAATTGGGGATAAAAAAGGAAGTATCCTATCATATAAAATTTTTTGACGAGAAAGGTCTATTACTACAGGGTCGATACCAGTACCTTTTCAGTCGCTCTGCTTGTTAACAGTGCAGTGAATCAAACAAACGTTTCTACCTAAAGTCTGCTGTCTATATGTACCGTGCCAGTATTATAAATAAGCAAAGCAATCGAATAATAAAATTCGTCCCAAGCCAGTGTGAACAATAAAGCACCGTTACTTTCATCGGTGCGATATCGATCATTTATTTTAAGATGTTTGAAACTCAACAGCAAATTTGCAATTGCAGCTCAGACTAACGGAAGTCGTCGTTATACAAGCCCACCACACTCTCGTTACTGATAACGATTAAAACTTTGGCCATAACGGAAAGCTACGCTATGGAAGACAACATGCAATACATCGTTGAGCATGATAATGTTAGGACCAAGGTACAAGATAGATAGATACAAGATAGATAGTATATATTGACAATGATAAGATTGATATGCATCTGCACGATCTACACCTGGGCACTATTAATAAATTTATTACAACCATCATGTCAGAATACATAAGATTTAAGTTTGAAACCAGGAGAAATTTTGCTAGGTATTTCCAACGGTGTTTCTTTCGTGAAAATGCGAGTGACGGAACCTATTCCGTCATATCTGAACTTTCAATTCAAAACAAAACGCGTGACCAAATCTCAAATTACGCTGTGCACGTATGAAGGACAGACCCCTGCGTGCCCCACGTTATTAAACAAGAAGACACACTACGAGAAACCATGTACACAAACCTCTAACGAAGCAATATCAACTGCAAGCATACCCATCACACAGGCCTTCATCAACATCAACTAAATCACAAACCACTGGAGTTGCAGCTCAGGCACTAACGAATAGTGCAACAACAGAACCTACGCACAGCGTGTCCAATCATTGTGATGCGCCTACTACTTCCCAATCAACTGCTAGCACCACCGATAATAAAATGAATAACAAAGAACACGGATACGCAATCGTGACCCGTAGGCCCCACAAACAACTCAAACCAGGTAATCGTGAAAGCCCATAGAACATTAACAGCGAGGATAGCATTAACGAAAACGATAAACCGAGAGAAAGCGGACGAAGTGATCCACAAGCAACAAGAGGCAATGAAATAAATCAATAAGAAATAAGATCTTTACGCAAAGTAACAAATCACGTACACAAGATCCGATGGATACACAATGAAATTCGATTTTTTTTATTTCGATTATAGAGTCTTAAGGTCATTCGCCTCATCGGGTTAGAAAAATCTCTTATGAAAATTTCTAACCCTATGTGCGGGATCGGGGCTCGAACCCAGGTGCGCTGCGTACAAGGCAATCGATTTACCGACTACGCTACGTCTACCCCCAATTGGATTTATTTATTTTTATTTACACATTGATAATATTAAAGGATCCACGGCTCAGGTAATGCATTGAGGTGTGGCTATGTCGATTGAGAGGTAGCAGGAGGAAGCAGTACTCTTTCGACTGTCCTGGTTTTTTACTCGTCTGATATGGTCACCCTATCCTAATGTATGTTCGCAAATTAAGCCACCCACTAAAAAATACACCCACTTAGCATCCACAGCGCCATCTGAACTTGACTAGTTGATGCAACGATTTCACTGATTGTGGATGGAGAAGAATTCTTCGCAGAAAAGCCACAAAGTATTGCGAATCTTTTCTAAAATCCACATCGTGACATTTCAGCCATGCGCCACCAAGCTGTGCGCCGAATTACGCGCAGGATCACTTTGTATTAGTGCAAGCGAAAAAAACAGTTTGACGTTTATTTTTGTTTCGTTCGCACTCATGTGTGTCACATTAAGCAACAAATCGACGAAACGCTAGTTTATCTCAGGATAGACAATAACGAATTCAGAGCAACTCGCTGGTGAGATCGTTTTGTGTTGTTCTTCAATGTTTATATATTTTACCTTATTATAAATACGTGCCAGAATCAAAAATATTATTTTTCGTTCTGGAAGTGCAAATATATTACACATATTCAATTGATACGTGGATATACTCGCGCGGGGCTTATTGTATATGAAGTCGGCCTCAGAATATACGTGTATAAACAGGCATTCTTGAAATGGATCGTTGGAAGTACAGTAGAGCTATCGCTTTTCATTTCCAGGGCTAAACATGTGTACATCTATGGATAATACAAAATTTATCAATATATGCAGACAAGTTTCTTCCATAAAAGCACTGCCGGTCAATGGGAGAAGGGTTGTTGAATATCTACCGTGTGATATGATAGTTCAGGATATCGTTAACCAACACGAAGAGATTTTTTAAGGTACCAGCAAATTCTCTAGAACCGTCCGGAGGTACGCCCAAACATTACACCTTTGGTACAACCACCTCGAAGAGCGCCAATTGCGATGAGAGAAAAGCTGAAAGAATAGCAAACGAACCTTGATAACCTCGAGGTTGATCGTGAAGGAGACTCAACACACTGGCTGGGCCAGCAACACTGTGTTGGTGAAACGCAAGGAGTAGAACTCAGAGTCCGTTCGGATTTATCTCGATTCCATTCCACTAAATAAAGCGCTCAAACATCCCCACCTTCAGTTCACTACCATCGATGAAATTTTGCCTGAGTTGGGAAAGGCACAAGTATTCTGTTAGGAAGTTGGGAAAGGCAAAAGTGGTGCTGGACGATGGCAGTATGGTTGACGACCGTTTGGGCTCGTCTTGATCAATGCTCCGAGAAATTTTCCAGACAGACGAAGCTACTGAAAGCGGAGTAACTGTCAAAAATGCTAACCCACGTGGCTAAATTCACTATCAAGGAAGATCGATAGTGATGTTTTAAAGGTTGAAATCTCGCGTGTTTTTTTGAGAAGGGCCAATAGGCATACTGTCAAAATTCTCTTTCTTTTCTCCAAGTGAATTTTGACAGCATGCTTATTGGCCCTTCTCAAAAAATTGTTCTATTTAGAAAGATGAGCTCTATCCGTATATGAAATAAAAGGATTATTTTATTCTTCGTTTAATGACCCAATTGAATACCCGGTAGTCTACAGATGCACTTAAAAGTTGCATCGTACAAATCACTGATACTGTAATTCTGTTCGACCATGAGCCATTGGGCGTTGAAGGATGCACACTTTATCGAGTGCATGATGTGCTTAAATTCTGCGTGCTATACTGCCGCTGGAAGCATAATTGTCCCATGTGCTATGGGAATCCCTATACACATGGGACAATTATGCTTCTAGCGGCAGTATACCGGTCGGTACAGTAGAGACTACAGAATGGTACAGACGAATGAACCACGGACTGTACTGCCCATAACCGTAAGTCAGTCCCATGTTCTATGGGTTCCCTATCTACATGGGAATGACTTACGATTATACGCAGTGTACCAAGTACACAATCATACTGACATCGAAAAACTGATGTAATGCGGCAGACTCAGCCCCCTGCTAGGCAGCCATTTTGTCCTAGCCAACATCTGCCTTTGTTCAAATCAAAACAACCCAATGCTATTGCACAGGCGACATGGGCCTAGATGCAGCTAGGCCCACATATGTTGACTACTGTCAAAGTCTGTATATCTCCATAGAGGATGACAGGAGTGACACCCTCCTGGGCAGCCTACAGTGGGCTGGACGTGTAGCGGCGTGTACCAGAAGAGACCTATTAAACTTGTGTTCTGCAGAAAACCTGAAGGAGGTCGTCGACTTCAGGTCAGACCCCGCATTCGTTGACTGTGTGCAGTCGTCGACGATACGCATGCGGCTTGCGTTTACGAAGACTGGATATAGGCGGCCCATGATGGAGTAACCTGCAAGTCATGATTCGAGGCACCCGGATTATTCGACCACCATAATAATGGGCACTGTCATAACGTCCGAAGGGTAGTGCGTCACAACGTCCATGCAATTAACAGGATCCTAAAACGGATGTGCATCATAAGGTCCCGAGCAATATGCATAACAAAGTCCGAGACCGTATGATACACATCCGTTTTCGGATCTTATGATGCAATCGAAATCCTAGGCACTGTTGTACTCGTAGTGCCAAAAAACGATAAACTTTACGGTAGCACTTGTTTGAAAAAGGTGCGTTCTATGTCCTAGTACTTAGAAGTACTTTTTTCAATCCAATGCACAATACCATAATGAAATGGTAATCGGATTCAAGCTTGTAGCACCAGGGAACTTTCGAAAAGTTTTAGTCAATCTTTAACTATATCTATTATTAGGGATAATCAAAGCTGGTAGAAAATCTCTTTATTCTGCATAAATTTCATCTAGTAAATTTGCTCCAACGTTTTATATAAAAGGGAAGACACTTTCCAATAGTTTTTATTTCTTCCTCGTAAGTATTCTAAAGATTGAGTATTAATATTAAAAGAAAGTTATAACCATTCTAAAACCTGTCATCAAGTACTGAATATTGCATGTTTGCTTTCGAAGCGACGGATTTTTCAATCATAATCACAGCTGCATGGACAATATCAAACAGAATTCTAGAACCTGCCTTGATCCATAGGGCAGTTGCCCTCATTTTGCAAACACCACTTGGGTTGCAAGCTTTCCGCAGCAATACCGTTCTCAACTAGCCGTTCTCGGTGTATCAGCATTCGTGAATCTGCCAGCTCCCAGCCACCGCGAGGATCAGTCCAGAGTCGCTCTGCCAGCGCACTTAGCCTGGGCCACAAACGGGCATCCAGCGTCAGCTGATCGGCTTGTTCCGTCCACAGTGCACCTTCGGCTCCTAGCACTTGGGAAGAGTAAGGGCCACCCATCAGTTTAAGATCGTTATTGTAAATCTTCTGCCAGCCGATGTACGGTGAACACCAATTGTTACCACCCTGAACCCACCCAGCGAATCCGCAATCTAGATAGAGGGCGTCATAGTTGGAAATGATCACACGGAAACCCTTCTCAAGGAGTTTCGTAAGTTTAGGGTCATCACCAGTGGTCCAAATTTGAATAATGTATCGATTTTTGTCAAGATACTGGTCTACATAAGGATCCTCGGTAAGATGGCTTGTCCACATCACGATCGGGCGGTTGTCCCCCAGGGACTTATCGAGGCGTTCAAGAGCGTTGCTTTGGAAATGATTCCACAACTTAAGAAAATCTGCTTCCTCTAGACCCCAACCTTTCGATTTCATCCACTGTTGAATTTCAACACTGGAATTCCAGCAACTCAGTGACACTTCGTCTCCTCCCATATGAAATAGATCCGAGTTACTAAACATGACGTTCATTTCACGGTATATATCTTCCAGTACGTCGTACACCTTATCATTCGTAGGGTCCAACTGACCACATGGTGGTTCCACACAGTATTTGACCCACGGTTGGAAGTTGAAACAGCTGGTGAGATTTGTTTTTTCCCATCCTTCTCCAACGTGTGCCGGAGCATCAAGTTCTGGAATGACACGAATTCCCCGAGCCAGCGCATATTGTACCACATCTGCCACGTTCTCAGCCGTGTAGATCTCCTTACGAGAATAAGCGCCATACGTGTGCAGAGTCGGGTGAGATTTTATTACCAACGGGAAACTCTGCGAGTCAGTAATATGCCAATGAAAAACGTTCATCTTAACCATGGCTAATGTGTCAATCGTCCGTTTGATAGATTTTAAATCGACATAGTTTCTAGATGTGTCTAACGCTACTCCACGATGCGGAAATACTGGCGCGTCTTGAATTTCAACATCTGAAACCACCTGCAGCTCATTTCTCAAATCGTCAAACACAATCAACTGCGACAACGTTTCCAAAGCGTGTCTTGCCCCAAAATAATTGTTTGCGCTGATTTTTACCGACACATCTCCGGTCTCCGAACCGGTTATTGCTAGCTTGTAGCTCTCGTCCGTTCCATGGTTCAAAACTAGCGAATCCGTGTCGACGGCCACATTCACCACCATACGCTTTCCCCCGGATTTATGCTCCTCTCCGGAAGCCTTATTCATCAATTGACCCCGGAATCGTTCCACGCTGGCGTCCCAGTTCTTACTCAAAACCTCGTACGATTTATCCCACTGGTATCGGATATCGTACGCATTGATGTGTATCAAGTTGTTACCGAGCCGATACTCTCCGGTCGGACGGGGCCACAACGTTCCGAAAATCTCATTACAATACAGACGACACACTGACAGACTGACCGCTTTCTGCAGTGTATCGTTGGCATCCAGTGCAACCTTCTCGCAGCGACTGTCCACACACCGGTAGCCCCATACGGGAGTGCTGAAAAAGATATGTAAAGGAGATTTTGTTAGATTTTTTCTGAGATGTTGCTAGCTTTTGTTAGAGCTTAAGTAAATGTATTGCAGGTTAAAGAAGGAGCCCTTAAACCGAACCGAATCTATTTAGTTGAGCTGAGTCCACAAAAAGAAAAGCAAATCGATTCTTTTGAGATTCGACGCTTAAAAGATCTCACCTTTCCGAATAGTCATGCACATGTGTATACGCAATAACCACGTATACGCCAGTGCCAATGATCGCTATTAATGAAGCAGCAAGCATGGTTCGTGTGACAAGAGAAGATTTCATGGCATTATATTTTCACTCACTTTCAACTTGTAATTCTAGTAAGCGACTCAAAAGACAATCTTCTCTCGGCCGATATTACACTCTTACTGATATTCTAAATAGGTACAAATAGGAGTTAAGCGTAATCAGAGTAATTTACGATGGTATCAAATCTATAAAAGGTTTATTATCAACTGTATTGAGCTGGTATATCTAGGATGTGGTTGGTAGCAAATATTGAAACACAATTGTAACATGTTATGCGTCTGATGTCACTATTGCTGAAGGAGGTGGCAAAGGCATGTGAACTTAATCCAATTGAAAATGAGTTGAACTGGGTAAGGAAAACTAAATTGTCGTCGTAGACAGTGACAGTAAAATATTGTAAGGGGTGAGAAAAGAAAAAGCTAAATTCATCACGTTATCATGCTTGCACGAGGTTCATCATATTTTATGCGTTTTATGTTACAGTAGTGTCCGATGGAGGTATTTTGTCTAATTGAACAATGAAATCTACATGCAAAATCCACACCAATTTTCGTATTCTGGATGGCCAACCCGAGCAAACGAAAAGCCCATAATACCCCTATGGTCATGGGGTTTGACATGGGTGTTTGAAAAGGGTTCAAACCATGAAAACACCATCGCCATGGTCCGGTAGATCCCATATAAAATACCATATGTTGGTGTATTTATGGGTTATCGAGACCATTTTATGGTGTCTTGATGGTTGTGAATTTTGTCACGGACCATGTTTAAGGTCTTTTCAAGGGGCTATGTGGTGTTTGAACCCATGCGTATTTGCTCGGGAAGGCTATGAATGCATGTAGTCTGTGTATTATTGTTATGATTATTTATCAGTATACAATCGTGCTGTCTCAACAACCTATTTCTGCAACCTATGTGCATTAACTGGGCACCTACTGTCTCACCGTTGTACCTGTTGGTAGGTATGTGCAGTACTTCATGGCCACACCTATGACACACCCGGCTTCTTATAAGCGTTATGGCGGCTCAGAGGCTGTCCTTCCATGTTGCTCAAGGATACGTTGCTCCTATACACGTCCATACATACAGGCATACATTCATACATACGAGCTTACATTCTTACTTATATACATACTATTTAGCACAAGTTTGTTTCAGAGAGCGTGTGATGTCGTGTCGTGCTTCTCCGAGATAAATCATCATAAAAACAAGTCCTGTGTAATTAACTATCTCTTAGGTGCCACTCCTTTTCTGAACTAGCCTCATACCCAAGGTCAAAAGAGTCGACAACTAACCGAATCCACATATCAACTCCCAAGCGAATTGATTTATCCAAATGTAAGTAGGAGCACACGTCTACCAATCAGACATGCAGACATTCGAACCAATGAGAATGAACAATGCCAGTCGAAGGTCACAGGCAGTTCAGTGAAATTGTACACATAAGAAACATGTGTTAGTGTAACTTCGTTTCAGTGTCTTATCGCGGCTTATCTCTTCCGGCATTTTGTAACCGTCGATCGATCGTCTCATAGAATCAAAATCCATCATTTTCTGAACTCGTATATGAGACGCTCAAGAAGCTCTACTGGCGCGAATATCAATTAGTGAGTGAAAAAGAGTTTTCATACCACTGCATACATATTCCCTATTCTTATAATCAACAAAGGCTGTCTGCCGATTCTAATGCGGAGATGCCAATGATGTGACCACCACGAATACGTCAGACAACCTTAATTGACCCCCTTCAACACCAGTTTTGCCTTACCAAGCGGTAACGCGGAGGGTGGCGTGAAAACTGCTGACTAGGGGTTGAGGACAGCTTGAAGCACCTGCAATGGTACATTCGTATCATTCAAAGAGAGTAGGAAAAGAGTCGAATAGTGTGAAGCCAAAAATACCTTATTGAGCAGACCAATCGTGCAATGTAAATAAACATTACTCATGCCTGAGTTGGAGGAGATAAGTATTGTAAATCTATCAAAAAAAAATTGAATTTTCGTCAGAATTTAGTGCAATCGTGATTGTAAGGTGCATTCTAGAGTCTATGTATGAGTAAAAACAAGTTTTAGAATTATTTCATCTCTTTGTTTCGAAATGCACATCGTTTGATAAACAAATCCAACGATCGACAAAAGGTTTGTTTTCAAAATATAATAGGAGTCATTTAAAGTGCTGCCTTTGGAAACGGTTGCCAAATTCTAGTGTTGAAATCATCGTAAAGGGAGTGTTGCCGTTTTGACTGATTTTCACTCTGCGTCTCTTTCACTATTCTCTTTGGTATCATTAAGTTATTCGATGCATTTGAATGCCACAATTAAAACACGACAAAGTTTCAATGTAGATTTCAGCTTCTCGCTGTTGTGTACCTTAAAATGTGTATAACTTAGTACAACACTAAATTATACCTTAAATTAGGTTACGGTCTTTTTGCAGAAAGGTAAATAAAAACAGCTGGATTTGAGACATGAGTCTCTTATTCCAGTGCGCGATCAAAATAATAACCTTGTTTGTTTCCTTAATCTTATAAAAAGAATTCGGAAGTTTGAGTGAACCTGCTCTTTGCTTTGAAGCTGCCTCTGCTGGTCCACGTTCCCGGTCGGACGGATTATTACCAGGGGGTTGTCACTCCGCTATGGAGATATACAGACTTTGGCAGTAGCTAACATATGTGGGCCTAGCCGCTTCTAGGCCCATGTCGCCCATGCAATAGCATTGGGTTGTTTTGATTTTAACAAGGGCAGATGTTGGCTAGGACAAAATGGCTGCCCAACAGGGACCTGGTTATTACAGTTAGAAGTTAGAAAAGGTCCTAGCATGCGTCAAAACGAAAACTGTCCCTGCGCTCGTATTTGTGACAGTTTCTATGGGCGAATGGTAGCGTCTACGTCATCAATACCACGTTTTATAGACTGTCTCTGTTCACTACCACCAAGGATGCAAAATGCCTACATTTTCTGCGGCTGTAATTTTTCTGCCTACATTCTCATTTCTCTTTTGACGCTGCTGTCGTTCGCTATTGCAGGACGCCCAGCGCTGTACGGCAGTCTGTAAGCAAAGCAGTAACATGACAAAGAAATACTGCCCCCAGTACAGCCACCAGACGCGAGCGGTACAGCTTCTCTTTCCTTATTTTACACTTTTTAATATTTTTAATCTATTCAATATTTTCAATCACAAACGACGACAATAAATATGGTTCGTTTACGCCACGGCCGGCATCATCGCTTTCGTGTGCGGGCTTCTCTCTTTGACTACGCAGAGAAAAATGTACAAAGCGAGAGAACAAACTTTACTACGCCAGTCGGAGTACAGCAGCAAAACAAAAATGTATTCTACTGCTCTACGGGAAAATGTACTCGGTTTGGCTACCGTTCTGGCAAGAGCTGTAGTGATGCGTCGCTGTAGCGGGCTGTACGGCTTGTGCAAATGTAAATATACCGAAAAAATGTAGTTTACTGGTACCTTTGGCATCCCTGACTACCACTAACAGTTTTGACGCATGCTAGGACCTTGTTTAGAGGAGATTTGTAAAACACAAGCATGTACGAAACAGTTTTTAAGGTCAAGATAACATAATTTCGGAACCTTTTGAGAAGTTTTGCGAAAGATAATAAATGCATCTTCTCATAAATAATTTTGACGCTTAATCCTCCTAAAAGTAATTGTAGACAAAAAAATCTTTAAAAATTGTGTTGGATACTCAATGTCTTCAGCATTGTTGTTGGAGCATGTTATTACAGAACAAGATTGTTGCAGTTCTTCTCTGTTTTCAGAGTATTGATATATATCAGGATATTTGCGAAAAAAAAATATTTATTGGAATATTGAAGAAAAATTTCTTTTAAATTTTTTTTGTAACATTACTGTTCACGAAAACTCTTAAATTTGTTTGAACTTCTTCAAAGTTGTTTAGAAAAATAAAATTAAAAATTTTGCCCAAAGAACGAGCCAACAAGGCTTATAATAATGATTCTATAAAGTTTATAATATAAATTATAATAAACTTTTTCGGTAATACCCTAGCATCCTCGAAGTGCTTCAATGTTTTTTTTCTGTAGATCTTACCTTGTTGATTTTTGTGATAATGCTGCTTCGATAACTATCAAGCTGATGAAAACCAAAACATCCCCTGCAAAGCGCTTTTTCATCTTGTCATTCGTGCGAGGTGTTTCTGAAGAGATAAAAAAATATTTATTGTTCGTCATTTGATTCGATTCTATTTACTGCTATCTACTTGTAGACACGATATGGCAAATACAATTGTATATTTTGATTCCCTATCTAACGACTGATTTACAGAAATAACACCTTTCGGTAAATTAAAACCAATCAGTCATGCTTAATATTGTGGCTTGCATACTTTGCATTTGTCTATTCGTCGCTTTCCGCATAGAAATACAACTGTACAACCTGTAAGAAGGTGTCGAACAAGCGGGAGAAAACAATAATCGAACACTACAATTAAGCGATATCGCGTTAATTATGAACTAGGGTGGTTCTGATAATTTTATGCAGAATATTTTTTGTCACAGTCATGAACATTTTTCAAATTGAGACACTAGTTTTGAAAGTGTAGAATATTACTCAAATCATATCTTATTTTGAAGTATATAAAGTAAAATATGTTTGAGTGTTCGTGAACTTTGTTATATTACTGAATTCGTTCCGCACAATGTTAGGTTCTATTGAAGAGGGGTCATGTAAAAATGGCCAAACGAATTCGCATCTCAGACGAATCATGCAACCCATACACTGCCGTAATAAGCATATTTGTCCCATGTTCTATGGGATTCCCTATATACATGAGGCAATTTTGCGTAGAACGGCAGTACAACACACGAATAAACGTTCCAGCTGGTTTTTGAGGTTCCGTCTATTCCAGCCAGCTAGTAAAATTTATCATGTAATTTTACAAATTACAATATTTAACACTAATCGTAATTAGATTTAAAAATATTGTATTTAAAAAATACGTTGGACATTCGCTCATTTTACCATACTTACCACCAACTAATTTCGTGTGAAGCACCGAAAATCTGTCCAAATTAAACTTTCTTCTTTCGCTGCGGCCAATGAACTGACTGCCTGAACTTGTCTTGTCTGCAGTAATAGAGTGCGTCGAGTCGATGGCAATCGTTTCACGGACTGTAGTGGGCGCGCCTCCATTGACTCATATTTATGCACAAGTTGTCCGCCACCGGTTCCGTTGCTACCCTTTCCCTTCTTTACCTTGCCATTGTTATCTATTCAGGCACGATATTGGCGAACGATCTGTTTTTGGTAATATTCACCGGAGAACTTGGTTGGCCAGTAACACTACGGGTTATTGCCGAAAACGAAGAGGCAAACCGGTTTGACTGCTAGCAATTCACCAGGAACAAACCACACTCAGGTCCATCAGGAGCTGACAAAAGACAGGGATAATCAATATAGGTATTATGAAGATTAATAATGCAGAAAATAATAACTGGTTATGTCTGTTTATGTTTTGGAAGATTTCGCTGAAAGCAACGAAAGCGAACGTCAAGATAACAAATTTTGCTCTGAAAGTTTTTTTACAATATAATAAAATAGAAAGGTGTAGGCATTACATTTTATCTTATTTCTTGAGCGTTTTTTCAAAACGTCATATCTGCAATGAGTTACTCTACTTTCTTTTTCGATTTTTACGGCGTCACTATCAGGGATGCCAACGGTACCGATAAACTACATTTTTTTCGATATATTTACATTTGCACAAGCCGTACAGCCCGCTACAGCGACGCATCACTACAGCTCTTGCCAGAACAGTAGCCAAATCGAGTACATTTTCCCGTACAGCAGTTGAATACATTTTTGTTTTGCTGCTGTACTCCGACTGCTCGGTGAGAGTGTGGCGTAGTAAAGTTTGTTCTCTCGCTTTGTACATTTTTCTCTGCATAGTCAAAGGGAGAGTCCCGCACACGAAAGCGTTGATGCCGGCCGTGGCATAAATGAGCCGCATTCATTGTAGTCATTTTTGAATAAAAATATTAAAAAGATTGAAAATATTAAAAAATGTAAAATAAGGAAAGAGAAGCTGTACCGCTCGCGTCTGGTGGCTGTACTGGGGACAGTAGTTTTCTGTCATGTTACTGCTTTACACACAGGCAGCCGTACAGCGCTGGGCGTCCTGCACTAGCGAATGACAGCAGCATCGAGAGAGAAATGAGAATGTAGGCAGAAAAATTACAGGAAAGGTAGGCATTTTGCATCCTTGGTCACTATAACACTTTTCACTTATTTTACAGTACAGATCGAAAGACGGTGATTTTAACTAGCATATTATGCAAAGAGTTGAGGGATAAATGTTAAAGTGACCGAATTATTAACAGAAGAGAAAGTAAACAAAGAGAGTAACTCATTGCAGATAGGACGTTTTAAAAAAACGCTCAAGATTTCTTGAGCGTTTTTTCAAAAAGACATCTGCAATGAGTTACTCTCTTTGTTTACTTTCTCTTCTGTTAATAATTCGGTCACCTTAACATTTCAATAGTAATTCTTCAAAAGGGCTAATGAGACTTTTGTAAACAAACTTATTTCGCTCATTATTCCGCTACCGAGTTGAATTTCATGAAAAATACACGTGAATCAACATCTTTATCCTTGGTAGAATCAATTTCAAATGTTTTCTGTGTTGAAATGATAACAAATTAGGAGAAATCAGCAAAACAAAAGTTTGTTTACAAATCTTATTAGCCCTATTCAAATGTTGATATGGATTTATCCCTCAACTCTTTGCATGAATGCTAGTTTAAACCACCGTCTTTCGATCTGTACTGTAAAATAAGTGAAAAGTGTTATAGTTACACCGTAAAAATCGAAAGAGAAAGTAAACAAGGAGAGTAACTCATTGCAGATATTTTTTTTTGAAAAAATGCTCAAGATTTCTTGTAAATATAGTTAATCGTGGAGTCCAGAGCCGCAGAATATAACGTAAATAAAAACCATTAATTTAAACGATCCCATGCTTCGAGAAATGAAAAGCCAAAAAAAATTATACGTTTACATCATTAACCAATCAGAACCTGGGATGAGACTCGTGAATACAAAAAAGCTCAACCTGAAATGCAACCAGTCCGTTCAACAAACAGAAAAAGGGAAGAAGGTAGCTATCCGCATGTCCCGTCCCAAATCAGAACAAAAAAGGCACAAGTTTCCTTGATTTAAAAAAACTGCGCCTAATATGTCGAATATGTACATATTATTAATCCAATTTTTTTCATTACACCATAATAATTATTATTATTTATTATTATTAATTATTATTTTCTAATTATTATTATTAATTATTAACACTTTTTAGTTTTGACAATAGTATTAGGCAATCCACCACGACGTTTGTTTGACAATTCAGCGATGGGTTCTGTCAACAAGTCTAATCCTGCGAACAGAAAAACTCGTCTGATAAACATCTTTAGTTAGTCCGATTCGTTTGATGTTGGATCGAATCAACGATATTGTTGGACGTCGCACCCCTCGGAGTAACGTCAGAAGAAGTAAACAAGAATTAATCAGCTGATCAGAAACGTCTCATGGATTGCCTAATTGAAAATGTTGGGGTCACTATTGGCGATTTGCGGCAAAACCAAAATTAGTCATGCGACACCTATGATTCAGCTCATGAACTGGCAAAGTAATACAATTTGCTTTTTTCACCCGTAAGTGAGTCGTAGCTTACAACAAAATCTTCATTATCTTCTCGGAAAAAGCTAACCACTGCCAAAATATGAATGAAACGAGTAAGAAATTTAGTTTTATTTGCAATTATTCTGAAAGTACAGCCATTTGCAACTATTTGACTCATACATTTCTTCGAAATGTAATCGGGGTATTATTGTGGTTATAAAAAATCGTTCCATAAATTAAGTTCCAACTCGAAACCGAGACCCAATCAGCACCAATGTAAAACTCCTTTATATTTTGAACTACGTAGGAGATTCAGTGAAGACTATCGGAGAGAAGGATCGGCTGTGCATGATACAAAGCTGACACTTTCCTATTAGTCGGATATATTCTTTCCTTGCGTGATCTGGAGAGTTTCATGAATTTACACCATCTCATGAAGGTTTAGCTTAACTTAGGACGAACGGGAAATGCTGTTGCGGCGGCTACGGTGCTCAACAAATTACATTTCGAAACAGCGCGCATATAGCTCTGCGAATAATATTAGAAACCACTATGTTTTACACTCTTTTCGCAAGATGTTTACTCATTATCTGATAAAATGATGATTTTCCTCCATTTTCATAAACAATTATCAACAAATTGATCGGTAATTTGGTGTTTAAAAGTCATTTTTTACCAATGTTTACAGAAAATATATGCACTATGACAGAACAATAAAATCAGCAACACTTTCCTTCCAGCGCTATCTGCGAGCGGTTTCAACGTAGAATCGCCAATAGAAAAATGTGGCCACCTTCATATCTTCACAATTTTTGGCTGATGAGTACTGAGTGCACCCAGTGCACCAGGACGTGAGTGACGTGAGCTACTGCTCTTTACCCGGAAGATATTATTTTTTTGAACATTAAAATTAAAATTTTAATAAATTTTTTATTAAAATTAAAATTTTAATACATTGTTTATAATTCAAAATGTTTAAAATTTTAGAAAAAAAAGTTTAGACAACCACTTAACAGCGAAAAAACGATTGCCGTGCTCAGCTCTAATAAAATCTTAAATGCGCATCAAATATAGCCTCTGTAGCTTCACGAGCCGTTGACATCATAGCCATTGGTGCAGTAAGGCCGATTTCTTCACCCTCGCTTTACTTTGTAACCGGATTTTATGGTGCGTTAAAGCTGGTTGAAAAGTTAAGGGTGAAGAAAACGACCATTAGAGACCTTAACATAAGTGAACTACATATTGACTTATTTGACGTCTATGAAACCAATACAGTTGCAGTGAGTATGAGATTATTCCATCAGATTTAAGCTCAAGTGACCAGATGTTCCTGAGATGAATGCATGACGCGCTCAAGAAACCTATTAAAGATGTATGTACCCGAATAGAATTTTACAATAGCATTTACCCGACAATCATAAAACAATAAAAAATATAGTTACTTGTTACTGTTTCAACATTGTTCGGCGCAGAGTTCAGTAAAAACTAAAAACTAGTATAGTAAATTCACAGTAAATTTTACTGTTTTCGAGAAACAAATGTATGGCAAAATCGATTTTTTTAATGTTAAGAATTTACTGTAAATTATTGTAAAATTACTGTACTGTCACAGCGAAAATCATGGTTTCGTTACTGTACATTTCTATTCGGACGTGTCCCAAATATTTCGGTATTGGTTTACTTTAGGTACTTTTCCCCCTGGAAATGGAAAATTATTTTTTTCGCGGATGTCCCACATTTGTGTTCTAAAATCCAAAGGCAGGCAAACCCAACAAACAACGAAAACTGAACAGTCTTTTGACCCGAGAGAATAATCTGAACAAGAACCGTTTAAGCCATTATCCAACTAAATTGTTTGTTGTGAAGCTATTAGACCATTGAAACCTAGGGTCAGACTAGGGCAGATCCCTTGTGATGCATTTTTAAAAATCAGCGAAACTAAATGCGTTTCATTCCATCAAAATAGAAATTCATAAAGTATTTTGTGTTGCGTACAATGTATTTTGCGTTGTGTGTAAGGCGTCAAAACTCTCCAAAAAAACTAGCCTTACATCAAACAAATGTCGAACAAAGTGAATCAGCGTAGGACGTTTGTTAATCAAGCTTTTCTACGAGGGAGTGCAAAGTAGAGATGGTCGGGTTTCAATTTTTTCGAATCCGAACCCGACCCGAACCCGAGAGCTTGAATATTTAAAAACCCGAACCCAACCCGAGCCCGAACTTATAAAATTGAAAAACCCGAATCCGACCCGAACCCGAACATTTTAAAATTTAAAAACCCAAACCCGACCCGTACCCGAGAATGAAAATTTTGTACAACCCGAGCCGGAGAATTTTAAAATTTGAGAAACCTGATCAGAACCTAGGGGCAGATCACTTGTGATGCATTTTTTAAAATCAGCTAAATTAAATGCATTTCTTTTCATCAAAATAGAAATTCGTAATGTATTTTGCGTTGCGTGTAAGACGTAAAAACCCTACAAAAAATCAGCCCTACATTCAACAAAACGTCGAACAAAGTGAATCAGCGTAGGACGTTTGTTAAACAAAATTTTCTGCGAGGGAGTGCAAAGTTGATGCAAAAATGAAAATTAAATGCATTTTTTCTAATTTGATGGAAATTTGTTATACATTTCTAGAGTTATCTGCCCCTAGTTCAGAACCCACTTTACTAATACGGAGAATCAACCAATTACTCCGAAGATTTGGCACCCGAGCGGAATCCTGGGCTCATCTAAGAATAGTAGAATCATTGGAACCTGAAGTAGCCCCACACGTGTTGAGTTATGTCTGCCTATGGCGAAACGAATTGGGTCATTCAATGAGAAAAAAATCTTTTTTGTTACGTACATCGATAAAGCTGATTTTCGTGACTACAACAATGTTTTTTTCCAACTCAGGAAACGTGAAAATAAAATTTAAATTTAAAATAAAGAAATATGTTGACAATCTTTGTTTGACACTATCAGAAGCATTTGACATATCGAATTTCACGACAAATGATGCCCTGTCAGAAAAAATACGTGTTTTCCTGGTTTTCCCGCAGGTTTATTTTTAGTTGACATACACACTATCCAATGCATATAGTTTTTTTTTCATTTTGGGTGTTGTCTTGATAGGCCAGATGTAAACAACCGCAGTTTTTCTGTACATAGTTGTCTATGTTTACATAAGATTTATTTAAAAAAACAAAAAATCCTTTTTACGTATTACAACGAAATTTTTTAACATAATATTATATTATGTATATTGGACCTAAAATTTATCGAATGGAACGGAAAACTATATATCGCTTAATGACCCAATTGCTGGCGAGTAGAATCCGCATTTATATTTACTATTATTGAATGTCGGATTTGTAATGTTCTGAGAAACTTATAAACCGTCGATATCTTAACCGGAAAGTAGGATAAATCGGCGGCTATAATTGGGAAATAAAATGCTTAATGATGACAGTTTCAAACAACCTTGTTCGTCGTACTTAACCAAAATTTCGAATTTTCTTTCAAAAAACCATTCCTGCAAGAGTTTATCACATGTATTAAATTAAGCTATGGCTATTGGCAATTCGTATTCGACAGTTTACTTGACGTCACCCACTTTACTGCTTGGTACGGTCAAACTTGTGTCGAAGGGTATCAATCAAGATTCTCTGACGCGTTCTTGATGTCACACCATTAGCGTTAGGACGACCGATAAGGGGTATCTAATTTATTTTATGCTTTAGATTATACGGTAAGCGCGCCAGCAGAGATGCTTCGACATCTCCGAGTTCAAACATTTAAAAATCCGTTAATGGCTTCAACGGAACACACAATATTGTTGCGATCAATTCCTTAAGATCGTGTAAATTCATTTATTTCATTTTGCAGTGAAAGTAAAGGACCAAAAATTTATTTTGAACAAAATATGCTTAAATCAAGTAAAATCCCCGGAAATCATTGAATGTTATCGAAATATAACGAATGTGTACAATGATTTCACAAAATTCGCTTACGGTTTTAAATAGCGGTTTGAAGTATATTAACCCTTTCATGCCCAACTTTTTTCTCGTGCATGTATGATTTCAAAACTATTTTTCCTTAAAAACGGTGGGGTCAAGAAACACAAAAAGCCTTTTTTCATAAAGATAGATGCTTCCCTCGCAGTGCTAGAAGCTGCTCAATTTTTACCTTCCAATGCGCAATACAATTCTCCTAGAATATTTACAATAGTCCAATTGTGTGGAAAATGTAGCCAAAGACAGTCTTAATTAATAACTTTATCAATTTCCAATAATATTGCAACATAACGAAGATATATGAAAAAATCATTTTCCGTCGTTAACGTAAACTGTGCCTGGCAGCACTGCTCCATCGGAACCCAATCAGACTAATTGCAATAGCTTCAGTTCTAGAGATAGTCATTGAAACTATTAATACTCAAATGAAAGTCAATTGTCACATTTATTAGCCTTACTTGTTTTTGTGAGGAAATTTTGCTCTAATCAAAAGTTATAGCTGTTTAAAATCGTTGTTGTCCACAAACAACATGGGCATGAATGGGTTAACAAAATTTCTAACCCATTTTGCTCGGTTCAGTAATTTGGTTTATTGGTCCTTTTCAAGGAAAGGTGTTACGCAACATGCGAACGCGCCTCCGTTATCAATTTACCCTCAACGAGGTCAGCCGCCCCAGCTGCAAGCGGGACAGCGGGTAACTGACAAGTCAGTGGTAAACAAACAAAAAAAAGGATAGCGACGACGAAGAAAGATATCGAGATTAAAAAAGTGGTTTGAGATAGTCATTAAAGCGAAATTAAATTGAAACTCTAATAGCTAGAAGTACGGTTTAGGATTGTTTTAAGGTTGCTTATATATAGTAGTACGGAGTGGATTAACAGCTAAAAGTACGGTGCTGAATTCTTATAATTAATAGTACGGTTGAGTTTATTAAAGGCTAGAGGTAAAATGTGCTATAAAGATGAATTTAACCTAAAATTTATCACAGGACTGTTACAGCTAGTTCGTGCTATTGAAGCATTGCAGGTAACCGAGCTCATGATAAGGTAAAGCAAATATTTATAAAACTTAAACCTAAATAACAATAAAATATGTAGGGTTAGACGACCGTACGAGACCATTTCCCGGAAGTGACTACCTACATATTTTATTGTTATTTAGGTTTAAGTTTTATAAATATTTGCTTTACCTTATCATGAGCTCGGTTACCTGCAATGCTTCAATAGCACGAACTAGCTGTAACAGTCCTGTGATAAATTTTAGGTTAAATTCATCTTTATAGCACATTTTACCTCTAGCCTTTAATAAACTCAACCGTACTATTAATTATAAGAATTCAGCACCGTACTTTTAGCTGTTAATCCACTCCGTACTACTATATATAAGCAACCTTAAAACAATCCTAAACCGTACTTCTAGCTATTAGAGTTTCAATTTAATTTCGCTTTAATGACTATCTCAAACCACTTTTTTAATCTCGATATCTTTCTTCGTCGTCGCTATCCTTTTTTTTGTTTGTTTACCACTGACTTGTCAGTTACCCGCTGTCCCGCTTGCAGCTGGGGCGGCTGACCTCGTTGAGGGTAAATTGATAACGGAGGCGCGTTCGCATGTTGCGTAACACTCCCCCCCAGTACACAGGCTCCGGGTTCCTGTGTATTCGCTGTTGCGCCGACGTCTAGAACCGCCAGCTTGACTGCTGGGCGTTCGAAAATGTTCGCTGTTGTCCTCACTGTTGCACTACGAACTTGTCCATCCTTCAGCTTGACGTCCACAACACGTCCTTTGGGCCACGTGTTTCTTGGCAGATCTGGATCGACAATGACGACAACATCACCAATCTGGATTGGTTTAGCTGGGTAATGCCATTTTGTGCGGCGATTTATCGACGGCAAATACTCTCGTAACCATCTCTTCCAGAACAAATTCGCGTGAGTTTGTGATGTTTTCCAAGAGTTCGATAGCGTAGCGAGGCTTTCGTCGTAGGGTAGTAATGGTTTGGAACCACTGGATGAACCTAACAAAAAGTGGTTGGGTGTGATGGCTTCATGTTCGACATCCTCGATGGGTACGTAAGTTAAGGGTCGCGAATTTAGGATATTCTCCACCTCCATGAGGCTGTTCCTGAGAACTTCGTCGGTTGGCAATCTTGGAAGCTTCATATTATTCAGTACTTTCTTAACAGACTGCACCAATCTTTCCCAACTTCCACCCATGTGTGGGCTACTCGGTGGCAAGAACGTCCACTTGGTATCTGGGGTTTCGAGCTCTTGCATGAGCTTCTCCTGATCTAGAGAGCGAATTGCTTCGGTCAGTTCACGATTTGCTCCAACGAAATTAGTTCCACGATCACTGAATAGTTCTAAAGGCGTTCCACGCCTGGCCATGAAGTTCCGCAACGCCATGATACAGGAACTGCTATTAAGCGTGTGGGCGATCTCTATATGGACGGCACGGACTACTAGGCACGTGATGAGTACACCCCATCTTGGTGCTTCGTAGTGCAACAGTGAGGACAACAGCGAACATTTTCGAACGCCCAGCAGTCAAGCTGGCGGTTCTAGACGTCGGCGCAACAGCGAATACACAGGAACCCGGAGCCTGTGTACTGGGGGGGAGTGTTACGCAACATGCGAACGCGCCTCCGTTATCAATTTACCCTCAACGAGGTCAGCCGCCCCAGCTGCAAGCGGGACAGCGGGTAACTGACAAGTCAGTGGTAAACAAACAAAAAAAAGGATAGCGACGACGAAGAAAGATATCGAGATTAAAAAAGTGGTTTGAGATAGTCATTAAAGCGAAATTAAATTGAAACTCTAATAGCTAGAAGTACGGTTTAGGATTGTTTTAAGGTTGCTTATATATAGTAGTACGGAGTGGATTAACAGCTAAAAGTACGGTGCTGAATTCTTATAATTAATAGTACGGTTGAGTTTATTAAAGGCTAGAGGTAAAATGTGCTATAAAGATGAATTTAACCTAAAATTTATCACAGGACTGTTACAGCTAGTTCGTGCTATTGAAGCATTGCAGGTAACCGAGCTCATGATAAGGTAAAGCAAATATTTATAAAACTTAAACCTAAATAACAATAAAATATGTAGGGTTAGACGACCGTACGAGACCATTTCCCGGAAGTGACGGAAATAAGTGAAAATACTAAACGTAAGTAAAATGAAGCAATCGATGAAGTTGTATATAGATATATCGTGTCTAATCGGTAGGGAAAATTTAACGGACTCTAAATAAATTGAATTATCGTTTTTGCGTTGAGTTTGTTCAAATTTACGGAATTTGATTTACGTATTGTTGCCATTCGGGAACAAAAGGCGTTATTTGCCCCTCTGATATTACTTGCATAGGCCCCTCGGCATTGTTGGAACTCACCAGAACTCACCCAGGCACTCACCAAACTGCTCAAATAGAGCGGCCAGTCTATAGTTTTGCTGTCTTTGACGTTTATAAATAATAAATTCAATTTTATTCTGCTGTTGAATTTTTCGTGGTTTTGGGAGTATGTGCTGAGGTTCGCTAAGATCTCCAGGCGCAATATAACGTTTCTTTTCCGAAATAATAAAATTTTGTTTCATCCAGTCATTTTCATTAATTAATTCCAAAATGGATCCAGCACTTCTCCGAGAACGCGAGGCCTTCAAGCGGCGGGCCATGGCTACGCCAACGTAAGTCTAAACAATAGTACAATAGAGATTGTAGATTCTACTTTCATCAATTTGTTATGATTACAAATTTCAGCGTCGAAAAGAAGGCCCGCACTGAACCAAGCTATGCCTCCCCGAAAGACGTCAAGAAACCGCGACCGTCGATCGCCCCACCGAAGATGGATGCTAGCAAGTAAGTCGAGCTGGTAGTTTAAAGTTATTCATGTCTAAATCGTTCCAATTTGATTGTTAGCTATAAAACGATGTCCGGGAGTTCCCAGTACCGGTTCGGTGTCCTAGCAAAGATTGTAAAGCATATGCGCTCCCGCCACCAGGAAGGAGAAGACCATCCTCTTACACTAGAGGACATCCTAGATGAAACCAATCAACTGGATATTGGTTCAAGTGTGAAAAGTTGGCTCCAAACAGAAGCTCTCAGAAATAATCCAAAGATTGAAGTCACCCCTGAGGGACGGTACGTGTTTAAGGCAGTCTTCAGAATTAAGGATGGAAAGAGTTTGATGCGTTTGCTTAAGCAGCATGATTTGAAGGGCTTAGGAGGAGTACTTTTGGACGATGTTCAGGAATCGTTGCCCCATTGCGAAAAGGTCCTGAAAAACCGTGCCTCAGAAATAGTTTTCATTACTCGACCAAACGATAAGAAAAAAGTACTGTTCTACAACGACCGGACGGCAAACTTTCACATTGACGAAGATTTCCAGAAGCTGTGGCGAGCAGTCACAGTGGACGCGATGGATGATGCCAAGATCGATGAGTATCTAGAGAAGCAAGGCATTCGTTCGATGCAGGACCATGGGCCGAAGAAACCGATGATTCCGAAGCGAAAGAAGGCACAGGCCAAGAAAAGACAATTCAAAAAACCACGAGATAACGAACATTTGGCTGATGTTTTGGAGACCTATGAGGACAACACACTGACGCAGTCGAATGCGGTGCAGGAAGTCAAGCAGCAGGGTAACTGAGATGGAAATACGGCGTGCGCGGGGGAGGGAATCTAGTGTTTTGGAAATAAAACGCATTATTGTTACGGTAATTCGTCTGGTTTCTGCGGCGTAAGAATCGCCTTGAGGCGCATCCGAAAAAGTCGGCTGAAATTCACTCTGGCATGGCTGGTGTATGTTGTTCATATACGTGTAGAAAAATATCAAATATTCTTATCTGCTACTGTAAAAGTAACAGTGATTTTTTTTTTATTATACTGTTATATTGCATGTCCCCACAGCGTGCTAGTGTGACAAAAATCGCTGAATAGAATCAAGATTATGAATGGTGCTGGCTGTTGATTGGAAAGTACTGGGTGCAGCGTCTACTGTTACCATTATTCCCTAAAATTGCAGTCACAAATTTGTCAACCTTTTTTGGTTCAGATGATTGTATTATTGAATGTCCCTCTCCTAGGTTGACGGGTTTGACGGTATTGCAAACATCTTCAAGCATATTTGAGCAGACACCTGCTTTAGGATGGTTATTGCATTGCGCCTCGTTAGTGGTGCATCGAGGAGACCGAGAGGGCTTATGGACCTTTTTTATGTTTTGTGTTTTTTCATACTCTGCATCAGTCCAAACTAACAGTCAACTAAGAGCCTGTGCACACTGGCGTGGCCGATTGGCGGGTCGCCGTGGATTGACGTTTTCTGTGAGCTGTGTTTGCAGACATTGTTCAACAGCTTAACGGCAGTCTTTGTGAGCACGGCTCGCAGTGGAAGTCATTGTGTGTCGATTTATCGGTCGACCTCGGCAACGTGCACAGGCGCATTAAAAAAAATAACAGTAGAACCCTATTAGTTGTGTTGTGTTGTAATAATTGTGGTTTTTGGTACTAGTGTACAGTTGTGTGCTAGCCGTGTGTCTATCTATGTATGTGGGCGTCTGAGTATTTGTGACATGTGGACCAGGGAATGGATGCAGAACTGACTTATATGATGGAATAGTGGGGAATCCTTCTTGGGATTCGTTGGTCATTTTTTACTGGTGTTCAATTTGTGCATTCGATTCGATTCATTCGGATTGGATAAATGAAGGAACGATTGATTTACCGATGCACGTCAATGATCCATTCCCGTCCAGCATAGCATGAGAAACTTCTAACGGAGTTAATTGTCGATAATGGTAGATATGTGTATATATGTATGTGTGTGTGTATGTACATATATATATATATATATATATATATATATATATATATATATATATATATATATATATATATATATATATATATATATATATATATATATATATATATATATATATATATATATATATATATATATATATATATATATATATATATATATATATATATATATATATATATATATATATATATATATATATAGTATGTATGTATGTATGTGTATGTGTATATATATGTATATATATGTGTATCATTTTCTGGCATTTGGACAATTCCAAGTAGTTTTATTGCATGGTACATGTGTTGTTCAATTAATATTCAATAACAGTACTAACTCTACTCTTTATTTTATTTTATTTATTTTCGATCTCATGCGTCATATTCCTCTGATGACTTCTCCGAGATAATTTAACATTAAAGGGCAACATTGCTGTCAACAATGACTATTCGCTGCCATCAGACGTCGCCAGGTTTTAGAAAAATTGAGATGTACTTTCATACTCAATTGAATCAGATAAGTAGGAACGAACAACAAACTGTAAGTAGCATATTGCACATGTCTTATTTTAACATCATGCATATTTGTATTAACATATTATTTACAGGTAACACACATATCTCAACATGCAACACTTCCCATACACACGTAAACATTCACACACGCAAATATACAAATGCTCGACAGGTGACTGGGCCAAGTGCATTCACTCGTAGGATCTATCATTTCGATAATCGCCTCGATTCTACGAAACCAGTGCACAATTAAGCTGACATAAGCTAGTCTCGTCTGGTGAATGCATGTAACCTGGAAGCCCCAGACACGACAGGACGAGACGGACAGATGACGGACTGGACTCGACGGGGCCTAGTTCAGAGTTTTAGGCATTCTTCAATGCACGGCTAGCGACCTCAAAAAAAAAAGATGATTGTATTATTGAATGTGTGTCGTCCATGCTGTAGATAAGTTGTTCTTATTGGTCTCGTTTCTTGTAATGAGCTTATCCATTGGTAAAACTGGTATTTTTTCTGTACAAAAATCTTTACGTTAATTGATTTGCCTTATTCCTCGAGCTCTATATGTAGTAGCATACATACACACTATTAATTGAAAAACAGCCCGAGATTAACATCATCATAATTGCAGCGATATATACCTTACCTCAACTTGTTTAATCACAAAGCGGGTGGGAACGGCAATTAATGAATTAATTACCTGCGCTGCATCTAGCGGCATTACATGACGCAGTTGCATTCCGACTACTGCGTCTAAAAGTTCAAGATCGAAAGATGACCAACGTACCGGTAAGTGATAAATATTGTTTTACACTGTCAGACCAGTACGGGACGCTAGCCCGAGATGAGTTGCGTGAAAGTGACGAAATTCGCGATCAATCACTCGCGCAGATACGCGATTGGATCGCAAAAAATGCCGCCATAAAATTCTGTCGATCGGATTCGTCATTCCTATTGCGATTCTTGCGCGTTCGCAAGTTCAATCACTTGGCGGCTTGTGAAAGTGTGGAACGGTATCTTGTGATGAGGCAACGATATGCTGACTGGTTCCGGAAGCTGGATACCACGCAGGCATGGGTGGACGAAATGATTGACGATTGGCCAATTCTTCCATTGGGATATGACGAAATTGGACGGTTGCTGATACTGATCAAAATGGGAAACTTTGACCTGAAAAAGTTTGTCAACGTGGACCAGATTCGAATGATGATGATGATCCTGGAAAGTTATTATGAAGAGGAACGAGTACAGATTGCGGGAAGCGTATTTATATTGGATAGTACTGGACTTACAATGAGTCACATCGCCCAGTGGCCTCTATCGGATATTAAAAATTTTGTCGATTGTGTGAACCACACATTCCCTCTCAGGATCAAGGAGGTTCACACGGTGAATCTTCCACGCTATGCGATCGCCGTCTCCGAACTGTGCGTTAGCTTTGCCAGTCCTAAACTGAAGAAGCGGATTCATGTGAGTATATCGAAACAATAATTGATCAAACAGTTTAATTAAGTTACATTGCATCCGCAGTGTCACCGCTCAATAGATGATTTAATCAAGCACGTGAAATTAGCAAGTTTGCCCAAGGAATACGGAGGAGAAGTGCCGATCAACACATTCAAACACAATTTAAGGGTCCTGCTGTCTAAGCACCGGAGCACCATTTTGAATTTGGACCAGATGGCAGTGGATCTGTCAACATGTTTGGTTCTGAAGGAGAATTCTAGCCAAAGTGGATTGAAAAATGATTCAGGAGTTGTCGGTAGCTTCAGAAAATTGAATGTAGATTAATTTAATAAAAGGTAATTGAAAAACTTATCTTAATCCACCTAATGTTGTAGACATGTCTTTCTCATAAATTCACATTTAATTGATAATACACTCATGAATCATCTTACAGTTCACAACTCTGTTCGGGATTGTTCTTTAATATCGTGGATTGGATATACAGTGAGCTTACTTCAGTTTACATCGCAGCAATATTTGACTGCCATCTATACATCCTTGAGGCCATTATGACTTCATAGTAGTTCTATGGAGGCCGTCCGTTCGATGAAGTGTAAAGAGCACTTTCCTGGCGAAAATACGAAAGTGTCTGAGCGATCGATTTATCTAAATAAATTATATCTTCGTTTGGGCGCCTTCACATTAATCCATACCTGGTTCAGTTAACTCCCTGTCTCGATATTTCTCTCTATCTCGATTATTTCGTAAGTCCATTCAGATTGGCCGTGACAAAGCCTCCGTAGCATATTTATTGAGACATTCACCGTTCTGGTTAAAGCCCCCAATTACACTTGCAAAAATATTCGCAAACTAAATCGGGTGCTAACACATAGGCAGTATTCGAAGTTCCGTGGGGACGAGTGTAGAACTACTTTGTTTCTACACTGAAAGAAATCCAAACGTTAATTCTATTTGCTTCAAACCGCTTAAAATTCATATGAAGAAGAAATGCTATTGTTATCACGCGCACACATACCTTCTATGTGTCAACTGTATAAACTATGTATGCACACACATAAGTTATATGTGCATATTATTATAGAATGGGGTTTTATGTGCCTAATAGTTATGAAATGTGAATGTAAGATTAATATTTCTTGTGAATACACACATTAGGTTTATGTGCCAGCAAATAGTGTCTATATGCCTCCGTTATTTGCAAAAATCTATGTGTAAAATCAATGGGCATAACGTTTACTTTTTTTTGAGTGTACTTACTTGGAGTCAACGGCGTAGCCGGCGGCAGTTAGCGAACTAACTGCCAAAATGGCATAATTCCGAAACCATCATTTTTGAAGTTTTAAAATTATGAAGAATGATTTTGTCGAAAAAATAGCAGACTTCGTGTATAGCGAATTTGTTGAGACTGTCATTTAAAACAACTTTGTTGAATGCTTGAATAGGGTAACAGAGGTATTTTGGCCACTTCACATGTTTATTAAACGAATTTACATACAATTTTGAAAATCTAGTACCTAGTAGTTTTATTGAAAAACTCTTATTGCAGTTATTGTATATCAAGATAATTTTTGCAGATACATATTACCATTATAAATCACAAGATTGTTGAAACTCATCAACCGCTACACAGAAATGAAAAATAAACTGGAGGAAGTAGCAATATTGCGAACTACTTTCAAAACATATTGTAATTGAAATACGTCATGTTTTGTTGAACAAATTATGTTACTGTAATCATAACTAATTGATGAAAGTAAAATTGCGTAAATTATACGAAAAATTGTATCGTAGATCATACACCGAGCAAAATTTACATTGAATTTCCATAAAAACAGAAATTCAGAAATAAGGAATTTAAATGGATTTTATAAGTCTGTCTTATAATTTGGAGGGGAAATTTTCCAAATCCATCTCTTATTATTTTCATAAGACAGTCTTATGA
Organism: Topomyia yanbarensis; assembly: GCF_030247195.1. Classification (NCBI taxonomy): domain Eukaryota; kingdom Metazoa; phylum Arthropoda; class Insecta; order Diptera; family Culicidae; genus Topomyia; species Topomyia yanbarensis. The sequence continues at coordinate 348,889,980 of NC_080672.1, read as the reverse complement.
AATTTATGAAAATGTCCGAATGAACGCCCTAGGTTCCCATTTATGAAAATTGCTGACATTTATAAGCAGAAAACAAAGTAGAAATAATGATTTCCATAGAACAGTCTTATGAAATCCATCATAATGTTCGAATGAATGCCATAAATTATTTATTTATGGATATTGTTGTGCATTTATATAAAAAATAGAACATGGCTGACATTTCTCGAGCATTTCTAGTAGACAAAAAATCAGCGGTAAAAATCAACCTTGAGAGCATATTAGGCAGAGCTGCAAATTTTCAACAGTTTGTTTTGAACTTGAAGGAGAAAAAATTCTCAAATCATGCCCTACTATGTTCAATTCGCAGTTGTTCGTTTCCATTATTCATTCAAATAGCCGACCTGCTCAATCATTTTCCATTCATTTTCAATTTCATTGACCCTGTGAATATCTCTTTACTAGGTATTGACTAGGTTTTTCAAGCAAAACTACTCTGAACATAGTTCTTACTGTCCATGTAAGCTTGAAAACGCAAAACATGACGACATTTAACCTAAACTGGCCTCTACAGAGCAGATGACAGCTTTGGTTGATGAATGAAAAAGTAACAATTTGAAATGAAGACGTACGATTCAGTCATGAAAATCCCGCCAACTTGAAAGTGAATGATTGAGGGAGGCTTTGAATTTGAATCATGGTTGGGTTTGATTGAACTGAAAGTTGGCATTTGAAAATGAAAATTTGCACCACTGATAATATCATTAATATTATTAGGTATTACACAAACCGACATAACCCCACAAAATGAGCCGGATGAACGATGAACGTTTGACAATTCTCGGTGGTTTGTTTACATGGGAGTTACGTGAGTTAGAATATAGTTACTTTATTCATAGTTAGGCGGAGACACTGAGCGGAGCCAATTGAACATGTCAAATGCCGGAACCAATCGAGCATGACGTCACATAATATGTTTTCTTTGGATGTATATGGAAAAGGTATTGTGCTTATGGTCATAACTATTTTACTCTTATCTTGTGTTATCGAGTGTAGAGAAACAAAAAGAACCAAATTTTTTTCTGTAGCAAGAAGAGATATTCGCACAAGTTTGAAATCATATCATCAGTTCTTCGAATTGGCTTTTCTATTCGTGCATGTAAAGTTCTTACTCACGACGACAATGAAATTATTAAGGTAGAGCTTGAACATTTACATGAGATGCCAGTGTTTTCTTCCTGAAATAAGAACTGCAAGTTTTCCGGCTTTTGTATCCGCCTAACTCTTAATATAGTAACTCTAAGTTAGAATGTAACAGAAGGGCACCCGTTGCACTCGAACTCATGCTACTGACAAAGTAAACAAACCACCGAGAATTGTCAAACATGAACGTCATTCATCATGAGTTCATTCGTGTGGTCATCTTGTTGAACTCAATTCGGGACAAATGAACCGCCAAGTGTAGATCCCTTCAGAAGATTGAAGAGAAAACTTTCATTAAATATTAAAATTTGTACATAATGAGCAATGCTTCGTCAATATTTCCTGGGAAACTGGGCTTAGACAACTGGGAAACTGGACTTGACAACTGAATGATAATGATTGTTACTTTTCAAATGATTTTGATAATTATAAAGTACGCGTCAGGTACTAATTATATGCACAACTTATTTCATTTCAAATAATCGGATTTCGTCTGTAAAACCATGTAAACTGATTTAATGCTCACAGTAATTTATTGAATAACATAAAAACAATTATTTAAAATGTTGTTGCAATTTGACTAAAAATCTCACTTCTTTTGCTTCAAACAGCGATAACCAAAAAGTGCTGGCCTGAAACTATTAGCTCCTGGTTGGCCGTCCAGACCAGTACTGAATTCATAAGAAACAATTATGAACTTTTCACAAAAGTGACGTTTATTAAAAAATGAATATAATTATATAGAATCAATAACAGATCTCATATGGGTTTCATGAGAATAACTTATGAAATTCTTAAACGCATATATTGGAGCGAAGTCATAACACTGTTTTATGAAATACATTATTTGTACGTCTATGGAGTGCATGAATAAAGATAAATGAATTCATAAGCCTGCCTATGACATTCTAAAGCGCTCAATGGCATCGGTGTACAATACGCTATGAGTATAGTTACTATATTCTTAGTTAGGCGGAGACACTGTGCGGAGCCAATTGAACATGTCAAATGCCGGAGCGAATCGAGTATGACGTCACATAACATGTCCTTTTCGGATGTTTATGGAAAAGGTATTGATAATTATAATAGGTGATAATTATTTTACTTTTTCCTTGTGTTATCGAGCGTAGAGAAACGAAAAAAAAAACAAAAAAAAAATCTGTTACACCAAGACATATTTGTACAAGTATGAAACCACACCATATCATCGGATTCGTGCATGTAAAGTTCTTGCTGACGACATCAACAATGAAATTATTAAGCTGTGTAGTAACTACCCGAATAGAAATGCACAACAGTATTACAGCATTTTTTATTGTTACATTACAACGAAAAACAATGTTATTCTGGGAAATTTACAATGGAAATGTAATCACATTTGTTGTTTCTACATCCAATTTCATTGTAAACCGGATTTTTACATGGAAAAAGGGGGGCGCTAAGGGATGTAACAATGAAAAAATTGATCTTTTCCCAAACAATCTGAAATCAAAAACATCGATTTACATTGTTTTTCCGTTGTAGATTTTGGAGGCATGAAGGACTGTAATATAAAAAATGTATTTTAACACCTATTCTGATAGTTTTAACTACAGACACTTTATACACAGACTAGCGAAGTGTCATAAATTGCAGCCAAACGAACTGTCAAAAAGTGCAGCCAAACAAGCATGATGGTTTTGAGAAGGGAAGTATAAGAGGAAGCCCATGCAAAGTTTATGGGAGCTTCCGTGATGCCAGTTTACATTCATGGTTGCTAGTTTTACTGTTTTTCTCTCCGCTAGTCCAGGGGCGGCGAAACACTTTACGCCCGAGTGGGTAGAAAGCATAGGGTGAGGGGTCCATTAGTAAGGATTTATTCCCTTTTCGCAATACACACGCTGACATTACATTCACAATAAATCACGTTCGTTTGAGCAAATGGAATTGTGGTACATCGATGTTTTCAAATGTGTGTAGTGCGAGATACATGCGTTGCACATCTAATTTTTTTGAAATGGTTCAAAATTTCGAGTGGGTAATTACCCACTCGGTTGTTTTCGAGTGGGTAGTACTACCCATACTACCCACGCTTTCCGCCAGCCCTGCGCTAGTCTGTTATATAAAGTGTCTGTAGATTTCGCGATATTGGTTTATATAGGATTCATTATACTATATCTCCGGAACAAGAGTTCCAAATGAAACAATAATTAATCGCAAACTATAAATATGAAGAAGATATATTGGCATAGCAATCAACTGAAAGAGCGATGTTACCTTTAAAGCTCATTGGTCATTTCAACATTGAAATCTCGTCAAACATATGATTACGGCTTAAAAGCCAACTGTCAAAATTCTCTTTGAAAGGATATTCCGGACAAACCGTTACTTGCCAATTACAGATGTTGGTAGTAAACAAAAGAGCAAAGTTTTCTCTTTCGTTAACTGCTATGAACTGTGTTTAGCCGGTAACGGTTTGTCCGAAATTTCCTTTCAAAGAGAATTTTGACAGTTGGCTTTTAAGCCGTAATCATATGTTTGTTGAGAAATAATCACTAAATAGCCTATGCACTTCAAACTACTTTCTATTTACTTCTATTTAAATGAATGAATTAAAATATTTGTCTGCCTCTTTTGCGAATTCGCATTCTCTCTCCGTAACTATTGGCTTGAGGGTTAGAAAGCACAAGTTATCTTAGCCTTTCTTTTTTTCGATTTTTGAGTTTTTTGTAACACTTTGAAACCAAAGTACCATTTTCGCTCAAAAAAAATCTATTAATTTTTTTTTTGTAAAACTAGTTGTAATAATAACTTTATCGAAAGGTCTTGTGGTTACCTGGGGAATGATGTGCAGAACTGACCCAACTGTTGCATTATTATATGGAAAGTGATTGAATTGATAAAACCCTCTGTGTCTCTTTTTTAATTTTTTTTGAAAAAAAAAACACCTTGATTACTTTACACCAAACCCCCAACTCTCCCTCCCCCTCTCCCTTAAGATTTTTAATCCTGGATACGTCCATTATGAGTGTCGTGCATTATTAACAACTTAAATAAGCTTTTCGCAAAAGTATATGAGACAAAATATGTTTGGCCACTTGTTTGTATGGAACCTGGTAGTTTACTACAATATTAAATTACTGCGAGTATACGAAATGGGCGCAAATATGTCAATATGCAAACATGGCCAAAATATATTCCGCCACGGGTCAAAATGAAATTTGGGTGCCGGAAATAGAAAAAAAAAAAACATTTTTATTGATTTCTTAGTAAGTAATACGTTTTTAAGACATTTGTATTGATGGTCAGATGTAAGCTGATGTAGTGCATGAGTATATTTACCAACCTTTGTAAAATTTACGAAAGCTTTCGTTCACCAAGCGGCCATTCTTGTTCATGAAATGACGAAACCTACTATTTACAATGCACTAAAATACTTCGCTGCAGAAAACGACGAATGAATTCGTGCATTGCATGATCGATTTCATTATATTTACGAATTTATATTATCAGTGTAAAATAATCAATAACATTGAAAGTAACATTAACCTTTAAAATTTTCAGAATAACCTCAAAATGCAGAATATTAACAACTGGCAAATTATCCTGCAACTTTTCAAAATTTACAGAAAATTTGAAAATAAATCAATAAAAATATTTTATTAAGTTTTTATTAACAAACATCAATAGTAAATATTTTATATATTCGTTGTTTCAACAAAATTATATTGCTGAACCAATCGTGTTCACAACATTGGAGCAATAATACTGGCAATCGTTTCAATAATAGTATTGTTGATTCAACCGATGATGTGATTGAACTCTAGAAACGTCAAAATCAGAATGTATTGTAGATATAACAATATTACAGATTAAATCAAGTATTAAATACTATTGGCCCTGAGATAATAATAATAATTGTCGAGTTTAAACCAGAATATTGTTATATCTACTATACATTTCTCTGCGTGCAGTCTTGCACAAACTAGCGGAAATTGTATCTATCTTGTACCTGTCGCACAGATTTACGGATTTTTCCATTGTGCACTATACACAAGTAATTTTGATAACAACTCAATATATTCGCAATTGTCTTAATCGATTCGTGGTCGAATTATGAAAATACATCAATCGACAATCGAGGCAACGAACTCAAAAACGTTGACTCTTTTCTCACATTTTCACAATTTGCCAATACGTATTTTTGAACAGTGTACAATTGAAACAACAAAATGAAATTGCAAACATTTGCAATTTTAGTTGGACTTATCTGAATCAATGCGTGGTTAAATCAAGAAAACCCATGAACAATTAGAACAACATTAAAATTATTTAAATCTACGCCAAAATTTCTTGACGTGAATGGGTGTCCAAATTTTAGTTTTGTGCTCAGACCCACCCCCATATAGTAGAGTAAAGCAAAATCGGTTGCAATTTCCCTGTGCATGCACTTGCGTTTCTGTGACCAGGTACCTAAAAACACAATTTCAAACTTGAAGCAGTTACGTTTTATCATATGTTACTATTACCGCCCTACCGCACGAATTTGCACAATCAACTCTTTTCGGTTTTTGTTTCGGATTGTTAGTCACAGCGAATTCAAAAGCTATCGCAATACACTCGTTTTTGCGTAGTTTTCCGTGTTATGGGTGAGCATCGAACAAAACGTTTGAGCGACTTTTTTCGTGGTATTAAGTTACTCTGTACGTATCCCCCGCGTAAAAAGACACCTAGATGTACATTATTATATTATCACCCTTTCATTTGCACGGTCGCAGACGATGCGCGCAGTAAAAAGTAAAAGCGATATACAATGCGCAAGGGTAACTCGTTTCAGCACACCAACAGTATCGGTACTTACTTATCCACCAACACGCCATACATTTTTTCCTCCTGTAAAACACAACGCCGTTCGTCGCTGATTCTTCCGCTTCGCAGCAAAATCACCACTGGCAGAGTCCATAAGCAGTCGGCTGCCTCGTCGTAGTAGTCCGCAGTCAGCTTCGAAGCATGGCGAGCTCGGAAAGTTTCAGTGTGGAAAAAAGTCCCGCGGATTACAAACCGTACAGTTGCAGCCTAGCGGATCGGGACAGACAGTTGGCCAAGGTAGAACTCGGCGAGGATGACACAATTCGGGAGCAAGGTCTGCAGCAGATGCGTGAGTGGATTGCGCGCCATCCGCATATCCGGAAGTGTCGTACGGATACGGTGTTTCTACTGAGGTTTCTGCGGGCACGTAAGTTCAACCTTCCGGATGCATGTGAGATGCTGGAACGGTACCTGTCCATGCGTCAGGTGTTTAAAATATGGTACGAGAATTTGGATCCGGAGGATAAGTACATGAAGCAACTGGTTGTCACGGAGGGAGCGCTGCCTTTGGGCTTTGATGGACGTGGTCGAATGGTAGGGTTGGTTAAGGTGCGGAATTTTGACGTGACCAAGTACAACTGCTTCCACCTGGGTCGATTTACGCATATGGCATTGGAAGCGTTCTATGACGATGAACAGGTTCAGATTGGTGGCGGCGTGGCAATTGTGGACTGTGAGGGTGCATCCATGGCCCATTTTACGTTGTTTAAACTATCCGACATCAGGAACTTCATGGAGCATCTTAAGTTGGCACTCCCGATACGTGTTCAGGAGATACACATAATCGGGCTACCTCGTATCGGTGCCGCAATCGGAGATCTCATCCTCAGTTTCGCTAGCACCGAGATGAAACGTCGAATTCATGTGAGTTGTACATTGCTGTTTGTTTTCAGTCCGATGGTGAATAATTCATCATTTATTTATGACCACTAGTTTCACGCAACCTTGGCAGATGCATTGCAACTGTTAGATCAATCGTTACTGCCGATGGAGTACGGTGGCACTCAGGATGCGAGGGACATAACCGAGAGATTACGTCAGCGTTTGGAGGCTGCGAGGAAAGCGTTGGTTCAGCTGGACGAGTTGGAGATAGATGTGTCGCCTTACGCTGGATTCTGGAACCACGGCAGGGATGAAGATGTCGAGTTCGGAATGGAGATTGATTGAACCGAAACGGGGGCATAACTCAAAATGGTTTCACGAGATCGACTCAATTGGTGGTTTAATCTTCTTAAATATACAGATGATATAAGTTAGGGTTAGCTATGTGGCGCATAATTATATGAACTGCGTTTTCGACATTCCGTTAGAGATATGTGTATTAGATCTCTTTACTGTGTGACTGAACTGAAAATATATTCTGTTATATGTGTTGCGTTTGGGTTTGAATGAATAATCCAGGCTGATAATTCTATGTGGTGCGATTGATTTGGGAGGCCCTATTCTGACTGTCTCCTCATTTAGTGGGGTAAGGTGAGAGCAAAAAAAAGCGATCACCACAATAACAGAAGTGACCTGACAACGATTTCAAGAATCACTCTGGGTGGTTACTATAGACTAGAACAAAAGAGTGGTGTAGTTTATTGTTAGCACCAATTTCAGGCAAAGTTTCGTTTTGGATAATACCAATTTAAGGATTTTAGATGACGAAAAATGATGATTGACTCCATTTTTAAATCCAAGATGGCAGCTTCCTGTTACTACATAACATTGCAGAGCATCATCTATATGGGTGTCATTTGAAATGTGATTTGCAGATGCATAACATTCATTATTGCCTGACCATCCCATTGACATTGGTTTGCTCGTAATAAATTCAGAAATGTCATATCAGTCTTTGGACTCTATCAATATCAATATTTTTGGTTTTACACATTCCAATAAATACCACTCGCGTCGAATTAACAATTTCTGTGCAACTTTAACATACAGTCCACGTGCTGCTCGGTCGATTTATGAGCGACGAATAGGGCAAAAAAAATAAATTCGGGGCTTCTAAAACTCCCCAATATTAACTCATGTCATTTAGGTGCTCCATAATGACAGCTCTGCCCGAAATAGCTGCCTCCGGTATTTTCACTACCACTCATTATTACATTACATATGATATTTTGAAATACACAATGGCATCTAGCTCCAGATAGTAGAACATTTTTCATGTCGAAAATTTGTATTGATATTTTCAGTTATATTCTACAGTATCAGGAATTAAAATTAATTGGACCAAGTGATTGGTAAAATAAACTCAACCTCGGTAGGCCCAGATGGTATTATTCTTAAAAAATGTTCTGCCGGTGTAATTGAACCTCTTTGTCATGTTTCATTTGTCGCTTACAATCGAAGTTTTTTTCCGATCTCTGGAAAACCAGTTTCCTGTTCACAAAAAAGGAGATAAAAGAGAAGTTGACAATAACCTTGATATTACAATGCTAAGCGCAATTCCGCAATTTATGTCGAAACGTTGTTCTTCTATTGTTCACAACCTATATGACAGATGCAATGTCTGACAACCTTCAAACTGACTTAATACCTTTCATCTACTGTCTGATTAATCACGCTATTGCAGTGGCAATGTTGGGTTGACTTGGCTTTGGTACTAATATTCTCCGCTGGATGTAACCGTATTTCAGTAATCGTTGTCTAACTGTCAAGATAGGCGATTGTCGATCCGATGAGTTCTTAGGTATTTCGCAAGGCAGCCGTATTGGTCCTTTGATTTTTCTCCCGTATTTCAACGACGTCGACTTTTGCTTAGAAGGTTCACGGTTGTCATTTGTTGATGATCTCAAGTTATATATTCAACGTCAACTGGTGACCTTTGCAGAATGGTGTAAAATCAACCAAATGACCCCAAATTCTGAAAATGCATGATCATTGCGTTCTGGAGGAAAAAACGCGAATACTGTCTAATAGAATTCACGATTTACAGAGCGAGCTTTGTAAAAGATCTCAGACTTGATGACAATTAACGTTTAAGCAGCATATCACCTATATTGTTGTGAAAGCATAACGCTGTTTGGGTTTCATAATGAGAATATCTAAGTACTTTTCAGATATTTGATGCTTGAAGTATTCGTTCGATCAACATTGGCATGTTGCCACATGTGTGGGTCCCTCATTATCTGAACCGTGTCCATCGAATTGAGTCAGTTCAGCGTAGATTTGTGCGGTTTGCCCTTTCTATTGTGTTGAAACAACTCACACTAGCACACGTTACGAATGTTGTGTTCTGGTTATCGGATACGATGCATTGCAAGTGAGAACGAGACCTGTCCCGTGCTATGACCATTTCGGATAGCTACTATCATTAGGATCTCAATATGAGCTGAAAATAACAAAATAAATAAATAATTAAATAAATAAATAAATAAATAAATTAATAATAAAATAAATAAATAAATAAATAAATGAATAAAAAAAATAAATATCAATTCAAATTTTCGACATGAAAAATGTTCTAACCCACTATCTGGAGCTAGATGCCATTGTATAATTCAAAATATCATATGTAATGTAATAATGAGTGGTAATGAAAATTTTCATACCTGAGGCAGCTATTTCGGGCAGAGCCGTCATTATGGAGCACCTAAATGACATTAGTTAATATTGGGTAGTTTTAGAAGCCCCGCATTTAATTTTTTTACCCTATTCGTCGCTCACCAATCGACCCAGGAGCACGTGGACTGTATGTTAAAGTTGCACAGACATTGTTGATTCGACGCGAGTGGTATTTATTGGTATGTGTAAAACCAAAAATATGTAATAATAATACCTATTCATCTTGGTATTAGGACGCGGTGTGAATAATAATGCAAAACTTCATGAAATCAAAAAATACCATGCGTCTCCATGAAAAAATTAATTTAACAAATGACCAAATATCAATCTTTGGCACAAAACGGCGCAAGATGACACTATGATTTTCGAAAACTCGATAAAATTCTAGATGAGATCCTTCAACACGCTTTTATCGATAAAGAGATGACACTCTGAATGTAAATAAGTTCGTGTTGAACAACATAGTTATATTGATTTCAATGGTAACTTTTGAAATACTCATTTTTTTTTCAAATCGAAATGCACCATTGAATTCCTGAGATGATTTTCTATGAGAAACGCCTATATGTGTTAATTTTCATTGTAGTACCTATTAAAGCAAGATTAATTAGAATGAATAAAACTTTTTGTCACTCAAATTATTGCAGATTCTTTCTAGGTTACATATTCGCCACTATCACACAAGGAAGGCTATATATTCACTACACACTGCGTCGATTATTAGAGCTTTGCTTTTAGTTTTTATTCAGCCTAGCATATTATTCATACTGCTACCCGAATCACAACGAAACAAAATAATATGGGAGCCCGGGGCTAGTTGGTGGTTAGGGTAAGTTGGCGGAATCCACTTTTCTTCGTTTCTATTAGACATATAGCAGAAAAGATATGTCCTCAAGCAGTCATCGAACCTGTGATCTCTCCGTCTCTAGTTGAGTGCGTTAACCACTCCGCCATTGAGGAACTGTGATGATGTCATCACAGATTCCCAACAGTATCGTGATCACCTTCACAGCTCCAATACCTACTAATGGAGCCATCGACCCTCAATGTCTCCAATAACGCACCCAACTAGAGACTGAGAGATCGCAGGTTCGATTTCTGCTTGAGGACATATCTTTTCTCAGTGTTTCCAATAAAAGGGTTTTTCCAGTGGACACCTTGTAAAAAGGAAAAAAAACATGGCTCAATTCAAAACAAGAAATATAGGAATTTTAACTTTTTGTCAACTTTTAACACGTCCAGGATAGTTGTTGTACTTTGCAAGTCCTTTCTTTTCGTTCGAACAGAAGTAAGGGTGGTTCTAATTTTAGAAAGAAGAAAAAACGAACTTTCCAGCAGTTCGAGATAGAGCTTGACTGCCTTCGATGTAGTTGCAGAACAACACATTTTAGACAAATTTTCTGAAGACACGTAGGCTCTATCTTTCATTCTTTCCATTGCAGGAGTAATTCAAATGTAAGCCCTAAGGTGTACCTTGAAAACGCGTTCATTGATATAACGTTTTTATTTTACACTAAAGTAACCTTAGACGAATTTCGCGCCAACTCGAACAAATGTTGGCAGCACCCTCTCATATTTTAATGAAACTTTCTGTACATGAAAACTTTGTCACAAAAAGCCACTTTACATACTTTGTTTTTCCAAAAATGATCTAGACTGTCTTTTGAAAAGACCCAAACTTTTTTTACCAATGTTTTTCAAATGGCTCTAATCTAAAAATGACAAGTCCTACGAAAAAGTGATGTAGGAGTGATTTTCACAAAATTAGTCAAATTTTTGAATAAAAATATTGAAAAAATTCTTCATTGACTCCGACGCTGAAAAAAAAACGATTTAAAAAATTTAAAGTCGATTTACAAAAAAAAACCATTTTTTATTTGGATGAAATGTTGTTCCAAGATAGATAATTATGTTTCCTACCAACCGTCAAAAATTCAAGATGTGCACTTTCAAGGAAAAAAAGTTCTTTGAAAAAAACTTTTCCTTGTCCAAACTGATTTTTTTTCTTCAGTGTATTTCTATAGAAAACTAAACCAATAAAAGTCATAATCATCTCAGAATCCAATAAAACTCAGTTTGTGAGATGATATTGTCTAATTTAGCAACTAAGCATATTTTTATTAAGGGGTTAATACTTTTTCATTTTTCATAGAATCAATTTTTTTTATTATTTTATCTGAAAGTACAACTCCTTGAGAATGTTTTCCCAAAGTTTTATAGAGATCCGAGAAATAGATCGAAAGTTGCAGCGCTTCCAAGCGCGCTTCGTCTACCAAGAGCAGTAGTAATTTGAAATTTTAGGCTCGATAATCACGAAATGTCGTCTTACTAAAAATGGTTTATCCGTGATCACGATTGCCGAAAAACTACTCAATCAATTTTCTTAAAAAAAATCAATTGATCGTAATTAATTTTTCTCATACTTTAACGATTCCTTTTTGAATCATAAATTTTTGTTTCATGGATAAGAATTTTTAATACAATTTTTAGAGCTTAAAACAGCAATTTTTTACTAAAAACGTTCTAGAATCCAGGATTCGTCTAGATCAGTTTTGGTCATTTTTGGAAAAAGTCTAGATCATTTTTGGAAAAACAAAGTATGCAAAATGGCTTTTTGTGACAAAGTGTACATGTACAGAAAGTTTCTTCATATACAGAAAGTTTAATTAAAATCTGAGAGGGTGCTGCCAACTCTGAACACGATTTAGCGCGAAATTTGTCCTTAGGACAACTTAAAGATTATGTAAAGGCGCATAATTTGTTCTTATACACAAACTACTAAACTTTTTTCTATATAAAGTTATGAAAAATTTTACATAAAAATATAATTTTTTAAAATCTCATCTTCATTAAATGCCATTGCTGTTACATTAAATATTTTGTATATCAAGCAATATTTACTCAAGACATAATTTATTTTTTATAAAGTATATGTAACATCCTAACGAATGAAACTAATGGTATAGCGTTCTGAGACAAATTGTTCTCCTTCAAAATATCTGAAAGTATTTGTAAAATTATCTTAACGAAAAATAAAAACTGCAAAAGTTATATATAGAAACCAATTTTTTAAGTAACACCCCAATTTTTGGTAAATTTCTTGTAAAATGAAAAGTGCAAGACATAGAGTTCCAGTGTTTCGACAAAGTTTTTTAAAATTTGATTTTCTACAATTTTCTGGAAGTCTGTGAAACGCTATCTCGTGTCATTAATAAGTAAATTTCTGATATTATTAAATTTAGAACCACCGTACCCACTATTTAAAACTGTGTCGTGTTAACGAAATTATATCTTATATATTGTCCTCCGTGAAAGTAGTTTAAATATACTAGCAAGGCCCAATTCACGAAAACCCAATTTTTAAATAACTTTTGCAGTTTTCATATCTTTTAGACAGTTTTCAGAGTTAACTAACATTATAACATTTAAACTCTTTTCCATTTTGGAAAAGAATTATCTTTCGTTTGCTAAATCATTGATATTGGTACTCAAAAAACCCTTTTTTGTGAAAAAATGCCCACAATTTTTTAACGACGACAGCTAGATATGTGGTGCCATGAAACAAAAAAAGTGTTTCAAATGGTGATTGGTTGTTACCGTGGAAACGGCTGAGTTTATAGCTATCGCTCTGAAAATCGTCAACCTGATCGCGGCCCAGAGGGCCGAGTGTTATATCCCATTCGACTCAGTGCTCCATAATGACAGCTCTGCCCGAAATAGCTGCCTCCGGTATTTTCACTACCACTCATTATTACATTACATATGATATTTTGAAATACACAATGGCATCTAGCTCCAGATAGTAGAACATTTTTCATGTCGAAAATTTGTATTGATATTTTCAGTTATATTCTACAGTATCAGGAATTAAAATTAATTGGACCAAGTGATTGGTAAAATAAACTCAACCTCGGTAGGCCCAGATGGTATTATTCTTAAAAAATGTTCTGCCGGTGTAATTGAACCTCTTTGTCATGTTTCATTTGTCGCTTACAATCGAAGTTTTTTTCCGATCTCTGGAAAACCAGTTTCCTGTTCACAAAAAAGGAGATAAAAGAGAAGTTGACAATAACCTTGATATTACAATGCTAAGCGCAATTCCGCAATTTATGTCGAAACGTTGTTCTTCTATTGTTCACAACCTATATGACAGATGCAATGTCTGACAACCTTCAAACTGACTTAATACCTTTCATCTACTGTCTGATTAATCACGCTATTGCAGTGGCAATGTTGGGTTGACTTGGCTTTGGTACTAATATTCTCCGCTGGATGTAACCGTATTTCAGTAATCGTTGTCTAACTGTCAAGATAGGCGATTGTCGATCCGATGAGTTCTTAGGTATTTCGCAAGGCAGCCGTATTGGTCCTTTGATTTTTCTCCCGTATTTCAACGACGTCGACTTTTGCTTAGAAGGTTCACGGTTGTCATTTGTTGATGATCTCAAGTTATATATTCAACGTCAACTGGTGACCTTTGCAGAATGGTGTAAAATCAACCAAATGACCCCCATTCGTAACCCAACTTTGTACCGGGAAACAAGTGCTTTTTGTTCTCTCCGGTGTGGTTTAGTTTTTTCGGTGGTACGAAGGTGCTTGCTGTGGCAGAGGCTGCAGTAAAGCATTACTAATAAACAGTCCCGCGAGTGATAATTGTTATCTGCGATATCAGTTAAAGTAGTGCAGTGAAGTGCGTTACTAAACATTTTTCTTGCCTGAAAGACGGCTTTGTTTAGACGAGCTATATCAGCTCTAATGTGTGAAGGTCACGCGGGTGACGAATAAAACAAACGAAGGATCAATTCACCTACCAGCTCGTCAGGAACCAACTGGTGAAGTGTTTCGTTTTTTACTTTTCTTATCGATTTTTTTCTTTTTATTGCTTTTGATTTTTTATTTTGATTTAAGTTAAACAGTGCGGTCGAGCGTGTTGCTCCCGCAACAAAATGGAACAAACAGAAGGATCACCCTCCGAAGAGGAATATTATGAAGAAGAAGAACGTATATCTGATACTGAGACAGATAATGTTATGGTCGATCCACTTCCCCCACTTTCCCCCAATGTCTCACAGCCCCCCCGAGTCAAGGTTTACCAGGATGGATCCGCTGGTCCTTGGGTGGTATACTTTCGGCCCAAAAATAAACCGTTAAACAGCATAACTGTTGCACGGGAGCTGACAAAACGTTACTCGGCCGTAACCGAGATTAAAAAGGTTCAGTCAGACAAACTGCGCGTAGTCGTTTCTGACTTGAAACAGGCCAATGATATCGTTAGAAATAGCCTCTTTACGCTGGAGTATCGCGTCTACATCCCTTCTCGTGATGTGGAGATCGACGGTGTGGTAAGTGATGCGGGTCTAACTGTCGATGATCTGATGAATGATGGGGCTGGCCGCTTTAAGGACCCTAACCTTCAATCAGTTAAGATTTTGGAGTGCAAGCAATTGCACTCAAAGTCCATCGAAGATGGTAATTACTATCCATCAGACTCGTTTCGCGTAACCTTCGCCGGATCTGCACTTCCGAGCTACGTTGAAGTGGGAGGAGCTCGTCTACCTGTACGCCTGTTTGTACCGCGGGTCATGAATTGTTCCAATTGCAAGCAGCTAGGTCACACGGCCACCTACTGTAGCAACAAGCAACGGTGCGGTAAATGTGGGGAACGCCATGCGGATGATACTTGCAGTAGCCCTGCTGAGAAGTGTGTTTACTGTGGGGAGAATCCGCATGCACTTTTGACATGCCCAACGTACAAACTTCGCGCGGATAAACTGAAGCGATCCGCCAAAGATCGCTCCAGACGCTCTTACGCAGAAATGCTTAAAAGAGCTGTTCCACTTATCTCCGAAAACCCATTCGCTCTCTTGCCAACTGACGATAACGCCTCTAACGACCCTTGCGAGGGGCATTCTTTGGCTCCGCTTGGAAACTCTAGGAAAAGACCTAATCAAAACTCACCTGAACTTCCTCGTAAGGGTCCTAGGTTGTCCCAAACAAGGGTACAAATTAAAAATAATTCATCAACTGGAAGTGCTGGTACAAATCCGAAGATAATACCTCCTGGTTTTGGGAAATTGAGATACAACCAGGAGTTCCCAGCACTCCCCGGGGCACCAAAAATCCCAAGTGCTCCAATTTTACAGTCAGAAACTCAACCTAAAACGGGATTCCTTAAATTTTCTGACATTGTGGACTGGATATTCACAGCTTTCAACATTACCGATCCTATGAAAAGCTTGCTGGTTGCTATTCTACCAACAGTAAGAACATTTTTAAAACAGTTGACTGAACAATGGCCCCTCCTTACAGCGATCGTATCCTTCGATGGCTAACTTATTAGACGGAATCAGGGACCTGATCACTGTTTTACAGTGGAACTGCAGAAGTATTATCCCCAAAATTGATTCATTAAAACACTTGCTAAATTACAATCATTGTGATGCATTTTCCCTATGTGAAACATGGCTAACTTCTAATATAAACCTCAACTTCCACGATTTTAACATTATCCGCTTGGATCGAGAAGACTCATATGGGGGGGTACTTTTAGGGATCAAAAAGTGCTACTCCTTCAATCGAATCAACCTCCCTTCGACGCCAGGCATTGAAGTTGTCGCTTGTCAAACAACAATCAAAGGCAAAGATCTTTGCATTGCTTCTATTTACATTCCTCCTAGGGCCATGATGGGATATCGAAGATTCTCCAACGTGATTGAACACCTTCCCTCGCCCCGCCTGCTTCTTGGAGACTTTAACTCTCACGGTACGGGGTGGGGCTGTCTATACGACGATAATCGATCTTCGACAATTCAAGACCTTTGTGACAACTTCAATATGACAATTCTGAACACAGGGGAAATGACACGAATTCCTAGACCACCTGCGCAAGCAAGTGCACTGGACATATCTTTATGCTCGACATCACTACGGTTAGATTGCAAGTGGAAGGTAATATCTGATCCCCACGGTAGTGACCACTTACCAATTGTAATTGCAATCACCACTGGTTCAAGACCATCGACACCAATCAATGTTCCCTATGACCTCACACGAAACATTGATTGGAAGAGCTACGCTGCTGAGATATCCAAAACTATCGATTCAACACAGATACTTCCCCCGGAGGAAGAATATAAGTTTTTGTCCAACTCGATTCTCGATAGCGCGATTCAAACTCAGACGAAACGAGTACCCGACGTGAACACCCAAAAACGTTCTCCCAACCCGTGGTGGGACAAAGAGTGCTCAGACGTGTACGCGGAGAAAGCTGCCGCGTATAAAACTTTCCGGAACGACGGGTTAGTTGCTAGTTATCGAGTGTACGCGATATTAGAAAAGCGAATGAAAAATTTAATGAAAGCTAAGAAACGCAGTTACTGGCGCCGGTTTGTCGACGGGTTAACAAGAGAAACATCGATGAGCACTCTTTGGGGCACGGCCCGACGTATGCGAAACCGAAACAGTACTAACGAGAGCGTGGAATATTCAAACCGTTGGATATTCGATTTCGCCAAGAAGGTTTGTCCGGATTCCGCCCCGGCACAGAAAATCTACCGCGCCGCGTCGCCTTACAATACCGCGAACGAAACACCGTTTACGATGGTGGAGTTCTCACTTGCTCTCTTATCATGTAACAATAAAGCCCCGGGGCCAGATAGAATTAAATTCAACTTATTGAAGAATCTGCCAGACTCTGCCAAAAGACGCTTGTTGAATTTATTTAATAGGTTTCTTGAGGGTAACATTGTCCCACATGACTGGAGACAGGTGAGGGTCATCGCCATCCAAAAACCAGGAAAACCAGCCTCCGACCACAATTCGTATCGTCCGATCGCAATGCTGTCCTGTATCCGGAAGTTGTTCGAGAAAATGATCCTGTTTCGGCTCGACAATTGGGTCGAAACAAATGGCTTACTGTCAGATACACAATTTGGCTTCCGCAAAGGCAAAGGGACGAACGATTGCCTTGCGTTGCTCTCAACAGAAATTCAAATGGCATATGCTAACAAAGAGCAGATGGCATCAGTATTCTTGGATATTAAGGGGGCTTTCGATTCAGTTTCGATCAACATTCTTTATGAGAAGTTGCACCAGCATGGTCTTTCGCCAATTTTAAATAACTTTTTGCTAAACCTGTTGTCTGAAAAACAAATGCATTTCTCGCATGGCGATTTATCGACATCACGATTTAGCTACATGGGCCTTCCCCAGGGCTCATGTCTAAGCCCTCTCCTCTACAATTTTTACGTGAATGACATTGACGAATGTCTTGTCAATTCCTGCACGCTAAGGCAGCTTGCAGATGACGGTGTGGTCTCTATTACAGGTCCTAAAGCCGTCGACTTGCAAGGACCACTGCAAGATACCTTGGACAATTTGTCTGCATGGGCTCTCCAACTGGGTATCGAGTTCTCCACGGAGAAAACTGAGCTAGTCGTATTTTCTAGAAAGCGTGAACCAGCGCAACTACAGCTTCAATTAATGGATCAAACTATTGCTCAGGCTTCAACATTCAAATATCTCGGGGTATGGTTCGACTCTAAAGGTACCTGGGGATGTCACATTAGGTATCTGAAACAGAAGTGCCAACAAAGGATCAACTTTTTCCGTACAATAACTGGAACATGGTGGGGTGCCCATCCAGGAGACCTAATCAGGTTGTACCAAACAACGATATTATCAGTGTTGGAGTACGGATGTTTCTGCTTTCGCTCCGCTGCGAACATACACTTCATCAAACTGGAGCGAATCCAGTATCGTTGCTTGCGTATTGCCTTGGGTTGCATGCACTCGACCCATACGATGAGTCTCGAAGTGCTGGCGGGCGTTCTTCCGCTGAAAAATCGATTCTGGGACCTCTCATATCGATTGCTCATTCGATGCGATATTCTGAACCCATTGGTGATTGCAAATTGCGAAAGGCTTGTCGAGCTTAATTCTCAGACCCGATTCATGTCCTTGTACTTCGATTACATGGCACAGAACATCAATTCATCTACATATAACGTCAACCGTGCTCATCTCTTAGATACTTCTGATCCAACTGTATTTTTCGATACATCCATGAAGGAAGAGATTTGTGGAATTCCGGATCATATTCGCCCACAAGTGGTCCCAAATATTTTCTATAACAAATACCATCAAGTCGACTGCGCCAAAATGTTCTACACTGACGGATCAATTCTCGACGGGTCCACAGGCTTCGGTATCTTCAACGAAAATCTTGCTGCCTCATTCAAACTCAATGATCCTGCTTCAATTTACGTCGCAGAATTAGCTGCCATTCAGTATACTCTCGGGATCATTGACACCCTGCCCTCAGACCATTACCTTATCGTTTCGGATAGTCTCAGCTCCATTGAGGCCATCCGTGCGGCGAAGCCTGGAAAGCACTCACCGTATTTCCTGGGGAAAATACGGGAATATCTGAGTGCTTTATCTGAAAAATCTTACCAGATTACCTTGGTTTGGGTCCCGTCACATTGTTCTATTGCGGGCAATGAGAAGGCGGACTCTTTAGCCAAGGTGGGCGCATTAGAAGGCGACACTTACGAAAGACCAATTTGCTTCAACGAATTTTTCAGTATCTCTCGTCAGAGGACGCTCGATAGTTGGCAAACCTCATGGAGCAATGGGCATCTGGGACGGTGGCTACATTCCATTATCCCGAAGGTATCAACGAATGCTTGGTTTAAGGGGTTGGATGTGAACCGGGACTTTATTCGTACGATGTCAAGGATCATGTCCAACCATTACTCGTTTGACGCGCATCTCCGTCGTATAGGGCTTGCTGAAAATAATCATTGTGTTTGTGAGAACGGCTATCACGACATCGAGCATGTTGTTTGGCTGTGCGCAGAGTACTGTGTTGCCAGGTCCCAACTAATAGATTCCCTTCGGGCCCGAGGTAGATCACCCTATGTGCCAGTCCGGGACGTCCTGGCAAGCCGTGACCACCCCTATATTTTTCTTATCTATATCTTTTTGAAAACCATTGATGTCCAAGTTTAATACATTTTACCCTCTCTCATTCACAGTAGAATCTCACCAACCTATCCCTGTATCTACAATATGGCATTGCTTCACGAGTCTTCGGTGCACACTCTTCTTGATAACCGTCTATCCAGAACATCATGACATACCGCACATGCAGATGATATAGAGTGCCAATAATTATCCGAAATATCGACCCTCCCCTCGCCCCTGCGATTACAGGCTGGAAACTACAACACTACAACAAAGTGTGCATATCCGCCACAATGATCAATCAGCAAACGACGATGTCAATTACACAATATGTATCCCACTTCCTACCTTTGTCCTTTACTTACATAAGAGGGGAGCAAGCCGCCCCTAAATACGGCTTTCCCTTCCCCCACTAACATGTGACATGTAATATAAAAAAAAATGAATTATCGGCCTCGTTAAGCTACAGCATTTGGGCCTAAATAAACGTATTTTAAGATAAAAAAAAAAAAAAAAAAACCAAATGACCCCAAATTCTGAAAATGCATGATCATTGCGTTCTGGAGGAAAAAACGCGAATACTGTCTAATAGAATTCACGATTTACAGAGCGAGCTTTGTAAAAGATCTCAGACTTGATGACAATTAACGTTTAAGCAGCATATCACCTATATTGTTGTGAAAGCATAACGCTGTTTGGGTTTCATAATGAGAATATCTAAGTACTTTTCAGATATTTGATGCTTGAAGTATTCGTTCGATCAACATTGGCATGTTGCCACATGTGTGGGTCCCTCATTATCTGAACCGTGTCCATCGAATTGAGTCAGTTCAGCGTAGATTTGTGCGGTTTGCCCTTTCTATTGTGTTGAAACAACTCACACTAGCACACGTTACGAATGTTGTGTTCTGGTTATCGGATACGATGCATTGCAAGTGAGAACGAGACCTGTCCCGTGCTATGACCATTTCGGATAGCTACTATCATTAGGATCTCAATATGAGCTGAAAATAACAAAATAAATAAATAATTAAATAAATAAATAAATAAATAAATTAATAATAAAATAAATAAATAAATAAATAAATGAATAAAAAAAATAAATATCAATTCAAATTTTCGACATGAAAAATGTTCTAACCCACTATCTGGAGCTAGATGCCATTGTATAATTCAAAATATCATATGTAATGTAATAATGAGTGGTAATGAAAATTTTCATACCTGAGGCAGCTATTTCGGGCAGAGCCGTCATTATGGAGCACCTAAATGACATTAGTTAATATTGGGTAGTTTTAGAAGCCCCGCATTTAATTTTTTTACCCTATTCGTCGCTCACCAATCGACCCAGGAGCACGTGGACTGTATGTTAAAGTTGCACAGACATTGTTGATTCGACGCGAGTGGTATTTATTGGTATGTGTAAAACCAAAAATATGTAATAATAATACCTATTCATCTTGGTATTAGGACGCGGTGTGAATAATAATGCAAAACTTCATGAAATCAAAAAATACCATGCGTCTCCATGAAAAAATTAATTTAACAAATGACCAAATAT
Organism: Topomyia yanbarensis; assembly: GCF_030247195.1. Taxonomy (NCBI): domain Eukaryota; kingdom Metazoa; phylum Arthropoda; class Insecta; order Diptera; family Culicidae; genus Topomyia; species Topomyia yanbarensis. The sequence continues at coordinate 348,868,865 of NC_080672.1, read as the reverse complement.
CAATCTTTGGCACAAAACGGCGCAAGATGACACTATGATTTTCGAAAACTCGATAAAATTCTAGATGAGATCCTTCAACACGCTTTTATCGATAAAGAGATGACACTCTGAATGTAAATAAGTTCGTGTTGAACAACATAGTTATATTGATTTCAATGGTAACTTTTGAAATACTCATTTTTTTTTCAAATCGAAATGCACCATTGAATCCCTGAGATGATTTTCTATGAGAAACGCCTATATGTGTTAATTTTCATTGTAGTACCTATTAAAGCAAGATTAATTAGAATGAATAAAACTTTTTGTCACTCAAATTATTGCAGATTCTTTCTAGGTTACATATTCGCCACTATCACACAAGGAAGGCTATATATTCACTACACACTGCGTCGATTATTAGAGCTTTGCTTTTAGTTTTTATTCAGCCTAGCATATTATTCATACTGCTACCCGAATCACAACGAAACAAAATAATATGGGAGCCCGGGGCTAGTTGGTGGTTAGGGTAAGTTGGCGGAATCCACTTTTCTTCGTTTCTATTAGACATATAGCAGAAAAGATATGTCCTCAAGCAGTCATCGAACCTGTGATCTCTCCGTCTCTAGTTGAGTGCATTAACCACTCCGCCATTGAGGAACTGTGATGATGTCATCACAGATTCCCAACAGTATCGTGATCACCTTCACAGCTCCAATACCTACTAATGGAGCCATCGACCCTCAATGTCTCCAATAACGCACCCAACTAGAGACTGAGAGATCGCAGGTTCGATTTCTGCTTGAGGACATATCTTTTCTCAGTGTTTCCAATAAAAGGGTTTTTCCAGTGGACACCTTGTAAAAAGGAAAAAAAACATGGCTCAATTCAAAACAAGAAATATAGGAATTTTAACTTTTTGTCAACTTTTAACACGTCCAGGATAGTTGTTGTACTTTGCAAGTCCTTTCTTTTCGTTCGAACAGAAGTAAGGGTGGTTCTAATTTTAGAAAGAAGAAAAAACGAACTTTCCAGCAGTTCGAGATAGAGCTTGACTGCCTTCGATGTAGTTGCAGAACAACACATTTTAGACAAATTTTCTGAAGACACGTAGGCTCTATCTTTCATTCTTTCCATTGCAGGAGTAATTCAAATGTAAGCCCTAAGGTGTACCTTGAAAACGCGTTCATTGATATAACGTTTTTATTTTACACTAAAGTAACCTTAGACGAATTTCGCGCCAACTCGAACAAATGTTGGCAGCACCCTCTCATATTTTAATGAAACTTTCTGTACATGAAAACTTTGTCACAAAAAGCCACTTTACATACTTTGTTTTTCCAAAAATGATCTAGACTGTCTTTTGAAAAGACCCAAACTTTTTTTACCAATGTTTTTCAAATGGCTCTAATCTAAAAATGACAAGTCCTACGAAAAAGTGATGTAGGAGTGATTTTCACAAAATTAGTCAAATTTTTGAATAAAAATATTGAAAAAATTCTTCATTGACTCCGACGCTGAAAAAAAAACGATTTAAAAAATTTAAAGTCGATTTACAAAAAAAAACCATTTTTTATTTGGATGAAATGTTGTTCCAAGATAGATAATTATGTTTCCTACCAACCGTCAAAAATTCAAGATGTGCACTTTCAAGGAAAAAAAGTTCTTTGAAAAAAACTTTTCCTTGTCCAAACTGATTTTTTTTCTTCAGTGTATTTCTATAGAAAACTAAACCAATAAAAGTCATAATCATCTCAGAATCCAATAAAACTCAGTTTGTGAGATGATATTGTCTAATTTAGCAACTAAGCATATTTTTATTAAGGGGTTAATACTTTTTCATTTTTCATAGAATCAATTTTTTTTATTATTTTATCTGAAAGTACAACTCCTTGAGAATGTTTTCCCAAAGTTTTATAGAGATCCGAGAAATAGATCGAAAGTTGCAGCGCTTCCAAGCGCGCTTCGTCTACCAAGAGCAGTAGTAATTTGAAATTTTAGGCTCGATAATCACGAAATGTCGTCTTACTAAAAATGGTTTATCCGTGATCACGATTGCCGAAAAACTACTCAATCAATTTTCTTAAAAAAAATCAATTGATCGTAATTAATTTTTCTCATACTTTAACGATTCCTTTTTGAATCATAAATTTTTGTTTCATGGATAAGAATTTTTAATACAATTTTTAGAGCTTAAAACAGCAATTTTTTACTAAAAACGTTCTAGAATCCAGGATTCGTCTAGATCAGTTTTGGTCATTTTTGGAAAAAGTCTAGATCATTTTTGGAAAAACAAAGTATGCAAAATGGCTTTTTGTGACAAAGTGTACATGTACAGAAAGTTTCTTCATATACAGAAAGTTTAATTAAAATCTGAGAGGGTGCTGCCAACTCTGAACACGATTTAGCGCGAAATTTGTCCTTAGGACAACTTAAAGATTATGTAAAGGCGCATAATTTGTTCTTATACACAAACTACTAAACTTTTTTCTATATAAAGTTATGAAAAATTTTACATAAAAATATAATTTTTTAAAATCTCATCTTCATTAAATGCCATTGCTGTTACATTAAATATTTTGTATATCAAGCAATATTTACTCAAGACATAATTTATTTTTTATAAAGTATATGTAACATCCTAACGAATGAAACTAATGGTATAGCGTTCTGAGACAAATTGTTCTCCTTCAAAATATCTGAAAGTATTTGTAAAATTATCTTAACGAAAAATAAAAACTGCAAAAGTTATATATAGAAACCAATTTTTTAAGTAACACCCCAATTTTTGGTAAATTTCTTGTAAAATGAAAAGTGCAAGACATAGAGTTCCAGTGTTTCGACAAAGTTTTTTAAAATTTGATTTTCTACAATTTTCTGGAAGTCTGTGAAACGCTATCTCGTGTCATTAATAAGTAAATTTCTGATATTATTAAATTTAGAACCACCGTACCCACTATTTAAAACTGTGTCGTGTTAACGAAATTATATCTTATATATTGTCCTCCGTGAAAGTAGTTTAAATATACTAGCAAGGCCCAATTCACGAAAACCCAATTTTTAAATAACTTTTGCAGTTTTCATATCTTTTAGACAGTTTTCAGAGTTAACTAACATTATAACATTTAAACTCTTTTCCATTTTGGAAAAGAATTATCTTTCGTTTGCTAAATCATTGATATTGGTACTCAAAAAACCCTTTTTTGTGAAAAAATGCCCACAATTTTTTAACGACGACAGCTAGATATGTGGTGCCATGAAACAAAAAAAGTGTTTCAAATGGTGATTGGTTGTTACCGTGGAAACGGCTGAGTTTATAGCTATCGCTCTGAAAATCGTCAACCTGATCGCGGCCCAGAGGGCCGAGTGTTATATCCCATTCGACTCAGTATGTTTGTGTGTATGTGTCAAAAATGTCACTCATTCTTCTCAGAGATGGTTGGACTGATTTGCCCAAACTTAGTCTCAAATGAAAGGTATAGCCTTCTCATCTAGGGTTGTGGTACCGGTAATACCGGTACCGAAAATCCCGGGAATACCGACCCATTTTTGGTACCGCAATACCGGTACTGAACAAAAGCCAGTACCGGTATTTTCGGTACTATACAATTTTTTATGACAAATATGTTAACTCTGCAGGGGGATCTGGTTCAAAATATCGGTGTGCAAGATAACGTTTAATTATATTAATTTTCGTTCTAGATAAATCGTTGAGATATCATCTTAGCAGGGGTGCCAACCTTCCAGATTTATCTGGATTATTCCAGATTTTCAAGCCTCGTCCAGACATACAGATTTATGTTTGTCTGATCCAGATTTCAGGGAATTTGTCCAGATTTATCCAGACAAAATAAGTTTCAAGAACTCTTCCTTGATTCATAAACCACTTTTTGAGAAAGCTGAAAACACAAAATACCACAGTTTTTTTTCGCCGAAAGTTAACAAATTTTTGCCGAATTATATCAGCTAGAAGTTCCAGCAGTCCAAGATTCTAGAAACTCTGAGATTCAAATTTAATCAATGTGCTCTATGCTGAAAATCAAGCATTTGACATTTCCAGATTAGCAGTGCAATCAACGAATTCTTTTAGTAATCCGATATATTTACTAATACACAAACATGTTTCATTAGTAAAATTAGTAAAATGCACTTTTTCCTAAAGAATTTGGGTCATCCAGACAATTCCAGACTTTTTAAAAAAATATTACAGATTTTTTGAAAAAACATTTGGCATCCCTGCATCTTTGTGTGGGAATGAGGTGGTGCCATCATCTTAATAATTCTATAAGTTAAAGTTTTATTAGCGACATTCTGATTGGTTTTCATTATTCACTTATCTATAAAAGAACGAACAGCGATTTAGTAGCTAACAGTTTTAGACATGGTGAACTGCTTCAAATGGGACGATTTTTAATTATAGGTGATCTGAAAATTCAGCAAAACTCCATAGTTTACAGGAAAGCAAGGAGCCTTGATATGCATTAGAGAATAGTAGGCAAACGACATAAAGGTCGAAACCAATTTTCAGAAAAGAAAGAGAGGAAATGCGATTAACCTGCTCGGATTTACTGCCATTCTCGCTTTGATTTACTGTTGTTAATAGGGTTTCATACATTTACCATCTGTTCAAGTCGACGAAAGTCGCACCACTTATCAGTTATTGATTTCAAAGTGGCCTAGATTTCGAAATAAAAGAAGGTGCCCTATACGAAAAATATCTTCTGTGAAATAAGTCTTGCTATTCCGAAGCAATTAAAAACAATAAACATGTTTTTTGATCAGCGCAAATCAATCATCTGAGAATAAGATCATCACTTTGAGCATTCAATTTCAGTACTTTATCGGTACTGAGGGCTTCAGTACCGTAGTACCGGTTCTCGTCAAAAAGGGTCGGTACTGCGAACCATATTCCCATCGGCTGCTATTGAATTTTGTGTCGATCTGAATTCCGGTTCCGGAGTTACGGATTTAAGAGTGCGGCCACACAAAAAACTCCCATATTATAGCAAAAATTGAAAATAGAATTTTTATTTTTGATGCCAAATGTCTTTAAGGTGCATGAAACGTCGAGTTTTGATGTAAACTCAAAAAAAAAAAATTGGCGGAAATTCACTTTTTTGGAATTAGGCACATTTTTGCCTTTCTCATATAGAAAGGTTATGCAATTACTCTAAAAATCGTCAACCTAATCCCTAATTTTTGGACTGGTATAAGGTTTCTGAATTTTAATAGGGGCGTAGTTAGGGGTATACGGAGAGAGGTTACCCCCTCCCTCTACTGTCCACTCCCTCCCTTTAAAATACCCTTAAATCTCCCCTTGCACCACCACCCCATCCAGTCCTCACAACCTCATCATCTTTAAACCACCATTATATCACACAGCATACCAAATTAAGCTGGGGAGTCATTCGCTCGTGACAAAATGACAAAATGAGTTAGCAAGAAGAGAACATTGAACTAATGCTGATTGGGCTAATTAAGTATGATATTTTTTGTTTCAAGTGTTTCACCGCCGACACGTAGCTCAACAAGTTCGTGGCTGGCGAGCCATTGTGTATAAGGGCAAAGTGTACTAAGAATGAAATAGACATTTCCACAATTATGTTGAACATAACCAGCCACCGAGCCATAGTTTAGAGAAATGAGAAAGACACAATTGCACTGCCAGGTGGATTAAAACAGGTTTTTTTTGCAAAAGAATTGAGCTCACGTCTTTCGAAAAGTTGTAGAGATTGCTTTGACGAATATTTGTTTCTGAATACACGAAGTCTCTTATTTAAATGCTTAAGAAGTTATAGCTCGTTATATTTAGATGATCCCCGAACATATTTTTTAAATATCTTTTGAACTATAATTGCTGCAGGTTTTATTTTTAGCGCATAATTTTTCTTATCTCGAGTATTTTCAACGACATTTTTTGGAACACAATAGTTTTTTTTTTTTTTCAAATTATCTATAACTCTACTGCAGACAACGAGTGACAAATAAACTCTATTGAGTTTTATAGTATTGATGTATAGTATTTCTAATTTTTTTTTTCCTTTTTTATTAACGACTTATAGTGAGTCAATCTTTTTCCTTTTTTATATTGTAACGACATATAATTAGCAAGGGACTGGAAGGTGAAGTATTTTTCAAATATTAAGAGCCATAGTACTCAAGGGAGAGCAAGGATTTGAAGTAAGAAAGTTTAGAAAAGCGTGGAGTAGGGTCAATGAACAAGCTTAGTGTTTCCCGGTTACTTAGCTTTTTGTCTTCTGCATCGCAGTAGTCAGGATCTTTTGGCATTAAATGCGAATCACCTGAGTCTGCGGCATGTCCGGACAAGCGTAAAGTCAATTTAATGACCTATGCTGTCGGCTCCGACAGCATAGGTCATTAAATTGACTTTACGCTTGTCCGGACATGCCGCAGACTCAGGTGATTCGCATTTAATGCCAAAAGATCCTGACTACTGCGATGCAGAAGACAAAAAGCTAAGTAACCGGGAAACTCTAAGCTTGTTCATTGACCCTACTCCACGCTTTTCTAAACTTTCTTACTTCAAATCCTTGCTCTCCCTTGAGTACTATGGCTCTTAACATTTGAAAAATACTTCACCTTCCAGTCCCTTGCTAATTATATGTCGTTACAATATAAAAAAGTATTTCTAATTGCAACTAGATCTGGTTGTCCGTTTCTGCCCGTTCAAAAATTATTACTTTTAAAACTTTTGTCAATTTTACCAAAAATTACCTATTAATTTCTCAGTCGTAAGAGATACACCGGTGATCTCTTCTAAAAAGATATGTATCTTGATAAAACGAACAATTTTCTGGAACATGTTGCATTATCTAGGATATATAAGAAGTTATGTAGCAAAAAAATTTTTAAGGGGTTATTCACAAAACAGTGGTCAATAACTTCGAGTATATTGTAAATAGAGATTTTTGGTCTTTAGTAAATATGGTCGCACAAGTTGTTTAATATTTCTGAAGACTTCATATTCTTTTTCATACTTTGAAATAAATTGTTGCAAATATCTTACTTCACAGGGGGGTTCATCACTATAACTGTACCAAAATGGAGGTCTTGGATAATCATAAAACATCCTAGAAGACATCATTGCTGTACGCTTTACTGTTTTCGCGTGAATAATTTATCCACTAGGAGCCCCAAACAACAAATCTAATGCGTTTCGGGTTTTAACTAAATTTATAAAGGTTTTATTATAGTAACCACCATTTCTATCGGTTTTATAAAAGTAATAAACATTGCCAGATAATTCAGTTCTTATTAATATCTTAAAGCTATCCTCAAACCTCCAATAAATTGTGTGATTGACTACAATAAAAAAAATCTTTTTGGCCTTATTATTTGCTTTATGACAGCTTTGAAGTACACAAGAAATTATAATAGTTTTAAAAACATTCTCAATAAAAAATATAGTCTACGAAAAGCGTCTTCAAAACTCTTATAAGTAGGGTTGTGGTACCGGTAATACCGGTACCGGAAATCCTGGGAATACCGATCCATTTTTGGTACCGTAATACCGGTACTGAACAAAAGCCAGTACCGGTATTTTCGGTACTATACAATTTTTCATGACAAATATGTTAACTCTGCAGGGGGATCTGTTTCAAAATATCGGTATGCAAGATAACGTTTAATTATATTAATTTGCCTTCTAGATAAATCGTTGAGATAACAACTTTGTGTGGGAATGAGGTAGGGCTATCATCATAATAATTCTAGAAGTTAAAGTTTTATTAGCGACATTCCGATTGGTTTCCATTATTCACTGGGTGGCGCGTAATAAGACTACGATCTAAGTCATGTCTGTATTTGGTTTGCTCTTAAACCATTATCTATAAAAGAACGAACAGCGTTTAGACTTGGTGAACTGCTTCAAATGGGGCGATTTGTAGTTATTGGTAAGCGGAAAATTCAGAAAAACTCCATAATTTACAGGAAAACAAGGAGCTTTGATATGCATTAGAGAATAGTGGTCAAACGACATAAAGGTCGGAACCAATTTTCAGAAAAGCAAGAGAGGAAATCCGATTAACCTACTCGGATTTACTGCCATTCTCGCTTTGATTTACTGTTGTTAATAGGGTTTCATACATTTACCATCTGTTCAAATCGACGAAAGTCGCACCACTTAGCAGTTATTGATTTCAAAGTGGCCTAGATTTCGAAATTAAAGAAGGTGCCCTATATGAAAAATATCTTCTGTGAAATAAGTCTTGCCATTCCGAAGCAATTAAAAACAATAAACATGTTTTTTGATCAGCACAAATCAATCATCTGAGAATAAAATCATCAGTTTGAGCATTCAATTTCAGTTTAAAGCTTTTTTCGATTTTTTTTTTAAATATTCGAGTACCGGTACTTTACCGGTACTGAGGGCTTCAGTACCGTAGTACCGGTTCTCGCTAAAAAGGGTCGGTACTGCGTACCCTACTTATAAGAGTATCAAGCCTCCACCGTTGAAGTTATAAATACTCGCAGTTTTATAACGCATTTATAGTGAGCAATTTGATAGGCAATATGGCTTTACGGGTGAAGAATAATTCGCTGGAGGCCATTATTATGATTGCCACTGAGTCGCCATTTGTAAAAACTTTTTATGAAATACAAGTCATTGAAAATTTTCAAAATGAGAAAATTTAGAATAAGTACCTACTTTATACTGTTAGCTAAACACTAGAAATGATTGTAGAACATGGCGAAATTAATTGGTATACAAATTGTGATGAATTAGTTATTTTAAAGTTATTTAGCTTTGCGTACTTTTTTTTTGCTAAAACAGCATTATAATGAAAGCGATGGTATGCGATTCTCATTTTGATTGCTATATTCACGATAAAATTTGAACCGTATGTTCTGCATGACTGGGAAAGTTACAAATTTAATATTAGATTTCACTTATCTGACTATTAAAATTACACGCACACTCAGATTATTTCTTTTCACGAATAGATCCGATACAAAGACGATGTTTATATTATTTGTTTACATTTAGGCTGCCTTCAAAAGCAATGATAAATAAGACAAGATTTAAAGCTTATTTTAAACGAGATGCATAATTCTAAACAAATGTAATGCTAAGCGGTTTTAAAACCATTTTCGGTAATATGTATGCTGCTTCAGAAGAGTTTTATAACAGTTTTTTGTGCATTCTTAAACAAGCTTTAAAAACTTAATGTAGATTGGACCAACTAGCTGGAATGTAATCTTAAAGCGGTGATTAGAATGTTTTCAGGTAGTTGAAAGCTTTAATGCTGGTTATACAAAAAAAATCTCAAAAACCGCTAATAGATTTTAATAACACTAAAATTGTTACTTGGGAGGTCCATACTACAGGTTTGGTATCTCAGCCATGAATTGATGCACTGTGTTCCTGCAGTTATATCTAAAACTTTTCTTCTTTTATTTATTATAGAGAGCGTTTGATAGTAAACGGAGAAACCTGAATAACTTAGGAAATAAGCGTATTTCCACAACTTAAAATTTTTTTGAAAGAAAATTTAAATATAATTCCACAAAATAAAATGTTATGCATCATAAAAATATTGGAACATGTATTTCACATTACTTGATGTACACAAAAAGAGACATATGGTCGGAAAGGGAACTCGGCCCTAACCGCCAACTAACTCCAGGCTCTCTTACATTACCTACTTGATTTGTCGATGCTGAACTTTCTAGGAAATTATATTTATTTTCTCAAGTAACATTAACCTTTTGTACCTTCTTGCATTGTATATAACCACTATATTTTGTAGATTCCTAGCTAAGCTACTATTTTTAGTCGAAACAATTCCGTCGACAAATGATTTGACCAAATGATCCAAACCTACTATATTTTGATTTCAATATCACCATTCCTTATTTATTCCTACAGTAGCAATAGGCTTTTAATAAACAAATCAAAAACTTACATTGTATATAATCTAAACCGTTTACCGAAAATCAAAACAACAAAATATTTTAATAGAACCGGCGCCAAACTAAGATACTCTAGTCCACATTGAGCTTCCTGAAACATCCGGCAATACCGCCGTCAATGTCTCCACTGTTGTCATTAACGCTGGTCTGATTCCACATGGACGAATAGTGTTCAATCTCAATCTCCATGTCATCCAAAGCTAGAATAGCGTCACGTTTTTCTGAAAACTGTTTCCGCAAACTGTGTGCCAAATCGGCTGAATTTTTCAACCCTCCATATTGCTGCGGCCATAGAGATTCGTCAAAATTTTTTTTTGATTCCAGCACTGTAGAGTGACACTAAAAATGAGCTGTGTTTTAATATTGTTCTTTATATATAATTTAAGTTTATAACATTCTTACGGTTACTCTCTCCTTCAACTTCTTGGAGGCAAATGAGAGCAGCAGATTAGCAACCACAATCGCGAATTTTGGCAGCTTAGCCCCGGAAATTTCTCGAATTCGCATCGGCATCGACCGATTCACGGCATCCATCAGCATCTTCATATCACTAACCCCCCACATACCATAGTGCTTCACCGTGCTCTCAGTGTAATCTACCCAAACCCGATAGCCTCCGATTTGTACCTCCTCATCATCCATCAGCGTTTCCAGAAACATCATAGTGTAGCGGAAAATCGCTATCGGACTCAACTTTTCCACATTGAACCGTCCGAATCGTATCCAAACCACCGTGCGACCTTCCCCATCCCGGCCTAAAACGGTAAATACTTCATCGTCGATCGTTCCCTGTACTAGCGTATCCTTTGTGTCCAACTTTTGGAACCATTCGGGGAAGGTCTGCCTCATGGCTAGGTACCGTTCAAGTGCTGCTTGAGCCTGTGGTACGGAAAACTTTCGAAATCTCAAGAATCTCAACAGAAACACTGCATCCGTTCGACATTTTTGGATGTATGGATGTTTGCCGATCCATTCCCGAAGGTGGGCCAACGATTGTTGTCGGGTTTCCTCGTCTTCCATGAGTTCTTTTTTGGCCAGTTCCTTGTATCTGCTGGAAAGAGTGAACACGTACGGATCGTGATTGGCATTGTTTTTGTCCACACAAAACATGTCTGATTTAGCCATTGACTGCGATATTATACGTGTTGTCGAAGCTGTTTTTGAACGATCACTAAAATAAAAGATCAAGCACAAATCCAACGGGCTGAAAAATAACAATGAGGGTATCGTTCACACCGTATCCGTAAAGATCTGTATCAGCCCCATCGTCCCATAGTCGTGAGATAGATGTAAATGGATACTATGGTTTTGAGATCTAGGATATACTAATACCAATTTACATATAAATATATAGTAAGGTAAACGGAGCAGTTCTCAAATGATCAGATCTTGTAACATACCGAGATTTTAAATCATCAATCACAGATTGATTCAACACAAATTATGTAAAACGCTATTTTAGGAGAGGATCGTTGATAGTGCGACAATAGTACGTGAGTAGTATGAATAAAAAAATCATAAATCTGTATGGATAGATCGGAGAGTGGAGCGAAGTTTAGGGAAATGCAAAAAAAATATTTGGGAGTATATTTTTGGCCTTATCGGTTCAACTCACTAACAGAAAAACCATTTTCGAACCAATCGAAGCACCAAGCAGTTTACTTATATCCCTATGGAATGATTATTACTACTTTGTTCGTTTAATTGATGACTCCGCCATAATAATTAAGAAACCTCGAGTTGTTCAAGATTTCGCCCGTCCGATAACCTAATCCACCTCTGCCTTTTACTGAATCATTCCTTGCTACCACCCAAATGGTAGCCACTAGAGTCTGTGGTATTATATAGAGTCTGTGGTATTATAGAGTCCCGTACAGAGGAATGCGCCACACTGCCTAAAATGATGCCCTCTTCTTTGTTCCTGGCACCCACAATTTTTGCTGTAACTTTGAGTGACTTCACCCGAGTTAAACAGTGGAGTGAATTGAAAACCTACTGTTTCGTGACTTACACGGTAAAAAAACTTTACCCATTTCATGTATTCAAATTGCCCATTTTCGGAAGTTATTCGAGCTGTTAAAAAATGGGAATTTTTTTTTGTTTCTAACAATGAGTACTTTTTATCTATTTCACAACTACTCGATGAGGTAATGTCAATGGGTATATTGATCTTGATAATGGGTGAAAAATCCTTAAGCATTATTTCAAGCGAGTTAACCTGCAAACTAAGGATCGTAGTGGAATCTGCAAATTATCGCCCTGCATCGAAGTCCGTGGCGGAAACGGAACATTTCGGCAATGCTCCGAAAACAACTTCTGTTTATACTACTGAGGATGTTGAAAATATGCGCCAGTTTGGCATTTTTAGAGCAGCCAAAAGATCCAGCCATCAAAAATATATCCAGTTGGCGGTTTTATTTTGTTAAGTAGTTTTAGATTAGGATTTCTATCTAGATTCCTATACTTTTATAAGGAAACAATAATGTGAAATGAATGTTATTTTGTTTTTTTTTTAAATTCAGAAATAATTCTATTGACAGTATTTTTCATTCTGGTGCGAATTTCAAGAATGGGTATTTTTTACGCATTTTGTTGTAACAGTTCTGCGAAAAATAATGGGTGAAACATACCCAGGTTGACGTACAAGGTCTGTACTCATTTATGGGTACAAACGCTTTACCCATTTAATGGGTTATTCCACTTTTATTGAAAATGAGTAGTTTTCTACGCATTAATGGGTACTTGATTTTATCAGTGTATAGCACTTTATTCATGATACTATTTCATGTAATTTATTTTACATTGTCTTGTTTCGGCAATTGAAATATTTCGCCATGATATTATTTTTCTCAACACTAATACTTTTCTTGCTTGTTCTCCGAAAGAAGAATGTTTGTTTGTTTTGCACGATAGGTAGCCATCTGACTGTTCGATAGGTAGATTTGGCTTCACTCTGTGCGAGCCTTTATATCCCTGTTAAAAAAATGCGAACGAACATGGTCAGGCGATTTAAAAAGTTTGACGTTTGACTTAACTCGCCTGTGCTAATTGCCCCTCGGAACAAATGCAATTTGCGAATGCGATTTAAAGGCAATTTCAATACTTAGACAAATTTTCTGGCGGCTGAAATGGACTTGGTTGTTTTCGCGTTTTTCAAACATGGCGGTTCATGTTTGATTTAAGCTTAAAATTGTTTTTTGAACAATGGGTGTGTTTTCACTTGTACTTTGTTTGTCTAGTGTACTTCATTTAGCTAACGAATGTGGGAAATTGTGGAATCGTGTGTATGTATAGTAGAACAAGATCTCTGACCTAAAGTCTTAATGAACGTGAAGATTGTGATAAGTTTTGAAGTGCAATACCAATTTCACCATTGATTCTTCCTATAATTTGGTGGTGATTACCTTGTATACTGGTAAGTATATGTGAGTAGATAATAAATCCGAAAATAAGCATTATTTTTAATTTTCATATTAGGCAATTAAGGGCGATTAAATGGCGCGTTCCCTGGGCGATTTAAAGGCGGGTTGGGCGGCAAAAAAATGTTGCATTTGAAATAGTCCCATAATTGCCAGAAATTTCATCTACACTTTCATTTTCTATTGGACGGAACCGGTAATAATTTTGCGGATTCAGCTTGTTTGAGATGGAATGACTCCTATGTTTTTGGACAATTGTAGCACGCAGCCCGCGCGCACGGGGAGGGTTTTGGTGGCTCAGACCCATCGCATGAGGATTTAGAATAATTACCTTTAAAAATGTCTTAACAGGAAACACTATTACGAGCCGTTTGAAACATAAAATAATATTTGAGTTCAGACACTCTAGAAACAAGCCGTTGAAGAAATCAAGGAAGAAATATTGCGAGGGTGGCTGGAAAGGGATGTGAGTGAAACTGGTCGGCATCTCCGGATCGGTCCCTCTTTCGACAAGTTGCGATATTAGCAATATTTGTCAGTAGACACAGCAAATGTCGGTCAGCAAACTACTAACGGGATATCAAAGAAAGGAAAAAGACGAACGAACCACATGAAGTCGAAGAAAATTGGGATGTCGCTGTCAGGAAAAATTTCACTGCCGATGATATCTCCATCGGAGTTATTGAGAGCTATATGGCTCACGAAAACGGGTATCGACATCGAGAGAAATACCGCCACCTAGGAATTCTCAGCACAAGCTAACATATAAATAGGAACGAGCTGCACTAAGAAGGATTAGAAAAAGTAGTAATGGAGAAAACATAAACTATTAACACAAAATAAAAAAGTAGGAGCGCAATCCATCCTGAAATAATATTTAACGATGGAACCGGGGGATGAGAATTAGGGTAAACAAGAAGTTTAGGTTTAGTCAGTAGGCTTAACTACTACAAACCACTGCAGTAAGAATCCGATACTACCACGAGCCAGCAGACAGCGATGTTTGTTGAAGAATCTTTCTCGATAACAGATATTGAGTCAATTTGTTAAGCTTAATCGATTGGTACGTAAGACTCGGCCCTCCACGGCTCGGAAATAATCTTCAGTGTTTCAGCATTTTTGTACCTTTCTTTTGTAAGAAAAGGCTTGTCTTCCCTTGAGAATTTTCTGTGCACGGACCTGCTGTTATGGCAGCTTACTAGATTTGACCAACACGTAACTGGATTACCATGAAAATTAATAAAGCGTAAAATTCGTTTATTGAAACACTCCCTTTGAAATACTTCCACATCTTCTACGAACCTTTCCATGAGCCGAAGCCTTGTAGAGTTTGAGCCCCGTTTTGCTTGAAATTCCTACAGACTTCATCGTCACTGAAGACACATCCATCGAGTCAGTACCTCGTCGTACAGGTTTTTTCGCCAAACCATAATTCAAGGTATTGAGATCAGGTTTCATTTCCCGAATGACCGTCAACCACAGTTGACGAGAATGGATGGCAGTACTGGGAGTTTCCTTGAACTTTTTAATCACTCGAGCCACATTGCATTCAGAATTGTCTATTGTTATTTTTGTTTTCTCCTCCTACTTGAGGAATAACTCGGCACCATATTGGTATAAAACTGTGACATAAACAGACCGAGCAAAACAAACAATAAAAGGCTTTTAAAAGCTTGCAGAGATGAGCTCAAACTTTCTAATTTCTCGATGAGCTCAAACTCTCTAATTTGCATTCCGTTGAACGAGGAATCTGCCCAAAATCAATGGCTACTAATACTAGACCACTCAGAAATATTCGTTTTGCAGAACAACTTAAAATACGTGACTGAAAGTTACAGTATTGTAATTAAGATCTCGTGTATATAGAAAATGACAGTATAGAGGTAAGGTTTTATGAGCTATCAACGCCCGTAAGCCAAATGCAAAATACACGGAGATGGATGGATATTGGAGATGTAGAATCCGTTTCACCCAGGGCCGTCGAGAGCCGCGTCGGGCCTCAAGGCTTGTATTACTGCCGGGCCCCTTCAAACCTATGTCCTCTAGTGTAGTATGAGTTAGTATCTCTTCAGCCACGGGAAACTCATGAGTCCGTGGTTTCTATTAGACTCCGGTTGACTCATACTGCCACATCTACAGATAGCGTGCCAGACAGGCGAATTTCGACAGCTTCTTATTCCGTGGTATTAAAATAGGGTAAAATTGCCATAGTTACAAGTTTTTAAATTTGTGGGTATTCAGGAATCAGCAGCGTCTGACTCAAATGGCACATTCCCCATGTGGATCGGAGATCTGTGCCTTGCCATGAATCGTTTTTTCATCATTTCCCTGATGGCAAGGATTGGGGAAGTAGTAAGGTTAGGGGTAAGGAAAACAGGATCTGCAGATGCTACAATAGCGGGAATAATACTTCCAAACCACGGAGGGATTTAGAATTTGTATTTTAACAGTGAGCGGATATATTTTGTTACGCGAAACAAACGCTTCTGTTCCATTGATGGTCTGGAACATAATCAGCACGCTATGTCTAACATGGTGAAATTGTATGGAGTAAACATTGGCCATCTTTAGCTCCATTTGTACTTTTAACAATAGATCTTAAGGAACGTCTCGAAAAGTAAATAGGAATATATTTTGACCGCAATAGACCACTTTCTACTTGTAATCGTCACTCATTTTTTCGACACAGTAGCTTGGAACATAATATTTTGCTTCTACTGCGCAGACAAAGCGACACATGGATTGTTTTTTTGCTGGTAGGGGTGGAGCAGTTTTTGGCTTTTGTTGTAAGAAAAATGAGAAGGTAGCAGATGCAGCTCAAAATCATATAAACACAGAACACAGTAATCAGACGCAAATAACACAACTGTGAGTACAGTAGGCAATTGAATACTGCTGCTGTTGGATTAGCTGAACTGATTTGATTTCTTTATTTTGCGCATCATAATTGGGCTCTTATAGACATCACACGCATCTTTGGTGAGGCCCAAAATCACCGTTCTATCTCAACACAATGCATTTTTAGAGGGAAAATACTAGTACGTTCTATAACAATACAAAAATATAAAAATTAACCTTTTATTCAACGGTTAGTTAAGGTCGGTCTACCTTCTCATCTCGCTCAGAGTAGAAACTGAAAATCGTTCCGCTATAGATACACGGTAAAAACGACTGCAGACTAATTGTGTTGATATTGATTTGGAAATGTCCTGTAAGATCAGCCACTCGGGAAGTGAAACAATTACTAAACGTGTAGATTGTGAACAACGTGCAGCACACCAACGAAAGCTGCCACGTTAACAACATCATCCCAGTATATATAGGCAAGGACTCTAGAGAGATACGCTTACATGAATTATCTCCACACGCCCCTGACATCGTGATTAACAAATTTATGTCAAGATACGGAAAAAAGCTTTTCATAACAACTGAATCTTCGCATTTTCCCGGATGTCCCTAACGTTGTTCTTATGGTGAAAATGCTTCCGTACAAACCAACTCCTTCATACGTAACCATTTTATGCAAATCAACCGAAAATGGGACGTTTCATCAGGCAACACTGATTAATGATTATGCACCCATGGAAGATTCCTATAAACGAATTCTGCAAAAAAAACCACCACAGAATACTTTGTGCAAAAGAACAATAGGCCCATCTGCTATAACCGTAAACAGCACAAAGTTATCTTATGCCAAACCACAAACGGCTACAAAATCAATATCTACGGCTCTGACAGGAACAAATATTCACTCAACAACAATCACGCCCAGTATCTCCACGCCAACAACCAGCACAACCAGCAAATAAGCAAACGTAGAAGAGGACGGATGCGTTTGTCCGTGCGCTCACATTCCTGTTTGACGTTCTATTGCTTTCTTCGAACATACTTTGAATTGGCTTCACAATATTTCGTAGTGTATTCCTCGATTCAAGTAATAAAACTCGCTTTTTTAACTTGTACACAAAGTAGACAATTCCCTTAAGAACGTTTGTTTTAACAAATGTCAACTATCAAATAAAGTTTTCATTTTTTACGCCTCCATCATTTAATAATTTAATAAGACGAACGATTACAAAGAAACTACTATTGATATTTTTATTTCTCTTCTATGAATACCGGACGTGTTCGCCCATCTACCGAGTAAAAACGCGGGCCCCCAAATACGACCCGGGCCCCAGGGCAATTACCCTGGCTGACCCCCCCTCTCATCGGGCCTGGTTTCACCTGATACTTTTTACCGAATATGGCTAATGATGTTCTTGTGGTGAGAATGCGGGTCGAAAGATCTACTCCCTTTTGGCTATACAATTAAAACACAACGGAACTATAATTGAACAAGCTAAGCATCCATGACGGGCAAATTTCTATGTGCAAGTACTGTAATTGAACGGGACATACCGGAAAATCTTGCGCGGAAGACGGTTAGGAGAATACACCACCCACCGATTGCGAACACCTCTACGGCAAATCAAACCAACTACCAACACCTGAACCACATAAGGTTGCCAAATTTGTGGCAACTATTCAAGTGAAAACACAGCATCAAGCACCCCAACATCAACAGCCAGCACCTTCAGTGCGGGTTTAGTGACCTGTAAGTGCAAAAGGCTACAAAAACCATCTGATCCTGAGCCGGAACATGGCATTACCGATTAGAGATGGGCAGACTAGTTCTGTAAAAAGAATTAGATCACATGAACCATTTTACCGTTCAGTTGAATTTTTCATTGTATATAACGAATGATTGTCGAAACATTCCGATCTGGAAGACGCATGCAGTATAATTTCGGAGCGAAAACTCTCATTGAGCATTTGCCAGCTGAACTGTTACACAGGTTCGTTGACGGGGGGCCAGTTGTTTATAATGAAATTACAGAAATAGAGAGTGAGAGGAATTTTTCTATTCTTCATGAATGTCATTCTTCGTCCAGTTCAAAATTAAGAGAGCATCCACGACAGTTTGTTGGACGGTGGGTCAGTTCATTGTCATCCGTTCTCTTAACAATTGGTCTTTGGAATTCGGCGACCTGCTGTAGGTGAACTGACCAATTCGTTTCTAAGCGAATGAGGTAAGTACTAATGTGCGTTGAAAAGGAACTCCCTTTCTTTCTATTTGAAGAACCAGTTATCTTGAACCGTGCGCGAACAGATTTCCCATCTTTACGTGAATGTTAAGAGAAAAGTAAATGAACCTCAAGATGCAGCGGGCGACCAGACACGTTTTCCCCGCCACGAAATAAGCTATAGAAAGTAGTACATACGAAATCCGACGAACACTCAATAACATTTGGTCTTGTTTTTAGTTATATTTTGTAAATCTATAAAAGACCCCGCAATGAGCCGTATAGTGATTTCATTAAAGGATGGTGTTTGATTCACCAGTAGCAAATCCCTAAATATTAACCGTGTTAAGAAATAAGAAATGAATCTGCGCTTCTAAATGTGTTTATTTTTTAAATCTCGTCTATAGGCAATATTTTGTCAGAAAGGCGTGCCCGCCTTTGTCAGCCAGCTGGAGCCGCCAATGCACACAGGTACAAATTTTTTTGATGTTCATGGGAAGTTATTTAAAAGACATCAATGGTATTCTATATCAGGTGGTATAAGGAATTATAACTTTTGGTTACAAGATGAGACTTTTCAAGTTCTCAAATTCCTCTGAGTGCACTTTCCAACCAAATCCATTTTTTTGCAAATAAAATAAGTGCGAGGAAATCAAATTCCAAAACACTAGAACTCGTGTGAAACTAACTTGCACATAACTTCGTCAACATCTTAAACAACCTTTTCGGATGATTTCAGATCAATTTTCAGTTGTTAACGAAGTTTTAGAGAATTTAATTAACTATCCGATTCTCAATTTTAATGTAGTTAGAACGTCTAAAGCAACAACTAGAGGCAGACAAATTGAACTAATTCCATTGTAAAACCCATAATGTTACAAAAAATTAAGTTGTTCTGTACCCCTCGATAGCTTGTTTTGAAACTGGTCACAAATGAAAGGTGAAAGTCCACTCTTTCATATCCTGAAGTTTCAAAGATGGTGATTTTTTTTCATAAAGTTTTGCTATCGAAAAACTCGACCTTATTGTGCCGCTTTAGATCTCGGCTTCAAAACATGGCGTCTTGGCAGATAACTGGGACAAATACATTTAAATTTCAAAATACCCCATGGCTTCGAAGATCTGCTTAGAAAATTTTGCATGAAAAGTCGCATAAAATCGCAAAATCGTTATCTCAGCATAGGGTAACTGTGGCCCAATTCATCTTAGCATCTCTATTCATCCCACCCATTTGAGCACATTAGTTAGAGCGGTGTCTGCTATCTCTATTCAACGCATTGCTTTAAATGGTATGAAAAAGGGTGCGTTGCACTCGAATTTCCGCTTCGCTTGAAAGCGAGTTTTTTAATTTTCACAGGCCAGATTTTTTTTTATTTTAATGCTTCATAGGAACAAATAAACAAAATTTTGGTACCCATTTAAGCGTAATCAAATCATTACAGGCTGAGTTAACAGCGAAATAGTGTGCTATCCTGACCAATGAGATGAATAAGGGCTCATCTACCCTACTTCACTTCGGAAATCTTTGATCATCAATCAGCTGATACATAGGAAAGTGTGCTTTGTTGCGCGCAGCAGATAAACAGTGTCTGATCATCAATGATATGATGCACACCCAAGGTCAGCTATCAAACTCGACGATCTAACGTTAAGCGCGAACATTGTATACATATATAAGAAGATGGACGGGCCTCTTTTCACTCTAGTCTAAATTTCAATCTTTTTAGTTAAAACAATGCCTGTATAATATTTTCTATAATGGCTCAAACACTCGATCAAACACCGAACAAATTTTTATTTCGTAGATCGAACTTCGAACCAATGCCCAACCTTCCAAACTTCCACTAATTAGCTATGAATAGACTTACTACCTTGTTTAATGACAAGTAACAAGATGCATTGTAAATCAAATCAAGAAGATAAATTACTCTACAGACATCACTAGAATGTAGTTGATGAATTTGCATTGACTTGCGCACAATTGTGTTCTCAGACTTCCACGTACTGAGGCCATAAATGCACTTATTTTAGTCTCTATTCAGCAGTTACTGCGTGCGTGCTTATAATTGTTTGTTGTTGATACCTACTAGTGCTTCGTGGTTGAAGGCGAACAAAAATGAAAACCCCCATCACCGTGGACAAGTGTCCAGAACAGTACGATGTCTATACTTTCAGTCTGGCCGAAAGGTACCGCAAAAAGGCACAAGATGATCTCGGTGAAACGGACGAGGTTCGGGAACAGTCATTAGCGCAGATGCGCGATTGGATTGCCAAGCATCCATTTATCAAAAAGTGCCGTACGGATGCATTGTTTCTGCTGCGATTTCTCCGCATGCGAAAGTTTTCCATTCCGAGAGCTCAGGAAACGTTGGAACGCTACCTGGCGATGAGACAAACGTTTCCCCAGTGGTTTCAGAATCTCGATCCACAGGATGCCACTATGAAGCAACTACTCGATGGCAACCAGTTCCAGATTCTGGGTCAGGATTCGAAAGATCGAACCGTACTGTTGATTCAACTAAAGAACTTTGATCCGGACCGATTCACATCAACTCATCAGTCGCGGCATTTGCAGCTGTTTCTGGAGACAATCTTCGACGACGAGGAAACACAGATCGGCGGTTATGTGGTAATTTTGGACTACGTGGATGTGACGATGCGGCAGCTGGCCATCTGGGGCTTGACGGATGTGAAGAACATTATGAACTGTGTCAACCATTCGCTGCCGGTTAGACTGCGTGAGGTGCATGCTGTGCGGTTGCCTAAATTTGCTGTCACGTTGGCTGAACTGGCAATGTCCTGTTTGAGTTCGAAGTTGAAGGAAAGGATTTTCGTAAGTTGTGTGGCGTACTTCCTCGGAAATTCAAAGTGAATGGTTATAAGTATAGCCGATCGAAATCGCTGTATTGGAACTGAGTTAGATATGCACGTTACTTGTCAAAAAATCTCTACAAAGTTGCGTTTTCAGAATTTTGACATACTGCTTGGTTGCTGAGATATAGCGAGAAACGTGTGGAGAAATTTTTGATTTTTTGCTTCAAATGACTGTGTCTGGGGATTGGCTCAAGTTATCTTGATGTATAAGAGGTTTTTATGTGTAAAACTATCTGAGAAACACAATGGCATAATCATTTTCAAACGAAAATTACACGAATTGTGAGAAAAATGCAGTTAGTGTTTTAAATTGGATATATAGCATATTTGGCAACACTGTAACCAAAAATAATCATTTTTTCTAGATTTCTTGAATCATTTCCTTCAAAATGCATCTTACCAATTGTTTATAGACCAAATGAAGCCAAAGATATGAATAAAAGTTTATAATCGATGATTTTTTTTCACGTCATACGAATTTTGTCATCAATACACACCTATGACACGTGTGAGTGCGATTTTTGTTTACATTTATAGTAAAAACTCGCAACATAGTTAACCGATCTTTGTAATATTTGAGAGATTAATACAGATTAGATAGAAGCATCAATTGTCTTCTCTGAATTGTTTGTACCATTTATAAGTTTCAAGATGTTCAATCTTCAACTTTAAAAATCGTTTTTCTTGAAATGTGCTAAATGGCGCTTGTCATAAGATAGTACAACAGCGACGAAATAAACACGAACTTAATGCAAATTAAATAAATCCAAACCAGCACCAAATTGGCTCCAGTTAGACAGTACAATCCAAAAAGATACATCTTGCTGGTACTTATGCTTCAGCTTGACGGCTCAATGCTTTAGCTCAACTGACCGCGAGTCTTTTCTGTTTTATTATATGTGGAAAAAAACTAAATTCAATTCCTGTCTGTTGGATACTGTTGACGCACTGTTACTGGTGATCAGGCATTAGCAGCATTATCCACCACATCTTAAGGGCCATTCCACAAAACCTCTACCTTCTCTCGCGTTATTCTACATTATTTTTGTTGTTCACGGTCCGATATTCTTGTTTGTTTCTTGTTCGTGGGGGTTGCTTTTGTATATCCATTAGGATGACTTGTCATATATCTACCTACCTGTGTTTTGAGTTCCGCCTGTAGTTCCAAATGCAAATTTTGAGGTGATTGGTTGCTTTTCGTATAGCATTTAAGTTTTGATTATGAGTTAGCATGGAAAAATATTTGCCGCTCATTTAGATCGATATTTCACACGATTCATAATCATTGTTACTTTACTAGATGAGCTGGTTGTTGGTTTCGAGATGTTAGGTGCAGCAATTATTGATTGGGTGGCTATTTGTGATTTAGCAGCAGTTGTAGGTAGCAGTGTGTTATTATTTGTTCAATTATAGAAGTTTTAACCTTGTCAAACGACATTTTTCTGAAAAATGTCTAACTCTATGTGCGGTATTGGGAATCGAGCCCAGGTGAACCCAGTGGAGTTGATTAGTTTTCTTTGTATGGATCGGTGCATGGGTTTATATAGTCTGGTTACAGAACTAGCACGTTGGGATCTGATGTTTTCTGGGATGTACATTGTAATGATATAGTTACACAATGATCAATCTCTCTTGAAGTTAGATATTTTCTTATTTTTTTTTCAAAAGTATGAGAAACAAAGTACGGTTCCTAGAAATGTTAAAGAGCTACTTTTTATAAGTATCTTTACAGAAAACCAGAAATCTCCAAATGTAATTTCCTCGACTCCTTGAAAAATCGTTTTTAACCTTTATTTTTATTTTTACTTATTTTTTTGTTTTATTTATTTATTTTTATTTTTGACTTCTTGAATAGATACATAAATAAAAATCAAGCTTCAGTATATTCGAAGCAGTTATTTGTATTGCCAGGATAAACATATTTATTGAAAAAATCATCGGTCTATCTTTTGTGACATCAAAGTTATGGATTTTTTTCGAAAAGTATAGCATATTTCAGTAGTTATGGCGTTTTTACATTTTACCTATATTCAATTTAGTACACGGAAAAAAATCCTTTCATGAATTCATGAACAAAAAGTCACGATTTCGTGAACTGAAGGATTTACGAAAACCGTGACCAAGTTCCTGAAATTATGAATAATAAACCTCGTATTCATGAAACTATTTGTGTTTTCTAAAAACCAGTTCGTCCCGATTATATACATGGCGTTACATTAGAATGTTTGGTTGAGTTACTGTTGTTGTTCCCTGGACATGTTTAGTTTTTGTTGTGATTCTTGTTTATGATTTAAGAACACACAGTCGACAGTCAAACGTTGTTCATGATTTTAAGAGCTTATTCGCGATGCTTGTGAATTCTCATAACGTTAGCGGGATTAAAGTTCATGATTTCAAGATCTTAGTCGCGATGTTCGTGATTTCATGTGATATTTAAATCATGACTAGAGTGATTCATGTTCATGATTGCAGGATCTATGTCACGATTTTGAATATTTTTGTAACGAGTTGTGTGAATTGTGTTCATGATTTCAGGATTTTATTCGCAATTTTTGTAACTTCTGTTCATGTCATCGTGATATTTTAGTCATGAATAGAGCAATTCATGTTCATGGTGTCAGGATCTTAGTCGCGATTTTAGATATTTTTGTCACTAGTTGTGTGATTTGTGTTCATGATTTCAGGATCTTAGTTACGATTTTCGTAATTTATGTTCATGTTATCATGATATTTTATTTTAGAGCTTACTTTCAAAGAGTAATGTAACTAATATTCATGATATCAGAAGTTTTATCATGGTATTCGTAAATTCTCTTCGCCGTATCGTGATCTGTATTATTTTTTGGTTATTAACGGTTTTTTTTACTCAGAATTACGTGACAATATGAACTGGATCATTAAAATAAGACTCATTCGCGATATCTGGTACTGTGAACTATATCATGAACACTATTTGGGGTTTTTCGTTTTCTGACATCACAATGAACCTTATCAAATGAATAACGATGTTCGAGGTCCTAATAGTTTTTTTTATTTCTACTTCTCGTACCCATAACTGGTCGCTAGCAGCTGGGTATTTCATGAAAAACTGCATGGAACAAAAATGATTCCACGAATAATACTCCAAATTTTGTGAAAGAGTTCACGTTAAAATTTCATTACCATGTTGCATGAAATTGTAAATGATTAGGGATATCTTCTAAATATCACAAGCACGCAAATAGATACTAGGTAGATCGTAAATCAAGTACTAGGAATAATGAACCAATTCACGAATACATTAATAATACTTCATGATTTCGTGAACTATTTCACGAAAACGAATTGTAAGTTGTGATTATCATACTAGGTATCATGAACCAGTTCACGAATACATGAATAATATTTCATGATTTCGTGAACTATTTCACGAGCACGGATATTGAATCGTTACTAATATATTAGGGATCATGAATTAGTTCACGACGATTGAATAGATTCATGAATAAAATTCCTAATTTCGTGAAATAGTACACGAAAAAATGCCAGAATATTTCGATTTTGTGAACTAATGTTCCTTTATGTATGAAAAAATCATGAGTCAACCTTTGGTTTTATGAATAATGTTCATAAAGTTGTGAACTAGTTCGCGTGCTAAGAATCGAATTAGAAATAACTTGGCGGAAACCGTTACTAAGGTTCACAAAACAAAAACAAATATTTCCACTAACGAAAGCGTTATGCGGGCGTTACTGAAGGGAAATTGAACATAATTATAAAAGCCGTGATTTTTGTTCATGGTTTTGTTTTCGTAACGTAAAAAGTAATTGTTCCAGAATTAATGGAATTTTATTCACGATTTTGGGAACAATTTTTTTCCGTGTAGGGATTGCTAAGTTGGGAAAGTTCTGAAAATTTAGAGCTATAGAACCTACTCAAGTGAAAGCAGGGATATGAAATATACAGATTGGAAAACTTGTCGCCAGAGTAAATTTTCGTGGTCTTAAACACCATATAATCCCTTAAAAATCACGAATATGGTCCGTTATAAATTTTACAACCATAAAAATACCATAAAATGGTCTCAATAACCCATAGATGCACCAGAATATGGTTTTTGTATAGGATATACCGGACCATGGCGATGGTGTTTTTATGGGTTGATCCCCTTACGAACGCCATCAAAATACCATATAATGGGGGTGAATCTGGATCATGAGCACGGAGGTATTATGGGCTTATCGTTTGCTTGGGAGCGGCAGGGTCATTAGAAACAGGTACTATTAGAAATCTTATGTACTAATGTTTTGTCTTCAGCTGGTATGAGTCGAGCTTTGGCAGTGTTTCTACGAATCGCTCAAATCTACCAATATGTCTCACGTCAGCGACAAACTTGTCCCTCTTCAAAATGAGAACCGACAAAAGAGAAAGATCACAATGGTTCCTCTAGAAGCACGCATAACTCGAAGCGGAGAAACCGCTTGGTATGCTGTTACTAAAGGTGAT
The DNA here is from genome assembly GCF_030247195.1 of Topomyia yanbarensis. Classification (NCBI taxonomy): domain Eukaryota; kingdom Metazoa; phylum Arthropoda; class Insecta; order Diptera; family Culicidae; genus Topomyia; species Topomyia yanbarensis. Next base: position 348,843,112 of record NC_080672.1, on the reverse strand, counting down.
TTTATTTTATTTATGACCTCATCCAAATATTTGGGGATTCAGTCGTTGGAAAGTACCCATGAAATCTAGTCGCTAAGCCCTCTTCCTCATTCCAGCTCACAGATTTGGGATTACGATATGTGAGGATATTTGATGGGATGTTTAAATGATCAATGATGATATATTTATGGCCAGATGACGATGGCCGGAGCTCGTTCGGTATGAGCCTGTTTGCTAACTCATGCGTCATACTGTAGGAGCAGGGGGTTGCATCCAATACCACTTCCCTGTCTGATCGTGGAAATGTTGGCTGATTTCCTACATTGAGCATATGCAGATTTATGTAACTTAAGTATTTCGATGTACATCTTTCCTCCGTTTCTTTTATCGCCTCGATCGCCGCCCCGTCTGATGATATTGTTGTACTGGGCGACTTCAACTTACCTAGCTTGACGTAGTGCCAGGCAAATAATGGTTTTCTACGTTTGGATATCGAAAAATCTGCGCTTATTAACAATTCCAGTTGTATTTTGGAGAACTACAACAGCGCAACTCTTCGACAAATTAATAATGCCACCAACGAGAATGGACGTACATTGGACCTCTGCTTTGTAAGTGCACGGGAATAAGCTGCGTACTGCTGCACTGCACCGACTCCTTTAGTCAAGCAGGTGCGTCATCATCCCCCACTACATCTTGTATTCGCTGGTAGGTAGGAGTGAATTTTGAAGACGTCTCAAGCTCTATTGTCTACGATTTTAAAAACAGCATCGTTAGCACGCTGTTGGATATAAACTGGGACGAAAATCTTAACAATGACGACGGAACGAAGCAGCGATGACGTTTTCTAGTATCTAGTATTTTCTATCCAAACCCAAGTCGTTCTGGAAGTATGTTAACGAGCAGCTAAAAGAATCCGGTTTACCATTTTGTATGTCGTTTAATGGAGTTTTAGGCACCGACACTAAGGAAATTTGCCAACTGTTCTCCGACAAATTTTCAAGCGTTTTTTTCAACGAGCGCCTTCCATCACAACAAGTCGCTGCCGCCGCCAATTTAACTCCTTCTCTAGTACGAACCATCAACCGAATTTGTGTCGATAATGCTGCCATTCTTGCAGCAAAAGCCAAACTGAAAGCATCTTGTTCCCCGGGTCCATATGGCGTTCCTCGATTTTTTGTCAAAAAGTGCACCAGCGGACTTCTCGAACCACTTCGGCGAGACTTAAAGCTATCACTCACTACTGGAACATTCCCTTCCTGCTGGAAAGCAGCGCAGCGAACATTGACAACTATCGGGGAATCTCGATGTTTAAGTGCCGTATCAAAACTATTCGAGCTGGTTGTTTTAGACCCTATTTTCTTTCACTGCAAACACTACATTGCAGATGACCAACACGGTTTTATGCCTAAACGATCGACAACGACAAACCTGCTCTCGTTCACAACATATGTAATGGATGGATTCGCTGACGGATTGCAAACGGATGCTATTTACATGGATATATCTGCGGCCCTCGACAAAATCAACCATGATATCGCAATAGCGAAGCTGGACAAACTCGGCATTCATGGACAACTTCTGCACTGGTTTCGTTCCTACCTCGATGGAAGGCAACTCCAAATCAGCATTAATGACTATCTATCTGCATCATTCTTCGCTACATCCGGCATACCACAAGGAAGCCATCTCGGTCCAGTAATATTCCTCCACTACTTTAATGACTTCAATATCACATTACAAGAACTCCGCCTTTCTTTCGCTGACGACATGAAAATTTTTCGACAAATACGGGATAAAATCGATGCCGAGCTTCTTCAGAGGGAACTGAACAACTTTAGTACGTGGTGTGTTCTAAATAGAATGGTTTTAAACCCGAGCAAATGCTCAATCTTTACGTTCACGCGGAAACGCCATCCGACTCAGTTTAACTACCATTTCTTCGGCTCGAACATTCTAAGACACTCTCACAACAATGATCTCGGAGTCATCAAGGATTCGGCACTAACGTTCAATCCACATACTTCATACCTCGTGGATAAGGCATCACGATAGCTTGGGTTCATCTTCCGAATAGCGATAAACTTCAGGGACGTATACTGTCTTAAATCGCTTTACTGCGCGTTGGTCCGCTCAACGTTAGAATATTGTTCTGTTGTTTGGAATCCGTACTAGCAGAACGGGATTGACAGAATCGAGGCTGTCCAACGCCGGTTCGTACGCTTCGCCCTTCGGCATCTCCCATGGCGAAATAGATTTCAGCAGCCGAGCTATGCTAATACACCTCGATACACTCAGCATTCGGGGGGACTGCTCTCAAGCCCTGTTCGTTTCGGACTTACTCTCTGCCAGAGTGGATTGTCCTACAATCCTCGGACGTCTAGATATCCAAGGCCGTGTTTGAGCTCTACGTAATAACTCTCTTCTTCGAGTTCCGTTCAGGAGAACCAACTATGGCTGCCAGAGCGCTGTTACCGGACTCCAGCGAATTTTTAACAGTGTGGCGACGGCCTTCAACCGGACGTGGAATGCGATAAAAGCGAAAATATTGGTAATTTTAAAAGGTAATTAGTTTAAGAAACCACCATTGGGCCCATGGGGGTGAAGGTAATAAACATAAACAAAATAAACAAATTGGATCACTGAGTATTATAAATGGAAGCCATTATGCGGCATATATACCGAACAATAGACATATGTCGCCATTTTTGTTGAAAGCTACTAAGACGCGGTTTTTTTAATCTAATAATTTACTTGAAAGGGCTCAATGCGTTAGAAACCACCATTGGGCCCATGGGGGTGAAGGTAATAAACATAAACAAAATAAACAAATTGGATCACTGAGTATTATAAATGGAAGCCATTATGCGGCATATATACCGAACAATAGACATATGTCGCCATTTTTGTTGAAAGCTACTAAGACGCGGTTTTTTTAATCTAATAATTTACTTGAAAGGGCTCAATGCGTTAGCACAACTGAGCCGTGGATCTTTTAAGTTTTTACAATATAAGTAAAAATAAAACGAATTAAGAATGTTTATCTGCCAGATCTTGTTGACGCAGTTTGCTGCTCCGTGTTGAGATCCTTTTCCTTGGCGGTGAAGCCGCTTGGGGGTCATTCAGTCTGCCTACTCTCGCGTTATCGTTCCCGTCCATGTCTTCATCGGTATTGCTTTCTTGCTGTTCATGATCTGATGTTCTTATTTGTTTCTTGTTCCTTACGGTTCGCTGTTGTAAATCCGTCTTCATCGGAATTTGCTTCTTTGTTGGCGATGCTAGTTATTGGTTTAGGAGCGGTTGTCGTGGTCGTTGTACCTGTATTATTGGTTAATTGGATCGTTGAATTTGGTTTAACTGTAAGCTTCGGTGGCCGCTTGTTAGAGTTGGCTGTAGTAGATGAGTTTTGACTAGTTGCTTCGGCGCATGTTTTTCCGTAGTGGGCTGTATGGTTACAGAATTGGCATGTTGGGGTCTGCCCGGGATATGTGATTAGCGTTGTTTGCTTATAGGTCACGCCTTCCCTCAGTGATTTACATTCGATAGTCATGTAAGAAGTTATTGGTTTAGTCACTTGCATCCTCACAATACGAGCGCCGTTGGGAATGCCGGTGAAAAAATTTCTCCAGGTGTCATTCGTAATAGATTCTACTTCTCCATATTGTGACATGATTCGTTTAATGGAATCTTCCTTAGTGCGCGAGACCAAATCATGGATACGCACGTCCACCATGTCGTTTTCCATATGCACGGGGATCTTGATTCTGGTGTTACTAAAGTCGACCTCGTGTTGCATGTTGTTCTTTGCAATGAAGTTTTCGGCCTGTGCTAAGCTTCTAAACGTGCTCAAAACACAGTTTTTTACGTGATGTAGCTGAATGTACGTAACTTCAGCGAGATTAAGCTCCATTTTCACTTTAACTAATTGTTCCACTTCCTGAACTGTGGGTCTAACACGAGTTTTATTAAAGTTGATAGAAATCGTGTTATCTCGTAGTACGGGCACTTTTGTTTTATTTGGCAAACTCATTTCACTCCGCAGCCGGGGGCAACGATACAATTTGTATGTGCGCTGACGTAGAACAATATCTAGATTGATTCACTGGTGGCTGTATCCTGCTATAGCGTAGCGTTTTTTTTTTTGCTTCTGCTTTGTGTGATGTCAGAAGATAGACTGCTAAGACGGGGTTATTGTAGCTTTCCTACATAGAAGGTTTCATTATGAAGATACGGTTCCTGAACCAAAGCTATGCAACGTTTTCCTTCCTGCACAAAGCGGGTTTGATTCATAGTTGCTGTACGTTTATGCTGAAGATAAATTTGCAGATAAACAAACTCGATCACAGCACTAAATATTTCATCACCAGCAGTATTTGTACAGCAACAAGAAAATACCAAAAACGTTTGGCTTATAGCACCTCGGAATGGGCGCCGGTGGTTGAGTGGTCAGCATGACAGCCACTGTGCAGAGATACAAACGGGAATCTTCTCACGGACCAGTGTGAGGTGATCCAGAGGTGGCGGCAGCACTACGAAGAACACCTGAACGGCGATGCAGCAGACGACGAGGATGGCACGGTAACGCACCTGGGAGCACGCGCGGAAAACATTACACTACCGGCTCCGGATCTCCAAGAAATCCAGGAGGAGATCAGCCGGCTCAAAAATAATAAAGCCGCTGGGGTTGACCAAATACCAAGCGAGCTACTAAAACACGGTGGCGAGCCACTGGCTAAAGCGCTGCACTGGGTGATTACCAAGATTTGGGAGGAGGAGATTTTACCGGAGGAGTGGATGGAAGGTGTCGTGTGTCCTATCTACAAAAAGGGTGACAAGCTGGATTGCTGTAATTAGCGAGCAATCACCCTGTTGAACGCCGCCTACAAGGTACTCTCCCAAATACTATGCCGTCGACTATCACCAATTGCAAGAGAGTTCGTGGGGCAGTACCAGGCGGGTTTCATGAGCGAACGATCTACCACGGACCAGGTGTTCGCTCTTCGTCAAGTACTGCAGAAATGCCGCGAGTACAATGTGCCCACACATCATTTGTTCATCGACTTCAAAGCCGCATACGACACTATCGATCGAGATCAGCTATGGCAGATTATGCACGAGTACGGATTACCGGACAAACTGACACGATTAGTGAAGGCGACGATGGATCGGGTGATGTGCGTAGTACGTGTCTCAGGGACGCTCTCGCGTCCCTTCGAATCACGCAGAGGGTTACGGCAAGGTGATGGTCTCTCGTGTCTGTTATTCAACATCGCGCTGGAAGGTGTAATAAGAAGAGCAGGGATCGACACGAGTGGTACGATTTTCACAAAGTCCGTTCAGCTACTTGGCTTCGCCGATGACGTTGATATTATTGCACGAAACTTTGAGAAGATGGAGGAAGCCTACATCAGACTGAAAAGAGAAGCCAAGCGCGTCGGACTTGCCATCAACACGTCGAAGACAAAGTACATGATAGGAAGAGGTTCACGAGAAGAGAATGAGAACAGCCCGCTTCGAGTTTGCATCGGTGGCGACGAAATCGAGGTGGTTGAAGAGTTCGTGTACTTGGGCTCACTGGTGACTGCCGACAATGATACCAGCAGAGAGATTCGTAGACGCATCGTGGCAGGAAATCGCGCTTACTTTGGCCTCCGCAAGACACTTCGGTCGAACAGAGTTCGCCGTCATACGAAGTTGACCATCTACAAGACGCTGATTAGACCGGTAGTTCTCTACGGGCACGAGACCTGGACCATGCTCGTGGAGGACCAACGCGCACTTGGTGTCTTCGAACGGAAAGTGCTGCGTACCATCTACGGTGGAGTGCAGATGGAAGATGGCACATGGAGACGGCGAATGAACCATGAGTTGCATCAGCTGTTGGGGTAGCCGCCCATCTGTCATACCGCGAAAATCGGACGACTACGGTGGGCCGGGCACGTAGCCAGAATGTCGGACAATAGCCCGGTGAAAACGGTTCTCAATTGCAATCCGACCGGTACAAGAAGACGTGGCGCGCAGCGAGCACGATGGATCGACCAGGTGGAAGACGATTTGCGGACCCTTCGCAGACTGCGTGGCTGGCGACGCGCGGCCATGGACCGAGTGGAATGGAGGAATCTTTTGTATACGGCACAGGCCACTTCGGTCTTAATCTGTTAATAAACAAATAAAAATGACAGCCACTCACTCCAGTTGGTCTGGGTTCAATCCCAGCCGAGGTCGTTGTCATTTCTCTGAGGTGGAAAAAATCCGTGGTATCACCTTCCTTCGGAAGAGAAGTAAATCCGTTGTCTCCCGGTCCATGAGTGGATCAACATCTACGAAAACTTTTCTTCGATGAACGAAAATTGATTCGTGCGACCAAGGAGATTTCCTTCGTACTATACATTTATTAAAATAACGGATCATTTCGTTTCATTCACGAAAAGTGTAAAATTTACGAAAACTAACGTTCATCAAGCGGCATTTTTTCAGTTCGGGAAATGAACGAGACACGCATATACTTTGTTGCCGAAAGACACGAATATACTTCGTTTCCGAAAATGACGAATTAACTCGTGCATTGCACGATCGTTTTCATTCTATTTACAAATTCTTTTTTTTCAGTGTGACACTCCGTGTACGACTAACTTTTTTAAGTTTTCGCTGACAAAAAATAAAAAAATTAAACGAATGAGATTTTAGTGAATTTAAAATACATAAACTGTTCTGGGCATGATGTTAAGCCGTTAGAGAACTAGAGGACGGAAGATTGAATCTAAAGACAAAGATTTAATAAAACTCAGTATAAGCTGTCCAAAGTCCAACCGTGCTCAAATCGTTTGTCACTTCCAGGTGACGAACCCGAAATCATAGACTTACTATTGAATTTTTATTTACGTGTGTAATTTATTTTTCGTTTCAGTGCCACAAATCAATGACCGATGCAAGAAAACATCTGGACGAATCACTGCTGACCACTGACTACGATGGAGGTACCCAAGACCCTCAGGAGATAAAGAGGAAATTTATCGAGCGGGTTTCGGAAAAACGTGACCAATTGCTTCAGTTGGACCAGATGGAAATCGACACCACTCGATACCGAGACATGTGGCATCAAACCAGTGACGAAAGCATCGATTCAGGGGTTGCTGGTAGTTTTAGGAAGTTAACGCTAGATTAATGATTAGTCAATACACGCTGTCTAGATTGAAAAGTGTCAGCTGTGTTTGACATGATTTCGATTAATTTATTCAAGCTTCAAGGTATTCAAGGGTTTACATTGAGAACAGCTATGTTGTAAGCACAGTATTTCTAGATTTACTTTATCAACTGCACCGATAGCCAGAAACTGGTTGAAAGCAAAACAATAAAATTCAATGCTGCCATGCTTTGTTCCATCAAAGTGCATCGGAGCGGTCCGGTTGCCCTTTACAAACATTTGAGAAACACAGCGAGAACCGCTAAGGTTTGAGTTATGTCATTCAAAAGGCAGACACATATTCGCCTACAGCACCAAGTGGCTTTTGCTGATGGTAAACGAAGCGAGCACCAAAAGATAGTCGAATTCGAATGTAACGATCGCCAAATCGATTCCCTGCGTGGTCGGTAACGTCGGCTGGGCGCAATAAAACCGGTGGCGGCACAAGAAAACTTCGTTTATGGTTATATAAAACTATCTCATGATTGTTTATATCCAAATGAGAATTTGGATAGTGTTTCTAAGGTTTTTCAATTAATTGCTTTAATCGTGCGGTTACTTAATCTAACTTTGAAAAAAATTTAGCTTAGGGTAGTGATACCATTGAAATTAATTCGATGATGTGATTAAATAGATTTAATGAATAACTAGATACAGAAACTTTATTCGTGTTTTATTTATTTTAAATTTGATTGGATGACGTGGTGTCAAAGAGAAATGATTTTTTATTCAATCTGTTGATTTGATTAGGCACGGTACCATTACTGCTTAAAGGTGCTAATTTTTGCACTTTAAATTTTAAATTGCTTACAACTATGAGATTACAGAATAATTTTTTTAGCTACATACATAAAGTAAGTAGCAATTTTTAGACTACTTTTAAGGGAAGGGCAATTTCTAGACTATCTTAACTAAGAATAAAGATTAAAACTTAAAGTAACGTAAGTTGAAAAATCTTTCCTGTCGGTACTCTTCTATAGAAAATCTGTTCCGGATTCTGTACCTAAATAATAACAAGGTTGTTTTAAAAAAATCATTTTTCTTATGCACTAAATTTAATAGGGGACGGTATAGAGTTGTGAACATTTTGTTTTCGGGGCAGAACTACCGTAAACATTGGCCGATTTTCGAAATTTGACCTGGTATTTGGAAAGGACACCTTAATACATATACAGGCTACATATACATATACAATTTAAAATAATCATTATGTTTTTTTGAGATATGGTAGAATGCGTGAATTGCGTGGAATCATCATTTTTTTTTGTTTGGTGGGGTGTTGTGAATCATCGCAAAAAGTTGAAGAAATGGAATATTTTTGGGGTTTATTTTTATTGGAGCTATAGAAGATAAATTTTAAGAACTAAAGATGAGATGGAAAAGTGATGTGATTCGCAATGAATAGTTGACAACATGATTCGCGCCAAGCCACCTGAATTCGCTATTGCGGCACGAGGACATTAAAAATGTAGTAGAATCCTGTTCTTTGCATAAAATTGAACCTTTTTATATCATAATATGTATGAGTCATCCCTTTGTTTTTTGATTTATTGTACTGTTTAAAAAAACATAAAAAAACAATAATCCATTGAAATGTATGGTTCACAACTCCCCACTAATGGTGGTTCATAACTCAACACCTCATATATCTTCGAAAAATACGTATCTCCATCGACACACTAAAGGTTCATCCAAAATTTTTTATCAATGAAAGCCAATTGCCCAAGGAATGCTGTGCACTAATTTACATTGGAATCAGCTACATAACGGGACTCCATACACCACAGATACAATTCAGTAAAAACTTTTTGTTTGGTATATTTATTCACTAGTTACCTAAACACGAAGAACATAAGTTATTGAAACATTTGCTAATGAGAAAGTGACGTCATGACAGTAGAAACATTTAAAAGTAGTTACCACATTTTTATCATTTATAGCTTAGCGTCAGGCATTGCATTTATCGCTCATATGAGTAAATGCGCCCGGATAGTTTGCTACTGCGACAATAAAAACTCACATTTTCACACGAAAAGTTATTGGCACTCACGCAACTTCTCCGGATAAATACAACGTGTTATTTCTCCGGATAAATAAAACAGCCGGAGAATGAATGAATGGGTTTATCACGGTATCCTCTTTGCGTTCCCTGCTTTGCTGTCGTTATTCCAAAACACGAAAAAACTCTATCATACTTCTTTGCCGCTTTTCTTTGTAATTATGTGTATTTTTTGAAGTTTTGATTGATTTCCACGAATTTAAATTTTATCACCTTCTCCGGTGAGAAGGAAAAAGTCAAATAAATTTTATCCGGAAAAACATTCTCACGCTATTTGTGGAGACGGAGAATTTTACGACTCATCTTATCTCGAAAAAGTTGGACATCGGATAAGCTTCTTCTCGCGTGAGTGAGAGAGAATTACAATGCCTGCTTAGCGTGAATTGACGGTGTTCACATCTCCCCATGGTTCACAACTCCTCACCATTGGCGTGCGCGCGGGGTGTGCTAGGGGGCTATAGCCCCCCTTAATATTCTGAAATATTTAAAAAAAATTATAAGTATTATTATAATGTTGAAGACTTATGAGAAACATGTGAAACTTACTGCATAACTCATTTTGTTTAAGCAAGCCATGTAGTCGTTGAACGCCTCGATAAAATCAATAGTTGCCGCAAGTTTGTTGAAATCAGGAATCTCTATCGATAACATGATAAGGTTGCTTTGAGGAAGTGTTAACTGCAGTAAAGATTCGGTTACCGACTTAAAAATACAAGAGTGCTAGTGATCAATTTTGTTTTTTTGCTTTGACTAAAAATTATAAACTTTTTATTGCAAAGGAATATATGGCGATTCCATGAGGAATTACTTAAAAAGCGATAACAAGAGAAACTTTCAACTTTCTTCTAAAACTTAACAGTAGTATAATCTTAGAAGAACTTTTATATAATATATAGATGTTATTTGTTTTAATTAACAACATTTTCTACTTATATCTTTTTTCCTTTTAACGACAACAAATTAGCTAGAGATTACAATGTAGCAAAAATTATAAAAATCCTAGTTACGAAAGGATTTGAAATATACAGATAGAAAATATGTCGGTTCTCATGATAAAGAAAGACTCTGCTGTTTGCCATGAGGCATGTTGGTAGATTTGAGCAATTCGTAGTAACTCTGCCTAAGCTCGACTCCTACCAGCAGAAGATAAAAGATTAGTACGGAAAATTTGAAGCCTGTTCCTAATTATCCTATCATTTATAGTTTACCGATCTGTATATTTGAAATCCTTGCTCTTACTTGAGTACTATGGCTCTATATTTTCATAACTTTCCCTACTAAGTAATCTCTAGCTAATTCAATGTTGCTAAAAACTGTGCAAGAACTCTTCATCATACGAATGAGAAATATGAAAATAGGTTTTTGGGATGCATATTGAAAAACAGTTTTAATCATTTTATAGTTTTTATGTTAATTTGTTATATTTTTATTTAAGAGTGACCTACTAAAAAAGCAATACATCACGATGGTGTCTGCTATCATAACTATTGAGTTATATGCTCTAGTATATAACCCATATATTGAAGTTAGACGTTTCATTTATAGGAAAAAATGCTACTGAAACATCTAAAATCATTCCTTTAGGAAACTGCAAAAAATGTATTAATAAACTTAGTTTAATGACCAGTACCAAAAAATATATAGGCTTTTTTTTGTTGGAGACAAACCACTTCGATTAGTATTTAGATCTATTGTGTTTTAAGCTACTCTTCCGTTTTCTGTTTAGCAAACAACGCCCATTGACAGAATATTTTGTCAGCGGATTGCTAGAAGAAAAACGACGGTCCATTACCTTATGACAATAGTACTTGTGGGCTGGTAATCAGATTAAAAAATTGAAGCATGGAGATGAACTCGAAAATACGATATGATACAGTGTACGAAGAAACGAAACCATAATCACATGCTTCTTGGTTTCATGATAGGCTTCGGAATTGGCGTCGATCCCAGATTAGTCAAGGATGACTAAATATAAATTTCGTCAAACTACTACTATGTAAAGATTTACTACTAAATAGTATGATCAAGAAAAAAAATGGAGCATTCGAACATGGTTTGCATCAAATACCCGGGTTTGTCGTTCGCTATAAATAGCACTGGTTTACGAAAAAAATGATTTCTTTCCTAACTATGCGTTCTAAATGCATTTTGGACCACTCACAAGCCCTACAGAAAGACTATTTTCTACTTTCTACTTGATTCTCGGAGTTACTCAGATGTTGTTCAGAAATTTTAGTTTGTCTTCATTTTACCTATAAATCCATTAGAGGTTCACTCAATACTATAGATAGAGATTTTTTTTATAAATTAAAAAAGTTTTTTTTGATGAAAATCTAGGTGAGAATTCACACATTGTCTTGAAAAAATAGATATCATAAAATTAAATTAAAAAAAATTAAAATTTAATTATTTTTAAAACCTAAAGCCTACAGTGGAAAAAAGATTTCACAAATAATTGAAATTCATCGAGCGATAACAAAGGCCATCGAGATTTTTAATGCACTATAATATACGTCATCAGTGGGCCATAATCTATTACCAAATCCTGGCGAGATAAAAAGATAAATATTTTGATCTGATTACGCAATTTTAATAAAAAATCTAATTTTTGTTTTTTTCGTATCTCACATTGAATCTTTTATGGATTTTTTAACCAGTTCATAATACTTTTTTATTGATTGTATTTATTTTTTTGTTTTTTATTAAGTTGTAAAACTTCTCATTATTTTGGATCCTCACGAAAAAAAATATTTGTCTTTCAACAACTGATGCAAGGTAACTTTATAGCAGGCGGCCTGTGAAATTTGGAATAGCTCGTATGTTGAGATCCGCTCTTATTTTTAACACAATTTTCCCAACATAATTTCTATAATTTACAAAAAATTAGAAATATTTGAGCTCTGCGAATGTGGAATCGTTATGCTTCTTCTTATCCGCTACAGTGCTTGTGGTCGGTTTCGGAAGCTTTGGACTGCAATTTTCTTACAACGTTTTTCTCTTGAAACCTCGTGCAAAAATTTTGAAAAAAGTTAATGTTTTCGTAAATTGTTAAGCGATGTAAAAAACGTGAGAATTAATTCTGAAATGAAAACCTGAGTATGATGATCACAATGGCCACACCTCTATATGTGCAGTATAATCTGATTTCAAGTAATGTTTGTCTGCTGTCCAGAAAGTGTCATCGTATCGTCGAAGTGGTACCTGAAACTGCCAAATTTAACTTTAAACAGCTTCCAGGGTAGAAGCTTTATGTTGCCAAAGATCACTGAGATATTCCCAAGAAGTATAAAATTGTTGTTGCGGACAAGTTTGCCTGAAAAAGTGTATGATCTGGCAGTAAATTTGCTGTAATGGCCGTAAGACTCCGATTTTCATCACAACCAACAATATGAATCGAGTTATAAATCAACGATGATCTGAAAAGTGTCTAGTGGCTAATTTTGTCTCACCGAAGCCCTCCCAAGTTTTTGCCAAATTTGGCGAGTACCCACTACTGTAAGAGTGCGTAATCGCTGTACCGGGATAATGACGTCAACGTCCATTAGAATGGGTTTAACTCTCTAAACTGACTGGAATTCCACACAATCGAAGTATACAGGAATTCCACCCAATCCAAATAGTGTATATATATATTTATAGTGTGTATAGACACACTATAAATATATAGAATGGAAATATGGCTGAGGATGCTATTTCAATGACTTGATACTGGAAAAAACAACCGTTGATGTTAACCAGCAGCTTGTGCAGAAATTAAAGACGGGTATCATGCCCAAAGTTCAAATGTTCATTCGAGAAAAATAAAAAAAACACGAAAACCTACAATGTATCTTTAAACTACAATAAATACGCATCATTTTCTTTTGATATCGTTTTATGTTAAATCATACTTCCAATTAAAAGAGTAGTGATTTCAAATTGGCTCTGCTTATTGCAGGATACATAAGTCAAATGATAGTTATATGTGATTGAAAAATGGTCAATTTTATATACTTAAAAAACATATATATGTATAAGATATAAGATATACATACATATATATATATATATATATATATATATATATATATATATATATATATATATATATATATATATATATATATATATATATATATATATATATATATATATATATATATATATATATATATATATATATATATATATATATATATATATATATATATATATATATATATATATATATATATATATATATATATATATATATATATATATATATATATATATATATATATATATATATATATATATATATATATATATATATATATATATATATATATATATATATATATATATATATATATATATATATATATATATATATATATATATATATATATATATATATATATATATATATATAGTGTTTCAGAATAGCGGTTCCACGAATATGTACGATAGTTAGAAAGTCTTACTATTTTCTGAGAAATCAAGGGGGTCCGAATTACTCTCACTGTCTTAATTGCCCCGGGTTCCCCTATATACAAGTCAATATTTGTATTATGTGATTTATGGACTCGCAAACGCTTTAACCGATTGCCGTAAAAATTATACTTAGTAGACAATTGTTATGGAGCATGTTTGTGTGTATTGTTATGGAGCATGTTTGTGTCTACCCGTCAGATGGCGCTTTGGAACAAATTGTGCTTCACTCCTATTTCGTTGAAAGTAGCAGCAACGCGCGACGGGTATTATCTAGTTATTCATATTAATGTTTGTCTTACTAATTCAATTAATTAATTTTTTGGTTTTATTATTATTATTTTTAATCATTTTATTAAGTTGTTAATTTTTCTCACTTCATATATTTTATTCAGTTTCTTTATTTTATTAATTCGGTTTAGTCAGTTATTTTTATTATTGGATGACAGTTTGTTAGCTTGACACAATTTAATTTACTCTCCCAATTTTTTAACTTTTTTTTAAAATATTGTCTATTTGTCATTTGAGCTAATATGATTTATTTATTTTATAAATTTGAGTTATATTAATCATTCTATCCATTTTTTTATTCATTTACATCAAAAATTTTTATTTTTATTTTTTTAAATCATTTTTCTATAATTTATTCAATTTATTCGAAGTGTTATTCGTGCAGGACTCGAAACTGTGCTTATCTCACATCTAGGTGCTTGCCAACTTCGCTTGAGTTCGGCAAGCTAATGAATGATGCAACAGTGATATGTGTAAGAAATGTCTCATCTCACTGATGGTCTTTCTGGGAGCACCTCGACATGTTGGAAGAATTAAATATTTCTTTGGGCTGAATTATTCTTGGAAAATGTTTTAGTCTTGAAAAAAATGATTGTGTAGAAAATGTAAGTAGTCTTGAGAAATAATGATCGTCGAAAAAAAATATCGGTAGTCTTCAGAAAGACTATTGCAGTTGAAAAACTTTAGGTAAACCAGGAGCTATCAATTTTTGCGACCGGATCGAATGAAGGTTCAAGCCGGACTTACTTTCTGTGATTAATTATGCTATTTGAGTTGTTACGATCGTGTTATTTTGCTATTACCCTTGTAATCAATACGATAGGGTAATAAGCCTATTTTTAAACTGTTTCCATTATCAGCCTACCCATTTGAAGCCGTTCGTTAGAGCAGTATTTACCATCTTTGTTCAACGCATTGGCTCAAATGGTTGTACGATAACTGGGGCATTCGAATCGAGTTGCGCTTAAGTGTTTCACCATTATCATTATCTTTTTGATATGATTGGTTCTTAAGAGCGAAGATTGGTTGCTGATGCCAGTTTTTAGTCATGTCATCGATTGTACGACACGTAATTAATGGAATAGTGCGGCATCCTCCCTGATAGGACCGAAATATGCTCTTTACCAACTTTTCCCAAATTACGACGTTCCGAAAGAAAATCATTGTGTCCTATATCCCGATCTCTCCCTATAGCGATAGTCTTTCAATATCGACATCGGATAATGAGCCAAATTTGGTTAAATTAGGGTACCTGCAGCACTATTTCTTTACTTACTTGCGCTTCAGTGAAATGCTCATAAATTGAATAGTTTCTATAAATGCAAGTGTTATATCCTCCCTATCATTGGAGTCAATATGTTGAACAATAAAAACTGAGTTCTAGCCAACAGCTTTAAGTGGGCATAGTAATAATAAGAATGGGGTGAAAAGAGACTCATCACCTTATATAATTGAAGCATTATGTTTAACGGATACTGGGCACACGCACGTTCCAAGTCGATATAATCGATTAATTTCCAACCATACTTTTTCGCTAGTCTAGCGCGAATCTTCCCGTCAATCGGTCAACCATGACATCCGTTCTCAGCATCGAGAAGCGACCTTCTGCTTACGACGAGTACAAAACCACACTCGAGCCCAAGTATCTGATCAAAGCCCGGGATGAACTGAACGAACATGATTACGTTCGAGAGCAGGCGTTGGCACAAATGCGTGAATTTATCGCCAAGCATCCTCAAATTGTCCGCTGCCGGACAGATGCCGTGTTTTTACTACGATTTCTGCGATCGAAAAAGTTCAACGTAATGGCCGCCACGGAGATGCTGGTAAAACTGCTGACGTATAGGATTCGCGAACCGGAATTCTTCTGCGCGATCGATCCATGTGCGCTAGATCCGATTATCCAACAGGGGGCTGTTATTCCGCTGGGACAAGATAGCTTTGGACGTCTTGTGGTATTAATTCGGCTAGGACAATTTGATATTAAAACCACTACCGCTGAAGCACAGTTTCGAGTTGCCGTTTTGTTATTGGAAACGTATATGGATACGGAGATTCACCAGGTTGCTGGGCTGGTCGTAGTGTATGATTTCCTAACTACATCAATCAATCATCTTGTATTATGGACACTGCCGAAGCTGAAGGTGCTCTTGGACCTATTAAACAATATTGCACCGATCCGTATTACGGAAATCCATTTGGTGAAACTGCCCACGTATGCGGTGGCAATCGTGGAATCTGTTACCGCCCGTTTATCGGAGAAGTTGAAACAAAGGGTTACGGTAAGTTTTTCAACGACAGCATTTTCATAGTACTTTAATACAAGAAAGAGAAAGGAATGCACATTTTAAATCACCATTTTCTTCGGCTACTATTTTTGTTTTTCGACATGTTATTTACTTGTGAGATATGAGTGATTTTTTTTTCAAAATACAACAGGTTTTAGCAAATAATTTTCGAACAAAGCATTGTTGTCCCGCACATAAATTCTAAAAATACCTTTCTAACAAGCTATAGATTGTCAATATCCGTTCACGAGCGGCGGAGATATTAAATATTTTGTAATTTTATTTCCCACTTACCGATTTTCACTAATTAAAAATGAGACCGTTTCGTACAGAGTTTTGCTTTACTGGTGTTTTAGGGGCAATACTAAACCGATTTTTAATATCGGATTATGAAAACACATCTACGTGCTTCAAGGAATTCGATTTTTAAAACTTCAAAGTTCACTTCAAAGACAATATAAGGGATCATCCATAAATGACTTAGCATTTTTTAGTGATTTTAACACCCCCCTCCCTCATCGTAGCATTTCGTCACAAACCCCTAAATACCCCTCCTGGCAATTACGTAGCTTGACGGTAAACGTCCCCCCCTTGACCCCGCAAAAAATGTAAAAAAAACGATGTTAGTTAGATGAAACGGGTAAAGCTACGTAGCATGATATGACCCCCTACCCCCCTGTCGTCACACATCATCACAAAATACAAAACTCCCCCCTCCCCCATATAATGCTACGTCATTTATGGATGATCCCTAATGTGTGAGTTGACTTCATAGTGAATTTTTTTCTAGAGTTCATGTACTTATCCCTTGGATTAGACGTTGCGTTCAATCGTGAGGTAAATGTTGGATGGTATATTATTACACAGATCATCAAGTAATGCACCTAGTAGTGAGATAAAAGATTTCTCATATGATTATACTTGTGGCATCACCGAAAGCAACCGTATTTTTGAATACCAAAACTAGCGAAAATTTAGCTATTTTACAAGATTTGGGTTATACCGGTTATGGCGCAAAAATTACTATTTACATTATTTATTATAAGGATGTAAGGAATCAATATATCGCATAATATACCTATAAAGAGAAGGTCACGGCATTGAAAATCATTTGCAATTCCTCGCACGCCCCTATCTCTGTCTTACTTTCACTCTCTCTCTCTCTCTCCTCTCTCTCTCTCTCTCTCTCTCTCTCTCTCTCTCTCTCTCTCTCTACCTGCGTGTTCGTGGCAGCTGGCACGACTCACATCTATCTTGATATTTCTCTATCCATTTCTAAGTTGTGTGATAAGATCTTCTGCTAATCTGAAATAATTATTAATATCCAAGCTAATGTCATGTGTGCGATGTAATTGTGAAGGTTTAAGGAAACAAAACTATTTTTTTGTGTTCTGTTACCCTATAAATAGTTTTTGCCTTTTTATGTAGAAGAGAGTCACTCGCGGAAATAAAATATTTGTAGTCCTGAGAAAATTTGCAAAATAATAATGGGAAAACTCAAAATGAGAGAGGTATTCCTTCGAAACGTTGCACTATGGGTAGACAGGTGACCAGAAACGGAAAACTACATCAACTCAAGTTTAATTCAGTTCTATATACACTCTAATTAAGGAAATTTATGGCTAACTCAGAAAAATATTTGGCTTAACTGGGTAATATGAATGTTTGACGATGAAAATTTTCAAAAGAGACATTCCACTTGCGATATTTAAACTATATCGTATCTCTACTGAATTTTGAATGAAACATATGCTCAAATAAGTCATGTGTAAACTAAGAACTTATTTTTTGTGATGATATTATTGAAAATGCATATGCATTGTATTGGTATGAACTTTCATGAAAAATAACGGATCCAAGCCCCAAACTATCCACGAATTTGATCCGGGAAAAGAAGTCTCCCAAAATCCCCACTCTCGTTGGGGGATGAAAATACAATGTGTCTTCTAACTTATCGTCGTCCATATCTGCTTTATACTGAGTACACTTCAATTGATGTTTCAATGGCAGTCACAATTAGTAGAGAGGCAATTCAGTACACGTTTCGAGTTTTCCATATTGTACAAGTAAACTAGCGAGGATTACAATCGGAGTTTATGTATTGGACAGATAGTTGAGAAAACGCTTACGTTACGCGGAAACGTTCTTCTGAGAGTGCCGTTTCGACGAACTATTCAAACTGCTAATGCCGCTATCACGGGACTACAACGCCTCTTCAATCGTGTGTCGCACCTGTTCGACTTTCATTTGTCTCGGATATCTTTAAGAAAGCGATTCCTGCAGTTTTTTAAATGTAATTAGTTTAAGTTTCCATCATTGGGGCCGAGTGCGGCCTGTTGATGGGTGCGATAAATAAATAAATGTAAATGTGTCAAATGTAAATGAGAAACATTCCAGCGTTAGGGGACAACGTTTGCACGCACTATGCAACTGTTAACAGCTTGTCGTTTGAAAAAAATCCTTCGATGTACGCTCAAAACACTTAATAAGTCCTAACACAACGTTAATGTTATAGGTTCGATGTTTTTCAGGTTGTCATCTCATTCTGAGAGGTAAAAATGTCGCGTTAGGGGACAACAGAGCTAAATATTGATTTTCCAACCTACACTTGTATGTATCAAAAAACCTGCTCTATCTAAAACTTTAGAGCATCCATTTGTTCTAGGAATTTTATCGTCGATAGTCACAGAACAATACTGTATACTTAGATTTTCGTGCTTTTATGAAATTTTTTTCACGACCGTTGCAAACGCTGCGTTAGGGGATAACACCAAAATGAACACAAACGGTAGCATATGAAGTGTTGTCCCCTAACGCGACCGAAGTGTTTGTTGAGGCTCAAACAAAGCGAAATATATTACCTCTAGACATGTGAATAACTCAAAACAAAGATTTGAAATCGCCACTTTTTATTGACTCGAAAAGGTGGTTTCAATTAGTTTTGGTAAGATGAATATATTATTGACATCGGAAAATATATTAAATAAAATTAACTGTTTATTAGGGTGACTCAACAAATTTTTATTTTGTTGACCAAATCAGTTTTTTCAAGCAAAGGTAAGACTATCAAACGATTATACTCAGTCAAGCAGTTATGATATTTACATATTGTATATAATATCGCAAAAAACCAGTAATATGGTTGAAGTAAAGATTTCGAAATAGCATATCGCCCTTCCAGTTCAACCTCTGGCGTTTGTTCAACCATTTCTACTCACATATCTGCAAGAAGACACTTAATAGTTATGATTGCGGAAATTAATCAAATGCAGCCGTTTTACGCGATTTTTGGAAAAGAAGGGAAAGGCGCAACTTTTTGAAAATTTGAATATATTACAGTATAGAAAAATTGTTGAAAATCTACACACAATTGCGGTCTTATGGGTCAGCTGGTCGGCTTGTCACTGAATTATCTAAATGATAGAAAACTGGAGAATTTCGTGAAATTGTATCTTTCATTTGCGAATTCTGAGAAATGCGTATGCTCGATAAAATTTTGACTTTAACGTGCTATAAAAACATTAAAAAGCTGTGTTAAACTACGATGTTTGGTTCACGTAGAAAAAATTAATTCCGAAAAGACAAACCATGGCTTGTTCCAAGTGGTCAATAATTATAAACTGTGAAGTCCCGTTCCAATTTTCTTCAAAAATTTCTCCACGGTAATTTAGTTGGAACCGTAAATCTCCGCCATCGTCATTTGTTCTGCTCCCAAGCCCAGTACGTTGGAAAAATTCGATCAAAAATGTCCATTTTCACCTAAAAGATGCAAATTTTCAAAAATTTCACGAAGCTTTGGTTTTAAACTGTGAAGTCCCGTTTAATTTTTTTTCAAAAATTCCTTCACTGTTATTTAGTTGGAACCCCAAATCCCTACCATCTTTTTATTTGTGCTGCTACCAAACCCAGTTCGATGGGAATTTTTTTTCTCAATCTTAGGGCATTACAGTAAAATTTTCGATTTTCGTATCATTTTTTCGAAAATTTCCAAGTCCTTGGATCTAAAAAAAATTTATAATTTGTTTTCAGCGGTTTTCGTTTGTTTTGAGACTAGATGCTGATGTTTCATGCTATTTTTAGACATATTTCGACAATTTTTTTTCGATTTTCAACATTTCATACTCCCATTTGGATTTTTTCTTATATTATGAAAACAATATTCAAACGCCGCACCCCCTTAATGATGTCCGATTGAGCTAAAACTTGCATAGATTACTTTTTCGATGTAATAAGCATTTTATGTAAGACTTTATGCGAAAATTTAAGACGACCATTGATTGATATCTTGCCTCTTGAACACCCATAGTTCTCCATACAAACTTTGGTTTTAAACTGTGAACCCCGGTTCCAATTTTTTTCAAAAATTTATTTACCACAATATTTTGACAATCCATTCACTCAAAAAATCTGCGTCCAAGGATGAAATCTTTGTACAATATGTATACAATAAAATGGCATTTAAGATTACTCCAAATTAATTTTATTATGAACATACTGGTGTGGTACGGGAAAATCTATTCAATTATTAAAAACGAGTCTTATATGTATTACTGGTTTTTATTGACGAGCGTCATAAAATTCTTTTAAAAAATTTCTTTATATCTGTGATTTAGGAGCCTTAAACCTATACCAACATATTTAAGAACAACTTTTACTTATATTAGCAGATTTATTTTCATGAGGTAAGCGATACAAGTGCGTGGAATGTGTGATCTGATTACATTTTTACCATCCTGATAGTTTGAACCATTTCTTTTTCACAGTATTAGTTTGTATAGGATTTTTTGAATGTTCGTGGTTCCTGATAACTAATTAAGGTCCATCAACTAAGTAGAAACACCAGATAATCTTAAAACGACGGCGACAACTAAATAAGCATGAAAACGAAAAGACTAAAACAAAACGTTTGTATATTAATTAGCCTTTTCTCAGAAGATGGCATTTTCGAAAACATTTCATGACTTTCTTATGCAATGGTTCTCAAATTCGTACAATCCGGTTTATTCATTTTCATTATTCAAAAATGTTTTTTATTTTGCTTTAAAAGTATGATCATTACATTAATTATTTCATTCAGCTTCTTTTTATTCATTTTGTTTATCTGCGTTGTATTTATATATTTTATTCGTTTCATTCTTTGGATTCACTCTGATCAGTTTATTCTTTTCGTGCATTTAACTCGTATCATTAATTTAACTTATTTTATCCATTACACATTTTGTTCAGTTTCTTCATTTTAATAATCTGACTAATTTTTCATTTTTTATTCATTTCATCCAAATAATTTCTTCGACACAATTTTTTTTTATTAATTTATAACCTTTTAACATCTATAATTTTTCATTTTAATCAATGCTTTTTATTCTGCTCAGTTTCTTCTTATTCTTTTTATCAATTCAGTTCATTTTGTTTATTTGATTCGTTTGTTTTATTTATTCATTTCATTACTTTTTCTTCTATTCATTTTGTTCATTTGATTAATTTGATTAATTTGATTAATTTTATTAATTTGATTAATTTGATTCATTTGATTCATTTTATTCATTTGATTCATTTAATTCATTTGATTCATTTGATTCATTTGATTAATTAAATAATTTAATTCATTTGATTCATTAGATTCATTCAATTCATTTTGTTCATATCTTTAATTTTATTCATTTCATGTTGTCATTCCCTTTATTTATTTCATTCAATTTATTAGCTTGACTCAATTTATTCAATTTTTCTTATAACTATTTCTAAATTCTAAATATTCTGCATGTAGGGGCAGTAAAGACATGATTTAGGGTAAAGTGGATATTCGATGTTTTCCTACGAAACTTTGTAAAACGAATTCATCTCAATCTGCATATATCGAGGTTTTCTAGAAATTATGCATTTTTGGGTTCAAAATTTTAACTTTAACGTGCTATAAAAATATTTAAAATGCAGCCATCTGTAGCACGGAAATCATTCTTTCGTGGTCAGAACAATTTCAATTAGGGTAACATGGAGATACTTAACCAAGCGCAGAATTCTATTATTAGCTATGACGTGTTCTATTAGGTTCTTAAAAAAATTTCTACTATTTTCGGTCCGTCAAGGTAATTTTAAAAGTTTGGAAATTTGCGTTAAATGATGTAATTTTGTATCAAACTTTGTATGGACATATCTACTCGCCTAATAATTACTTCTAAAGTACTTATAAATTATTTTATACTTTATGAACTAGTGAAATTATTTTACATAAATCGGAACATAGAAATAGTTATTACTAAAATTTGCACGAGATTGAACGCAATAACTAATGTTGGGGAGACTTGACCAAGATTTTATGGGGAGACATGACCAAGTGGCAATAAGCCGCAGAAAGATAAAAATTTTCTGATATTTACTTTGCTGTCGTACCTACTGTTAGTGTTAATCACGTCACAAAAAAAATCCCACATCAAACATCGGTCTATATCTTTTTGTACTAGTAAACAAAGTTAGTAGTAATATGGCGGATTGCGTGACGTGTTAATATGCAATGTAAGCAGTACAGTTAATCCTTAAAAGGAAATTTATGAAATGCAATCCTTTTACATTTTTAATTGCTACCTAATGACCTCGACAATATGAAAAAAAAAAAAGGATTGCAGTATTATTTATGTCATTATTTTTTTATCTGATTTTTCAAAATTCTCGTGGTCAAGTCTCCCCGCAGTTGGGAGACTTTCCCAAAAATAAG
Organism: Topomyia yanbarensis; assembly: GCF_030247195.1. NCBI lineage: Eukaryota > Metazoa > Arthropoda > Insecta > Diptera > Culicidae > Topomyia > Topomyia yanbarensis. Next base: position 348,820,148 of record NC_080672.1, on the reverse strand, counting down.
TTCGATCTCAGACAAATTTTTATAATTTTTGAAAAAGTAAATTAAAAATTCCGCAAAAAATTATGAACACGAATAATACTTTTTACATTATATCTCAATAACTTTGGAAGGATTGAAAACTTTTTTAGAGATTTTAGAGATGTGGGGCAGAATGATAAACTGCAAATAAGGGATTCCTTCTCAAACAGCAAACTTGCTGTTTTGCAGTGCGAGTGCACTTTATCTCGTCGTCTACTACCCTACTCCCCCCAATACGAGCATCTATCTTCATTTCTCGGTATGCATTATGATGTCCTGAAGGAAAAGTTGTCTCAAAGAAAATCATTGTGTCGAAGACTCCATATCAAGAAGACTGGCAACTCTGTCCAGAATCCGGAGACAGTAACAGCAACGCCACTTGCGGGTAAAGGTGGTACTTTCCATAGTGATGCACACACACATATACATTTTTACATAAAGCTTCCTCCCTTCTTCCAATAGAGGCGCTGTAACCTCTGTCGCTTCTCGTTTGTATGGGGGAAGGAAAGAGATATCAGTCTTCTTGATATGGAGTCTTCGATTGTGTTCTATATGTTGATCTCTCTCTATGTCGATGGTCCCTTCAATATCGACATAGAGAGAGTTAACTGTATTGACATCCCGTTGCTGTTGTGCTATCTTATGACAAACGCCATTTTGGAGTAAACTGAGTTAGATATGCCACATTACTTGTCTAAAAAATCCCTACAAAGTGGCGTTTTCAGAATTTTGATATTCTGCTTGGTTACTGAAATATAGCGAGACGCGCTAAGATTTTTTAATTTTTTTGCTTCAAATAACTGTGGCGATTGGCCTAAGTTATCTTGATGTGTAAGATGTTTTTATGTGTAAAACTATCCGAGAAACATAATGGCATAATCATTTTCAAAACAAAAATAAACGCATTGTGCGAAAAATGCAGTTTAAGTTTTAAGCTGAAAATATAGCATATTTGGCAACACTGTAACCAAAAATAACTATTTTTTCTAGATTCCCTGATTCATTTCCTTCAAAATGCATCTAACAGATTGTTCATCGACATTGTTTACATTTATAGTAAAAACTCGCAACATTCTCAACGAATCTTTCTAATATTTGAGAGATTAATGCAGAATAGGTAGAAGCATCAATTGTATTCTTTGAATTGATTCTACCAATTATAAGTTTCAAGCTATTCAATCTCAAACTTTAAAAATCGTTTTTCTCGGAATGTGCTAAATGGCGCTTGTCATAAGATAGCACAACAGCGACGATCTGCTCTCGGTTAGCAGGGTAGGTACGCAACAGAAACAAATCTTTAAAAGGCGTAACTATAAAATTTTAACGCATGGTGAACTGGTCCTAGCGGGCGACCGCTAACGGTTGGTGTAGTCCATAAGCAAACATATGCTTTCTGCGTGGACCTTGAACTAGAGCCGATTTACATAACGCATACCTTTCTGTTTAGTGGCCAGGGTTATTCGTGGTGTAGAAAAATTTGAGGCCGCAGTAAAAGCGTAGAAAAATGGGCTTTTAATTAGGAAGACGTTTAAGCTGATGCCGCTTACAATAGGGTGTTCTGTTCGGCACGTTAAATCAGTCAATGTTTTCAGTTCTCATGCATTCCACGTTTGATTTTGATTTGAACGAACGTCATCGCAATTTTATACAACAGTTTTTAGAATGGGGCGATTATATGATAATAAGCGTGTAGGAAATAATCGATCGATTGCTAACCAGAAACATGAAACGTCAGCGGCAATGTTCTTGTAGAACAAGCTTCATTGCGTTCCCAGGAAACTGGTTTAAGAAATTTTTGTTCGTACTTTTTAAGATGTATTGTTGTCAATTCCTTGTAAACATAGCTGTTTATCAAACTTTCTACAGCTTTCGCCCGGCTGACACCATGTGTGTAATATTCAGGTCTTGGAATGAGGTGGACCGGATATGTCTCGCGCAGTGGCCGCAAGTTATAATGTAGATGCTACCTAATTCACATCAGCCCTCTATTCATATAATTTCCTGATTACTCAACTTCAAACAAAAAATACAATGCAATTTCACAGAATCAACCATTACGATAGTGGGAAAAATTATTTGGGGTTTTACTAATATTTAAGCATTTCTCGCTTTTTGCAAATAGGTGCTAATAAATATTTTAAAACAAAGCACTCAATGTTTTTTTCCGATTTATTTCCTACTAGCTAATACCCATCGCGCATTGCTGCGATTTTCAACGAAATAGGAGGAAACACAATTTGTTCCGTAGCGCTATCTGGCGGGTAGATAGTCCCCAACCAATAGCACACAAACACGCTATACATACAAACTGTGACTTATATATATATATATATATATATATATATATATATATATATATATATATATATATATATATATATATATATATATATATATATATATATATATATATATATATATATATATATATATATATATATATATATATATATATATATATATATATATATATATATATATATATATATATATATATATATATATATATATATATATATATATATATATATATATATATATATATATATATATATATATATATTAAATATCACGCTGAACGATTCTTAATTTGATTCCAAACAAATCTTTTACATATTTCAGAAATTTAAAATTGTTTTTTTTTATAAGAAAATAAGATGACCATTTTCTAAATTTTTAATTGTGTTTCCTGACTTCGTCTCGAAAGGCTAATTTAAGACATTTGAAAGCACGTAGCATGTCGATAATCGACAAAGTAATATGTATTGAATTCTTAATTAATCATAACGACAAATTCCATAAAACTGATTTTGGCTTGTTTATGTCTCCCTGTTATGAAAAATCTGTTTAAAAATGGTCAGTTGGAGTTTTTCCGTTGGTGAATCATTCCAATTTGAAACCTGTTTTGGACGATCTTCAAACACTTATTTTGGCTTCTCAGTGAGTGGGATTAGACGTTTCCTCACACAGTGATATTCATAAAAGTGCATATGCTAAAAGAATTTTAAATTGCAAGTTGCAATATTAAATACTTTAGCAAATGAAAATGATAGTTCAATGGAGTGCGGCTATAGATACAGTGCTGATGTTATTCTATGATTCAAATCTGGACAGATTCCTTTCTTAGTTCACACAATTCACAGAGTGTATAAAAGGACACAATGAGTTCTATGGAAGGACGGCTGAAAACACGAAATCGCAATTGCGCTACTGCTGGGCAGTTGCATATCAGATGATATGAGGTTCCGTAGTCGGATTCACAAAGATCACATGAAAAAGACTAAGCGTGCTGAATAGTTACCATGTGATAATTAGGTTTGCAGGGGCCGGTTAAAGCCCTGGTCAGCATGCTGCAGTGGAGTTTCGAAAAATGTAGGAAATTTTTCGAAATCACTGGGTACGATTGTTCTAGAAACGCCTTTGTTTGGCCTCACGATTGTAGATTTCTCCAATAATTACGGTGCTCGGACGAAGCCCAGAAGCGTATTTTTTTCCCTTATCCAACTTGTCGATATGGGCAGGACGGGCTCAGGACCAAGTCAATCGCTGAACCTGCCCTGGCCAATTCGTCAGCCCATTGATTCCCAGTAATACCGTAATGTTCGGGCATCCAGACAAGATAGATAGTGTTCAAAATGCTTAGTTCTTCGTTTGGGTTCGGCACGCGATCACTAGCTTGGACCGTGATTTGTCTGAGCTAAGGGCCTTGATTTCAGCCTGACTATCGGAGCAGAAGTTTATAACTTTGCCGGACAAACTCATTTGAAGGACTGATTGTACGCCGCACATAATCGCAAGGATTTCTGCTTGGAATACAGCACGGTATCATTTCACGGCAGTAGACATTACTACAGCAGCACCAGCACGTCCCTCCATCAGAGAACCGTTAGTGTAATAGACCACTTTGGTTTGTTGTTGTCTTTCCATATAGCCAGAGAACCACTCCTCTCGAGAGGGAATCTTCACATGGAATGTCCTGTAAGCAAAACTACATGTGAGTGTAATATCTCTGGAAGCAAGAATATTTTCACCCCATGCAACCATTTGTGACCACAATCGTGTATGACTGGTAGCAATATCAACATGGTTACTGTTCAAAAGTCCAGTAACCTGCAGTCTGTCTGCACATGATAGTGCTTCTTGTTTAAGGTGTATATGTAATGGTTTGATATTTAGAAGTGCCTCAAGAGCAGCAGTCGGAGTTGTGGTGAAAGCACCAGTTAACGCCATGAGCGATGGTTTAGCTTTGACTGGACTGTCATCACCTCTCCCTTCTGGCACCACACAAGGCATCCGTATACCAGTATTGGACGTACAACTGTCGTTAAAATCCAATATATGTATTTAGTTTTGAGATCCCAGGTCTTTCCAAAAGTTCGATGACACTGCCCGAAGGCCATGCACGCTTTCTTGATTCTGAACTCAATGTGAGCAGTCCAATTCAGTTTGGAATCCAATATAATTCCAACATATTTGACTTGATCTGCACACAGTAGCTCAGATTCAAAGAATCCCGGTTGTTATTCGGTTCTTCATGAAAAGAACCATTGAAGTTTTGCTTGGGTTAACTTATAAATCTTCGCGTGGAATGACCCATATCCATTTCCAAACCGATTGAATTCCGAAAAAAATCATTGTGTCCTATATCCCCATCTCTTCTTATATCCATAGTCCTTTAATATCGACAGATAATGAGCCTATTTTGGTCCTATTATAGCCGTAAGCACAAAGCCGTACCAACAGTTTTTAAACCGGACTAACTTTTAAACCGGCCTAAAATATTTGGTAAGCTTTAATCAAACGATGCTGTCATTTATATGGTTGCGTTCTGATCTGCGTTACACGTCAATGTTAAAAAAACAACAAATTCAAGTTAATGAAAATGAGTAAATTAGACAACATGGTGAATTGTTTTTCTTTCCGATATATTCGTGCAGTAATATAGCTTTTCTTCGTCAAATGTCTCGTTCTATAGCGTTTGAGTACAATTTTTGTCAAGTTGTAGCCGATATGTTTCTGAACTCAGAACTTTAACGTGTTGGATAGTTGAAAGTTGGCCGATGATGTACAGCACTTTGTAGTGACACAATATTAAATGCATAAAAGAAAATAAATTGGTATACATATGCATGTTTTTATTCAGTTTGAATAGGCGCTCGTCGAGTTAAAGGAGTGGTTGTAATTGGTGCCATGATAGTTATTTCTCGACAAACATATGATTACGGGTTAAAAGCCAACTGTCAAAATTCTCTTTGAAAGGAAATTCCGGACAAACCGTTACTGGATAAACACAGTTCATAACAGTTACACACTTAAAATCTATTACCTACCAGTAGGTAATTTTAATTTGCTGTCCTTATTTCACGGCCGGAAAACAAGGGAGAGGGGATGATTTTTTTACTCAAAATTAATGGGATGAAGTTTAGTCGGCTTTGGGGAATATCTCATTATTTTTGGGTAAATTTGGATTCCCTCTCTTTCGTTTTTCGTTGGAGGAAGTAGGATGCGCAGATTTAAGATTACCTACTGCTAGGAAATGCAAGTTTTCTGTGTAATGCGGATAAATATACACGGTAAAAAAACTTTACCCATTGTATTCAAATTGCCCATTCTCGGAAATTATTCGAGCTGTCAAAAATGGGTATTTTTTGCTACTAACAATGAGTGCTTTTTATCCATTTCACAACTACTCGATGAGGTCCATTGACATTTTAATCTTAATAATGAGTGAAAAATCATTAAGAATTATTTTAAGCGAGTTAACCTGCAAACTAAGGTTCGTAGCGGAACCTGCAAATTATCGGCCTGCATCTGAATCCGTGGCAGAAACGGAACATTTCGGAAACGCTCATAAAACAACGGCTGTTTAGACTACTGAGGATGTTGCAAATATGCGCAAGTTCGGCATTTTTAGCGCAGCCAAAAGATCCAGCCATCAAAAATATATCCAGTTGGCGATTTTATTTTGTTAAGTGGTTAAGGAGACAATAATGTTAAATGAATGTTAATTTATGTTTTTTTTTAAATTTAGAAATAATTCTATTGGCAGTATTTTTCATTCTGGCGCGATTTTCATGAATGGATATCTTTTACGCATTTTGTTGTAGCAATTCTACGAAAAATAATGGGTAAAACATACCCAGGCTGACTCTTTACCCAGTTAATGGGTTATTCCGCTTTTATTGAACATGCATTAATTAGTACTTTATTTTATCAGTGTAGTTCGTCAGTACTTGTCTTTCCTACCTGATAAACTGGCTTATTTAGTGCCATCTTTATTGCGAGCAAAGAGAGCCATATTTATCCAGAAGAAAACCGAAGAGAGGATTGAAAATAACGAAATGTATGCAAGAGAAGCATGACAATTGTTTGCATATTTTTGTCTTCTTCTGGTAACATGATGCTGCCATTTGCATTGCTGCGTTCTGGTCAGCAGTACACGGCAATGTTAAAAAACTGTACAGTGAAGTTAATTTAAAATTCCCTGTTCATGCCATTTATTAGTCTATGTATTTATGTTTTTAAAACGATTTTGAAATTCTCGATTTAGCCTAATGGGTTACACCACTGTAGAGCGCGAAAAAATAGGTTTATTTCGAGAATTTTTTATTGCTCAATAAAAAGGTCAATCGACAACTTCTTGAATGGGATTTATAACATAAGTATTGAATCAAACAAAATAATTTTTTCGAGCAATTTCATCACAAGATGGCGGCTCTGTAGCTTTTTTACCTTATGCGCGTTTTTTAAAAGGGGTCCGCGGCCGTGATTTTTAACCTAGTGCCAAAAACTAAAGTTTTTCTGATTCCTTATGTCAATTGCGACGTACGCAGGATTTTTTCGATATTTTAATTTTACGGGGCTTTTGAGTGAAAAAACGTCGAAAATGTCATAAATCTTTTGAAATATTTGTATCAGTCGTCCATGGAATAGAAATCTGACATTTTAGCCTGGTGGGGCTTATTATACCATCCTACCCACCTTCTCTACTAACCATGCATGCATATGGAAGACCTACTTTTCTGAAAATGAAGTAATCCAAATTATCAGCACGATTACCCAACCAAGCCTGCAATACCAAAAGTCCAGTAATTTTAATTAATAAAAATTATAATTAGTTACTTTCTATAGTCTGCGATCAGTCTGATAATGAATTGTCCATTATAAATTTACAAATTGAATCTGATACTGGATGCAGACAGTGAATCTTCACGATCTCGACGAAATCCGGTGTAAATCATATCTCAAAATTTCTTGGACCAATCGTTTTGAATTTTGCACAGTTTTTCTTCTTCACATCATTGCCCAGGCTACAAGGGCTTTTTGCAAACTGCTTAATATTATTATTTTACAATAACGTGTTAATCGTTGTTTTAGCAATAATCGGACTTTGGTTTTAAAGTGCTACGAAAAAATCGAAAATCGACCAAAAAATAAAAGCTCCCTTAATTACTTGTGAAATGCTGTGAAAAACAACTGTGCAAATGTCTCAACGTTATGCTAGAAAAGTATAAATTACGAAACAATATAAGCAAGCTCCGATAACATTTAAATAACGATCAAAATGGGAATATTTGTAGCAGCTTGTTTGCCGTCATATTTAAAAGTGTTACTTAGGCTAGATGGCATGGCTTCATTTACAATTTTTATTCAATCTTAGTTTTGAGATCCTTTGAAAGCAGTAAATAGATAAATAAACTTCTTTTCTTTTACTCTTGTTAATATAACTAAAAAATTGTGAGCAAATTAAACTTCACTCATTTTGATAGCCATAGGTAAACTAACAATTGAAAACAATTTTCATCTCTGAATCCAATTATAAAATGTCGTTCGACGGTTTGTTTACAAATGATTCGACTTCTGCTAACCTGCAATATAACTCTTCGATGTGGCGTTTTGAAATGAGCGTGTAGCACCTTCTAGATATAGGACGATAAAGAATATATAAAAAATTGCATTTAAAATTCGATTACACCTGTTCTTCGTACGGGATAAAACTTGCTTACTTGCCCTCATATGGTTTGTGTGCAACATGGGCCATGATAATGCAAATGAAGGTCAAAAAGTTGATTCAAATTATTGAGATGTATGCAAGAGGAACATGGCGGCCTTTTACACTGTTTTCGTTTGGTTTCAGGATGCAGCCATTTCTGCAATGACAGGTACTAATGTCTTAGACCGGACTAAACTCAGGCTTAAAATCAAAGATAGTACCGTGTGGCGGTACCAACTAATTTCAAGCTTACCGCTATTAGAGTATCAGCAGCACTATTTCCTAACTTACTCGTGCTTCAGTCAATGGAATACTCATAAATTGGTGTCCATATCTTTGAATCATTTCTAAGACTGACTATAAAAACAGGAATAGCTTGAAATGAGTGTTCCAATCTTTACCCTATCATTTGAACAAAGAAAACCGACGTTGTTCTAATCATATAATGATAATAAGAATGGAGTGAAAATAGGTTCATCACCTTCTATAATTGAAACATTATGTTTAAGACTAGGTACACGCACGTTCCACGGCGATACCATCGATTAATTTCCAATCAATTTGTTTGCTAGTCTAGCGCGAAACTTCCCGTCAATCGGTCCACTATGGCTTCCGTTCTCAGCATCGAGAAGCGACCTTCTGCTTACGACGAGTACAAAACCACACTCGAGCCCAAGTATCTGATCAAAGCCCGGGATGAACTGAACGAACATGATTACATTCGAGAGCAGGCGTTGGCGCAAATGCGTGAATTTATCGCCAAACATCCACAGATTGTGCGCTGCCGGACAGATGCCGTGTTTTTGCTACGATTTCTGCGATTAAAAAAGTTCAACGTGATGGCCGCTATGGAGATGCTGGTGAAACATTTAACGTTTTGGATTCGCGAAACGGATTTCTTCACTGAGATCGATCCATGTGCGCTAAATCCGGTCATCCAACAGGGGGCTGTTATTCCGCTGGGACAAGATAGCTTTGGACGTCTGGTGGTGTTGGTTCGGGCAGGACAATTCGACATTGAAACCACTTCTGCTGAATTACAATTTCGAATTGGGTGTTTGGTATTAGAAACTTACGCAGATACGGAGATTCATCAGGTTGCTGGGCTGGTCGCTGTGTGGGATTTGCTAAGTACAACAACCAATCATCTTATGTCATGGACGCTGCCGAAGCTGAAGGTGATGTCGGACATATTCAACAATATTGTACCGGTCCGTATTGGGGATATCCATGTAGTGCAAATGCCTAAGTATGCGGCGGCAATCGCGGAATTCTTTATCGGCCGTTTGTCGGAAAAGTTGAAATTGAGGGTTAAGGTAAGTTTTGCAACGACAGAGTTTTCATAGTGCTATAATAAAAGAAAGGCAAGGTAATGGTAATGGCTACTTTAAATCCACGTTTTCTTCGGAGCCATAAGATAGCACCCAATGAAAAAGGTAGTTGTGTTTCGCAACTGCAATGTTTTCACTGGAAAATATTTATTATCTGGAAATGTACCACAAGGTAGTAATGTTTTGAACACACATAATACGGCTGGTTCAAAATTTCTTAGATTATGCATAATTTGTAAGCTATTGCTTGTGACACTAAAAACTGAATTCTAACCGCACTGCGCACTTACCAATTTTCTTTTAAATTCTTCTCATAGACTGGTTAGATCGACTGGTCTGTCTATGAGAGTGCCATCTTTATCACTTGAAATTCATGTGTTTTGACAGCTCGCAGTTTTGGGATCACTCGCACTTTGAAAGTGCGGAACCCAGGTTGGTGGGAAGTGCACAATATTATGACATTTTTTATATATGATTTTCTATTTGATTATATGGTTTTGTTTGCATTACGTTTCTAATTTAGTATATTGGGTGTTCAGCCACAAGTGGTGACTTTTCATCCCTATTGTTTACATGATTCAGTTAATTATTATTAAGATATAATATGCTTTCGCAGTTAAGTATTTTTTTTTTCAGTAGGATGTTTTAAACCTAAATGTCTTATGAATAATGAGCAAAACAAATCTTATAAACGAACTTATAAACTATAAAGAGAGCTAATCGTTGCAATTGGTCGGTGTTAAATCAGACCGGACTAAGTGACAAAATATTGCTTTCGAGAAAAACGAGTTTAAAGTTTGAATCGCAGCATCCTTTACATTATGATTGGAAATTAATTTTTGCCATAATTCTTGTTTGTTGTTACATATTTCAAATCTGGCAAAAGTCGAATGTAGCTGACGATATTCTTTATCTAGTGCTATCATTATCTGATTTTTTGATGCTTTGCGACTTAGTCCGGTCTGACTTAACATCGACCAATTGAAGATTGCAACGATTTTTGTCGGAAGTTGCTTATAATACTGTTCGTCATAATTTCTGATGTTTCTATGTTTGCGAGTCTGTGCAACTCATTTGTGCTAAACCAGGGAGGACGCTTCAAAATCATTTTCAGAATTTTATTCTGAATCCTTTGAAGCGTTTTTTTCCTAGTAGCACAAAAACTTGCCCAGATTGGCACTGCATATAGCATTGCCGGTCTAAATATTTGTTTATTAATTATTAGTTTGTTCTTTAGGCACAGCCTAGAATTCCTATTTATAAGAGGGTATAAATATTTTATATATTTGTTGAATTTTGTTTGGATTCCTTCAATGTGATCCTTAAAACTGAGTTTTTTATCGTAAATCAAACCTAAGTATTTAACTTGATCTGACCACGTTAAATTCAAACCATTAAATTCAATAATATGGTTATTATTTGGTTTAAGAGAAGAAGCTCTTGGCGTATGCGGAAACACAATCAATTGTGTTTTTGCCGCATTAGTGGAAATTTTTCCATTTTTTCAGGTAATCATTGAAAATATTCAAAATTGCAGTTGACTGCAGATAATACGAAGACTCCTCCCAGTGGCTGAGATGCTAGTATCATCACAGAAAAGTGACTTTTTACAGCTTGTAGGTAGATTTGGAAGATCAGAGGTAAAAATATTCTATAGGATTGGTGCGACGCTTGATCCTTGAGGGACGCCTGCCTTAACCGGTAGCTTATTAGATTTACAATTCTGATAAGAAACCTGTAGGGTACGGTTAGTAAGATAATTTTTAATTATCTTTTTTATGTAAATTGGAAAATTGAAATCCCACATTTTGGCAATTAATGCTTTGTGCCAAATACTGTCAAAAGCTTTTTCGATGTCTAGAAGAGCAACTCCAGTGGAATAGCCCTCTGAGATATTTGCCTTTATCATGTTAGTTACTCTCACAAGTTGATGAGAAGTTGAATGTCCAATACGAAATCAAAACTGCTCAGGAAGAAAAATAGAATTCTCATTGATATGTGACGTCATTCTAGTTAGGATGATTTTTTCAAATAATTTACTAATAGAAGAGAGTAAACTAATTGGTCGATAGCTAGATGCTTCTGCTGGGTTTTTATCTGGCTTCAAAATAGGATTTTTCCATCTTTCAGGGAAGTATGCTAATTCAAAACATTTGTTGAATATTTTGATCAAGTATCTCATGGTGATTTCGAGAAGGTTTTTAGGAAGAATGTTGAAAATTCCATCATAACCTGGAGCTTTTATATATTTTAACTTTTTCATGATGGATTTGATCTCATCATAGTTTGTTTCAACAATATCGTCTAGAGACAATACTTGATTTGAAACGTTTTCATATTTTTGTAAGACTTCGGTTTCAATAGGACTGACAACGTTGAGATTAAAATTATGGACGCTTTCAAACTGCTGAGCAAGTTTTTGAGCTTTTTCTACGTTTGTAAGAAGTATGTGGTAAACCTTACTTCAAAGCTGGAATTGGTTTCTGAGGTTTCTTAAGAACCTTAGAAAGTTTCCAGAAAGGTTTAGAATTTGGCTTGATTTGTACAACCTCTTTCGCGAAATTTTCATTTCTTAAGAATGTGAATCTATGCTTAATTTCTTTTTGCAGATCCTGATAGATACATTTCATAGCAGGATCACAAGAATGTTGATATTGACGTCTTCGAACATTCTTCAAGTGAGTCAGAAGTTGAGGATCGTCGTCAATAATAGGAGTATTAAATTTTTTCTGTGCTGTTGGTACTGATAAATTTCTAGCATCAACCATAGAATTACTTAAATTTTGTAATGCCGTATCAATGTTTAATGTTTGTAATGCCGTATTAATGTTTATCAGCTTTATGTTGTAAATCAAGGTCATGATTAAAATTATTTTCAATATAAGTTTTGTACCTTTCCCAATTCGCTTTGTGGTAATTGAAATGTTTGTAATGCCGTATTAATGTTTATCAGCTTTATGTTGTAAATCAAGGTCATGATTAAAATTATTTTCAATATAAGTTTTGTACCTTTCCCAATTCGCTTTGTGGTAATTGAACACTGAGCTAATGGTATTGGAAACAGCTTCTTGAGAAAGTGAAAAAGTTACTGAAAGATGATCAGAATCAAAATCAGCTTGTGTAATCAATTCGCTACAAAGGTGACTTTGATCTGTCAAAACCAAATCAATTGTTGATGGATTCCTTACAGACGAATAGCACGTAGGACCATTCGGGAACAAAATTGAATAATAACCAGCAGAGCAATCATTAAAAAGTAGTAACGTAATGTTTGATCCTGCGATTAACCGCAATTGCGATTCCTCCGCCGAATCCAACAATTCGATCAAATCGATGAATAACAAAATTAGAGTTACTCTTCAATTTAATATTTGGTTTTAAAAAAATTTTCGGTCACAACGGCTATATGCACATTATGTATCCTCAAGAAGTTGAAAAATTCGTCTTCGCATGTTTTAATGAACGAGCATTCCAATTTAATGAATTTAAATGATTTTCTAAAGTCATTGTTAAACTTTTATTTCATTACAATTTTGTTAGCAAATTCCCACCCCGCTTGAAAAGCTTCAAACATGGAGGTAGAATTTAACATGGCAATCATCATAGGTAACATAGAGTCCTGCAAGTATTTTAATTTGTCTTCCGTTACGCTACCTAGATCCATTGGACTAAAGGAAGCGTTGGGTGCAAACGACTTTGTAGGCGTGGTAACGGTAGCCGTTATTTTTGTCTTGTTACCTGCCACTGAAGCATACGATGACACACCAGTGTAGGATGGTGTGACGGAGGTAGAAGAAGTTGTTAATCTATTTTGTATCGGATTAACACGTTTGGACGTGTTTTCTTGAAGTGTAGCTGAAGGTACATTTTTTTTCGTTGTTTTTGTTGTCTAGAACGAGAATTTATAATTTTTTTCTCGAACAGGACAGCCCCAGAAATTCGATTTATGGTTTTCGCTACAATTAGCGCATTTGAAACTTTTTGTGATTTTTTCACCGGACAAGTATCTTTCGTGTGCGATTTATCACCACAGATCATACATTGGGAATCCAAATGACAGTTTTTTGTGCCGTGCCCAAAGCCTTGGAATCTACGACACTGGGTCAGATTTTGAATTCTGCTCCCATGTCGTCTATAATGTTCCCACTTTACTCGCACGTGGAACATAAAACGTGCTTTTTCAAATACTTTTAAAAATATTAACCTCATTACGGTTAAAATGAATTAAATATAGCTCCTGGATAATTCCAGAGCGTACTGGCGTGTCATCGCCGGTAGCCTTTCTCTTCATAAGAATAACTTGTGAAGGAGAAAAACCAAGTAAATTTTTCAATTCGTTGGATATTTCATCCAAACTATGACCTTGCGGTAGCTCTTTTAAGACAGCCTTGAATGGTCTATCTGTCTTGAAATCATATGAATAAAATTTATATAACTTCTCCGTAAGATACTGGAGTAGTCGTTTGTGGCCAATCAATTCCTCTGCTGTAACTCGACATTCTCCTCTTCGGCCAATCTGAAAAGAGACTATCGCGTCCGGAAGGAACGTCGAAAGCTCAGTTCGAAAAGCTTTGAAGTCGGAGATCATCACTGTTATAGGCGGAGGTGCGTTGCGTTTTCTTCTCATTGGCATTATGAACAATGCGAGGAAATTTAGAAATTTCATCAGCTTCACATTCGGATAAAACATCGAATGAGTTGCTGCAGTCAATTGCATTTTCGGGTGGAGAAGGTACCCTTTTCCGTTTAGCTTAAATTTTGGGCACACGGCCTTTCTGGGAGGACCCAGGCATGTTGGAAGAATTAAATATTTCTTTAGGCTGAATTTTTCTTGAAAAATGTTTTAGTCTTGAAAAAGACTGATTGAGTAGAAAAAGTAGGTAGTCTTGAGAAAGACTAATTGTCGAAAAAAAATATAGGTAGTCTTGAGAAAGACTGATCGAGCGAAAATATAGGTAGCCTTGAGAAAGACTGTTGCAGTTGAAAAACTCTAGGTAAGCCAGGAGCTATCAAGATTTGTGACCGGTTCGAACGATGGTTCAAGTCGGTATGTTTATTTCAGAATTCTTGACATAAAGTGCATAACTTGAGAACGTGGCCTTATGTACTAATTACGCCATCAATTTTGCACTCAAATATACGTCATAAATAGCCCCTTATTTCACTTTTTTTATTTTACGAAATTTCCAATCCCACCTGGCTATTTTTATAATTGATAATTCAAAAATTCTTTAAATGCTCTTAAAAACACATTCTAGAAATAAACTGATATTGCAATTTTTCTATACGAATTAAAATTAAAATGAATCCCTTATTGTAGAAAATGCGATAAATGCGTGATGCTTTATTGTTGAAAAACCTCTGATATCAGTATAAATTAATCATATTTCAATGAAAGTAAATAAAACTGGTTAATTTTTATTTTATATCGAATTCAAGAAGTGTGCAAAGTAAAAAAATATTTTTGAACGCTATATGAACAACTTTTTTATGTGTGAACCCATTCTGCTCACATTTGGCATAAATAATACATACACTATGACGATAAATCTGTGCTCATATGATACAAATCCATCAATTATTAAAGGAGTTATAATTCGTCAAAATTGAAAAATTCATCAGTTTGTCTTCACATCTCGCCTTTATTCTAAATGTGTTAATTTACTCACGGTCTTCCTATGACCGGACTGTCTGGAAAGATCCCAACAGACCCGTCGGTACAATGCGGACAGCGAACAACCTGAGATCCGGAGAAAACAGCTTTAGGGGGACCTTTCTTTAGCACTAATAAACACTTCCGAACGTTGAGACTTGTAAACTGGAATGAGACTATCTCATCATTTATTTCCATCAGGTCATTTGACAGTAGTGTTGCGCGATTGCGCTAAAAGACTTTGTTGCGGTTGATTTTTCGAAATGCCCCGTAAGACCAGCCATTCGGAAAGTGGAACAGTTAGTAAAAGTGCAGATGGAACTCAACCTGACTGAAGTGAAAACCCTACAAATGCATCATATCAAACATTGCGTGCTGATTTCGTTCAAGAACATTAAATAAGCCGAGTAATTCACCTCGCGAAACAACATGCAGCACACCGCCGAATGCGGCAATGTTAAATATAGCATTCCCGTATACATTGAGAACGGCGCACAGTGGCTGGAGGCTGGCCAAAACCTCAAAAATTTATTTTTGAAATATTGATATTTTACATTTTTCCTAAATTTCTCATGTATTGAATGATGTGTATTCAAAATTTTATGATCATTGGATAAGAACACGATTTTTAACATGAGTTTAAACGTAGCAAAGTCCGGAATTTTTAATGATTTTCATTTCCGAAACCACCATTGCTCTGTTCACTTCAAATGCATGTTGCTCTTTTGATTTTGGTCCGATTTTAGCACAACTAGTTTCATTATGTAGAGGAACGAAAGAGCTTGGTTAGTGAATAAAATACATTTGGTAAATTTACTTGGAACTATGACTTTTTAGTTTAAATATGTTTGAGAGGGTCAGATCAAAAATACTTTTTCCACTAATGTATTCTGTACAAATTTCGGAATCATTTCGGAACGGTCACATAGTATACATTCTATGGGAAATAACCTCTACTTTTTGAATATCATGGTCTCGTTCTGCGCCTAGGCGCGCAAATTTTTTTAAGGAGATTTTGAAGCTTTGTTGCTGATATGGAGGCGCATGGTGTTTTGTGTAAAATAGTTAGACAATCTACAGTAAACCAACTCGTTATACAATGGATTTAAAGTAGTGTTCTTCATTTTTTATGATATTGCTGACATTGGTGAACAGTAACGGAAAATCTGTCATGAAAACGGGATCATAGTTATAAGAAAGGTTCAATGACACTGTATGGAAAAATGCATTTAATATTTTACGACTTTTGACATCAAAAATGAGCTCAGCACCTCCAAATTAGCTTAAATTGTGATTTTCAGCCAAATTAGGTAACATTTGAGGTTTTGTCCGACTTTTGTTTGAAGACCCGCCACTGTGCGGCGCTGTAGAAGTTCGTGTCCATGATTTGGCTACGCGTACCCCTGACAGCGTGATTAAAAATGCTTGCAAAAATACACACAATACATGGAGGAATTTTTTCCCGGGCATTCCTAACGGTGTTCGTGTGGTGAGAATGCGTGTGACCAAGCCAATTCCCTCATACATAACCGTCACAGTGTTAGAAAGTGACGATGTTCTCATTCAAACAATACATCAATAGTCACGTACCCAGGGCTAATTCCTACGTGCCAGTTCTGCACGAAGACGCTGCACCCCGGAAAACCTTGCGCAGAAACTGTTAAGGATAACTCAACAAATCCAACTGAAATCAGCACACAACCATCTTACGCTAAACCACTAACAGCTGCAAAACCAACATCTCTGGATCAAGCACCAACAACCAGCAACAACAACAACAACGAAACGAATGCCGAAAAATACGAACATAGAATAACGACCGATAAGAGTACGACACAAACTGGAACATCTGACCGCGAGCAGCAGGCAAGTAATACGGATGAGGACATGGACGTGAACGATAACGCGAAAGAAGACAAACGAAACGAACGTCAACTTGCAGTGGACAACACTGGCAATATTTCGCCCCCTAGAAAAAGGATCTCAACACGCAGCAGCAAGCTGCGCCTGAACGAGACCAAAAATTTAACATAGTTGTTTTTTTAATTTATTGTAAAAAAAATAAACAATCGGTCTCGTCGAGCTACCGCATTTGGGCCTAAATAAATTTATTAATCATAAAAAAATTGAAAAATTGATAAAAAGTGCGCAAAGAAACCCCGCACGACGGTACGTCGCTTTTTTCATTCTAAGGAATCGATAAAACTTGTTTTTGGCTCTAGGTCAAATATTACGGTAGATAGCTTTCTGGCTACGGATGCACAGTGGCCGGATAAAACCTACGTTTCAACTATTAATATTTTTTCTAGGTATCTTATATATCGAATAACATATTCTCCAAATTTTGTGACCACCGAATAAGAATTAGATTTTTAATAACAATTTGAACGTCGCTGTGTCAAACAATTCTAATGAAATTTTTGAAATCACGCTTTAAAAACATGTTGCTCTTTAAATTTTGATCCGATTTGAGCACAACTAGTTTCATTTTAAAGAGCATTTCAAGAACTTTGTTGATCATTTCAACATGTTCGCCAAATTTGATTTTAACTGTGTTTCAAAATGACGAATATATCTTATATATGGTTAATAGCAAATTTTTTTTTTCGCAAATGTATTTTGTACAATCAGGTGAAACATTTCGGAACGGTCACTTATTATACATTCTATGAGAAATAATCTCCACTTTTGGAATTTGAAAGTCTCGTTTTGCTTCTTTTCGCCTGGAGGGGTTTAAAATTGACATTTTTAAATGTTTGGAGGAGCTTGGTGATTAGTGCAATATAACAATTGAATAAAACGTAAACAAACACACAAAAAAAAATATCATAAAAATGGTATTATGCTAATAAGAAAGGTTCGCTAACACTGTATTGGAAAATTTATCTTATCTTTTGTAACTTTCGACATTAAAAATTGTAACCCGTCAGGGTAACAATTTAGCACTAAATACTTAATTTTGATTATACACTCCGTAGAGTGTATTTGTTTACGTAAAATAATGCTCACCGCTGTTTCGTACCGTTCACGTTTCTTTGTAAATTTTTGTATAGTTTCGCATTTGTGAACGGTTTTGTTCGTGCAGATGGGTTAGATAATTTTTATTACGTAAATTTTTATGATTAACATAGTGTTTAGATATGTTACCACTCTCCTCTTGCGGTGAAAAGTGCGCTGACTATGCTGTGCATCGGCGATGACAACTATGCGATTTGTTTTGGACGAGTTGGAAGGCGGCCATCGAGTTTAGTTATTTACGAACCACGACAATCGACAGACGTCAGTTACGTTAAGTTTTTCCGGGACAGTTTTCCGCCACTTGAAAAGGTTTCAGTGCGCGTGTGCGACGGCAAACTAAGACCGTCGAAAAGTGCCGGCCTGTGGTTCGGGCACCAGTGACAATAACGGTGTCGGTTCGCCAACAGGGATTAGCTAAGTGTTAAGGAGTCTACCCGCTTTCCGGCTAAACGAAAAGGAATCGTGACATGGACCGTTCTCGCTACAGAGGATAGGTCAAACGAGCCAAGCTCTCCTCTGTAGCTGATTGACAAGGAGAACGAATCAGGGAGGACAAGCGGTGACTTCTGGGATCGCTTGCGGCGAGCAAGTCGATCCGGCGATAATTCGTCAACGTCGCTAGGCTCCAACAACGACATTCCGGGATAACTCGGCCGTTGTAGTCCTGGCCGGTCAGACGAAACCACTGTCTTCCCGCCAACAGCAACAGATTGGCAAACAGCGGAGAGTGCACAGAGCAGCAAGAGGATTTAGAGGAAACAATAGTCGGTAAATTTAGATTTTTTGTTTACCTTTTTGTTTTGTTATGAAAATTATTGTATAGGCACCTAGGACGCCCTGATAAGAAGCATCCGTCGGGCAATTGGAACCCGAGTAGTGGGCAAACCGCTACTTACAAAATGTACTCAGCACACCACAATTACCTTAACATGTAATTTTCAGCCAGATTGGGTAACATTTTTGGTTTTGTCCGACACTGTGGGACGCTTTCCAAAAATACTCATCTGCGGGCAAATACTGTCTAACCGCCATCTTGTGTTGACAATACTTGACAATTGTATTATTTGTATATCAAAACTGATATCATAAATCCTATTTTACGAGATCTCGATTTATCTTTACATTGCGCCAAGTATAATTTCCAAAACATGCCTATTTTTCGTGCTCTACAGTGGTGTAACCCCTTAATAAAATTTTGCAGTATTGGTTAGAGAAAATAATGAAAATTTCTAATATTTTTGGATCCGCTACATATACAAGTCCTATGGAGAGTCTTGGGGAGTCCGGACCCTCCCGAAAATTTTCAACTTGTTGAGAAATTTTAAATCACTTTGAATTTTATATTAGTTTTAAACTCAATATCTATTCAAACCAATACTGACTTTTATTAAATGAGGATTTTAGGTATTACATATTGTACAATGTTCATTTTTGAATCGAAATTTCGAACCCCTCCCTAATTTTTTTTTCTTTGCTTATATCTATATATAAATCTAAGTATTTTCGGGTGGAGAAGTTACTCTTTTTCGTTTCTTTTTAGTAGTTGGCACATTTTTCTGGAAGCACCCAGCCATGTTTGAAGAGATAAACATTTCTGTAGACTGAATTATTCTTGGAAAACGTTTTTGTCTTGAAAAAGACTGATTACGTATAGAAAATCTAGTCTTGAGAAGAACTGATTGTCGAAAAAAATTTAGCTAGTCGTTAGAAAAACTGGGGCAGTTTAGGTAAACCAGGAGCTATAGTATTGTGAGCGGATCGATTATACGTTCAAGTCGAACATGCTATCTGTGAATAATTATGCTATTACAAGTTGTTACGATCGTGTTATTTTGCTATTAACCTTTGTTATAAACACGATAGGGTAATTAGCCTATTTTTAAACTGTTTGCATTGTCAGCCTACCCATTTGATGCCGTTCGTTAGAGCAGTGTTTGCCATCTTTATTCAACGCATTAGTTCAAATGGTTTTAC
Source organism: Topomyia yanbarensis (assembly GCF_030247195.1). NCBI lineage: Eukaryota > Metazoa > Arthropoda > Insecta > Diptera > Culicidae > Topomyia > Topomyia yanbarensis. Next base: position 348,800,161 of record NC_080672.1, on the reverse strand, counting down.
GGTAACTAGGGTATTCGATTCGAGTTTTCGTTGCGCTTAAGCCAAATTTTGTTATTAAATTGGTTCTTCGTAACGAAGCAAAGATGCTGATGCCAATTTTTAGGCATTCCCTTGATTGTAGGGAATGGAATAGTGTGGCACTATCCCTGACTCCCGGACTAAAATACGTCCTATTTGTAGGAAAGTTTTTAGAAGAATTTTTGTTATTTCCTAACTGTTTCTATTTCATAACAATAGTTGATAAGAAATATTTCGTAATAAAATATGAGCATGACCTATAAAGATGCTTTTTTCATCCTAACTGGGTACGCGTTGAACTGTACCAAAAACAAAAAAGACACAAATTAATGTCAATTGGATTCATTCTAATGGCTTTCTGAATGATAAGAATATCTTTAAAAAATCTTGTTTTGTTTTTTCATAATACCATTTTCTAAGATCATCATCAATATCCATTTCCAAACCTGTATTGCGATCATCCGAAAGAAAATCATTGTGTCCTACATCCCGATCTCTTCTTATATCCATAGTCCTTTAATATCGACATCAGATAATGAGCCAATTTCGGTCATATTAGGGTATCTGCAGCACGATTCCCTAACTTACTCGTGCTTCAGTTAATGGAATGCCCATAAATTGGTGTCCATATCTTTGATTCATTTCTAAGCCTTACTAGGAAAACAGGAATCGCTTGAAATGGTTGAGCATATTTGGGTGCAATGAAATCTCAAATTGTGTGTCTTAATCTTTACCTACCATTTGAACAAAGAAAACCGACGTTGTTCTAACCATATAATGATAATAAGAATGAAGTGAAAATAGGTTCATCACCTTCTATAATTGAAACATTATGTTTAACGGAGACTGGGCACACGCACATTCCACGTCGATACAATCGATTAATTTCCAATCATATTTTTTTGCTAGTCTAGCGCGAAACTTCCCGTCAATCGGTCCACCATGGCTTCCGTTCTCAGCATCGAGAAGCAACGTTCTGCTTACGACGAGTACAAAACCACACTCGAGCCCGAGTATCTGATCATAGCCCGGGAGGAATTGAACGAACATGATTACATTCGAGAGCAGGCGTTGGCGAAAATGCGTGAATTTATCGTCAAGCATCCACAGATTGTGCGCTGCCGGACAGATGCCGTGTTTTTGCTACGATTTCTACGATTAAAAAAGTTCAACGTAATGGCCGCTATGGAGATGCTGGTGAAACATTTAACGTTTTGGATTCGCGAAACGGATTTTTTCACCGAGATCGATCCATGTGCGCTAGATCCGATTATCCAACAGGGGGCTGTTATTCCGCTGGGACAAGATAGCTTTGGACGTCTGGTGGTGTTAGTTCGTGTAGGACAATTCGACGTTGAAACCACTTCTGCTGAAATACAATTCCGAATTGGGTGTTTGGTATTAGAAACTTACGCAGATACGGAGATTCATCAGGTTGCTGGGCTGGTCGCAGTGTGTGATTTCCTAAGTACAACAACCAATCATCTTGTGTCATGGACGCTGCCGAAGCTGAAGGTGACGTTGGACATATTCAATAATATTGTACCGGTCCGTATTGAGGATATACATATAGTGCAATTGCCCAAGTATGCGGCGGCAATCGTGGAATTCTTTATCGGCCGTTTATCGGAGAAGTTGAAACAAAGGGTTACGGTAAGTTTTTCAACGACAGCACTTTCATATAGCTGTAATAAAAGAAAGACAAAGTAATGGTAATGGCTACTTTAAATCCCCGTTTTCTTTTAGAGCCAGAAGATAGTACCTAGTGAAAAGGGCAGTTGTGTTTCGCAACTGCAATGTTTTTACTGGAAAATATTTATTATCTGGAAATGTACCATAAGGGAGTAATGTTTTAAGCACACATAATTCGGCTGGTTCAAAATTTCTTAGAGTATTCATAATTTCTAAACTATTGTTTGTGACACTAAAAACTGGTTTCTAACCGCACTCCCGCATAAATGAGAACAATAAATGGATAATTTGTAATATTGTTTTTTCACAATTTGGTATATTGTGATTCGACAACAAACACGCCACACCGTAAATTGTTTCCGTCATTTGGGGTATTGTTTTCAGTCGGATAACAATTTGGGAATATGGCGTTAGGTTATGTTACAATACCAAAACGACGTTTTTTTTCGAACTTTTTTTTTCGTGGACTATACATGTACATTGCCACAAATAGTCGTTTAGTTCCGAGTTTCTACTATTTCTCGTATAGTTCAAATATAGTATTCTAGCGAAATACTATACAAATAAAAACGTATAAATTTACGGTAGGATTTTGACAAACAATATTGAAAATAGTTATAGTATGTTATACATTTCTTAGAAAAGAAATGTATAGAATTCGCTCAAACTTTCAAAAAATTCTCCGAGGCCCGGAGGGCAGAGTCCTATATACCAATCGACACAGCTCGACGATTTGGGACAATGTCTGTGTGTATGTAACGGACAAACTCTCATTCGTGTTTCTCAGCAATGGCTGAACCGATCTTATCCAAACCAATTTTAAATGAAAGGCCTGTCACCCAGACAGAACGCTATTAAATGGTTTTTGATTCTGATGTTTAGTTTTCAAGATATGAATGCTTGAATGAGCAAAAATTGCGTTTTTTGCAGTTTTTTTTAAATTTGCTGCCGAAATTGACATAACTAAACATATACTTATATATTTTTAGAAAGCTTATATGAATACCTTTCGAACGAACTATAGATTGCTGAAATCGGACTAATATTAAAAGAGATATTTAATATTAAATGCGGATGAAAGACTTTTATCATTTCCCATAGCCAGAAATAAGACCAAAAATATTCAATGTATTATTAGCGCCAAAACGGAAAATTTTAGGTCAATAGTATCTTCGAAGAATTTAAAGCATACAATATGCTCTTTTTTGGTATTGTGATTTTACTGATTAATCCCCCTAAGAGTGAGATATTTTCATAAATTTTCTTGGAAGTGATTGTATTGAAATAAAGCCTTCAGCAAATTTGTAGCTCTTACTTTTGCAAATAACTTTACTGAAGACATCAAATACATATTTCGAACACTTTAAAAGTTATGACTTGTTGTTTGTGGATTACCCTTTGTCGCCTATTTATTGTTCAATATAGTAATAATCCATTTAAATGAGCCAGATATTATTTCGATAAAACGAATTTCGTATTTCATTTTTCTATCTACAACCGCTAGAATAACCACCGAACAATTCAAAGTTGTCCAGATGGAACTTGATTACTTATCGGTGCAAAAAATTTCATTTGCGCGAACCTTCTGACTTATAACCATCGGATCGATCTGAAACATATCTCGGAAAATCAGAAGCGAAATGAATAACTCCAAGCAGTGGTGTAGCCAAGAGGATGCTTGGGGGTTTAACCATACCCCCCAACTAAAATAACTAACAATATCAAATACTTGCCCAAAACATTCCAATAGAAACTCACTTCAGAGTTCTGAAATCAATCATGATCATAATCATAATTTCCTATTTTGAAGGAGTGTACTGTAATATGGATTAGGGTCTTTTTTTAATAGGAAGCGAAACTGGAAGAGCTTCAATGTCTATGAAACTTAGAACTGCTCACCGAAAAATTGCATAACTTCCAACATTTGCTTAAAATATTTTTTATGTTGGGAATGCGTCGAGTTGAGACGAAAACGTTATAGAATTAATAACGAGAAAACCACCTTCCAAAAGTAGGGTAATTTATGAAAAATGGCGTTTTTCGTTCCGCCAATTTCGCAGGTTTAGTATCTTCGATGAATTTTACAAATGTTAAACAGCACATCATTTATTTCTTAACCTAAAATTGTTACAGTAGCAATACATACATTTAATTACACATCATACAATTATAAACAAACAAACGCTTAATTCAACACTAATAACATTAACCAAATGCAATATTTAAATAAGAACAACGCTAACAAATCCTTAAGGTTCCCAAACGCTGAAGCGCTCATGGAATTCTCGAAAACAAATTCCGCGAGGCCAAGTAGTTGGAGACAATGCTCTACGTTTTAGTTTCAGGTCGACGCCCACCTTGAAAGAGATGAACGGCATTGATGCAGCATCCTTCCATTCGGGTACCAACTTTTTGACGCTGAGAGCATCGCTGCCAAAAGACTCTGCTACCATACAAGCGATTTCATTCTCGCTCACTGTGTTTTTTATTCTTGTAAAAAACAGCCAGCAAAGTGATGACGCAGAATTTCTTCTCATTGAAGAGTGCGCAAATCTCGATATGGTACCGGTGCCTTGCAATATTCTTGTCGATGACAGATCTGGTGAATTTTCTAGTGCCGATGTACTATCGTGACGGACTCGAGAAATCTCGGCGACAGACTCTTGTATGACTGCAATTTGTTGCTTCAGTTTGCCTAACTCGTCGTGGTAGTTTAAACTATTTTCATCTGTTTGAAATTCTTTGTGAACAGCGACAGAAGGAACACGGATGGGGAGAAAAGAATCAGCATCGGATAAAGCCTGGCCTTTATCGCGAAACGCTCTGAAATGCCTAGCATCGCTCATTATATCTGCGCATGGAGTACACATCCAAAAAATGTTTCGATTTTTATTGCAGCTTAGTGCCTCCGGAACGGTTAGTGCAACGCATTCTGCATGGTACTGATCTAAACAAAAACCTTCGCAAACGACAATAATCTCTCCTGGAGCAAACAAACCGGCACACTTATTACAGCTCATTTTTACAGTCTTCTAGCAGCTAGTCTATCGTATTATTTGCTTCTTCTTGCCACAACGCTCGTTCTTTTGGTGATGAGTTTGAAAAGGTTTCTTGGCTTTCAATGGCGGGTAACGAAAATAACAATTTAACGACTACTTTCAGCAAAATTACAGTCAGCCGGTTAATCAATCGAATTGTAGTGCACTTAATACGACATTTAGAGAGTTCAACTTCACTAGAAACAACGCTGGGACGGCGAATTTTACGATATTTCACGATCGACGTACAGGCACACCCGGCAACTTTACGACAGGATAACCACACTTCGTAAATATTATTTTATAACTCGATATACTCCATATACGTAGTATTCATGCCTACAATAAAGTTGTTTTAAAAGAAAGTCTCAACAAATTGGCTAAAGACTCTGTTACAATTTTTTGAAAAACTGATTCTCCATAATTTTAAAACTTCAAAGATGGCGGTTTCGTAATAATGCCATTTGGACAGTAAGTTAGATTTTCACCAAATCCCCATCAAAACGAATTTCTGACTACGCCGCTGACTCCAAGTAAGTCAAAACAAAGTCGTTCTACACTCGTCCACAACAAACTTCTTGGAATACTGCCTATCTATTATAATACATTGAAGACCCGATTTGATCAGCCCCCAATTTTATCAGCCTGATATGAAAATATGTTTGATGGGATCTAGCAGACAAACAAGGCTGAATTTGAGTAAATCCTTTCTTGACCATGTTTTCCTTATCTTAACGATGCAAATATGCAAAAATAAAATCAGTTTTTTTTTAATTTTTGCGCTAGAAGACTATTTTAAATAATCAGAGATAGTTATTAGACTACATCAAGGGAAGGGAAGAATATTGTAACAGTTTCAGCTTATTATGAGGAAAAAAATGTCGCGATTTAGTCAATGTCCCCATTTTGTCAGCCTTAAATACACCATAGAGATGATAAAAACGGGTCTTTACTGTATTTATTATTCACAGTAATAAGTACATCCCATTTTCTGAGGACATTTGATTTCAATTGCATCGAACTACACCAATTTTCAGGTAGTTTTCAGGGGTGCGATAGTTTATGTTAAAAGGGTATCCTAAATTAATTGGTATACTTAAGTATTTATATGTTGCAGATAGAGAAAATTCATAAATTTTCAGCTTTTCTTACACAATATTACAAAAGCTTCTTAAACAACTGTTCCTAATAAGATGATGTAAATTATAAAGTATTTGACATTTTTTAATAGAAGTGACGGAAGGTTATCGAAATGTTTCGTGAAAAAGAAAATTCCAGTAGGGGAGACCGGGGCTAGTTGGCGGTGTTTTCCGTTTACATTTTTTTTATCGCTTTGATTTATGTAGATCTTTTAAAATTGAACACTTTGCATGGAAGGGCAGATTGTTGGCAACATTTCTGAATTTTATTGAAATGTTTGATAGATACAACGTCTCCATTTTTAGAGACAAATGACGCGGAAAACCCGCCAACTTACCCCTTACTAAGTTGCTGGAATGCCAGAAAATAAGCAATGGTCCTTACGAAATGTGCTTATTGTCTTTTCAATAAAACTATATATTATTCGACACTTGCCAACATATTTAAGTCTCAATACCCCGGCATTTTGACTTCCACGCATACTCCATATTCAAAAGCAAATTTTCGAAATTCTTCAGGCGATTGGCCGAAATAAATGTCCCCTGCATTGGCGAGAGACAATACCAAATACTCGTTCTTTGGAGTAAATTCCAGAAATGAAAATATTTGATGACTATTTTTGCACTGTAAGTAGTACCGTCAACTTGCCCCGCGTGCGTCACCGCCAACTTACCCCAACCGCATATTTTATAAAAAAGGAGCTAAGAAATAATTTTTGATTGTGGGTATAATACTTATACGGATACTGAAAGCTCTTTATATATATATAATATAGATTGAAAATTACTTTAAATAACACAAAATATTTAAAATTAAGAAAATTTACAAAGTATGGTCGAAAACATAAATTCGACAACAACTTCCACAAAACAAAATGTTTTGCAACAAAAACACACAACGAGAGACAGCGTTGTATGTCTAATGATAATGGAGAAAAGGAGATTCCGTCAACTTACCCCAGGTTCGCAGAAAATTCTCAAGAGGGGGGGGGGGTTTAATCTTTTAAGGTTTATTTTAAAAGAAACGTACAGAAATCCTCAAACTTTGAAGATTTTTTCAGACCTAGTCTTGTGAACCAAACAACTCAGCTCAACAAATTGGGTAAATGTTTGTTATCGAGAAGGAGTCATCAAAAGACACCGCTGCAGAGTGGTCGGAAACCCCAAAAACGTGAACATAATTCACTAGAGGCCAAACCATCGAATAAATTCACAGGTATCTTTGGACGAATTGTTCATAAAAATATTCTCTACAACCCGATAAAAATAAAGTTAGGCATGGCTTACTACGATCAAACTAAAAAAATTACCTTTTAGAACTGAAGTAAGATAACTTTTTCGTTGATTCGAACTGATGTTCAAATCGGCACTTCCCGATAGATTCTACAATACAATAATTCCTCCAAGATTCATCCAAAAATCTTTAAAATCACGACGTTTTACCAGTATGGGTTCTAAGCATTTTGCACAACAAAGCAAAGCATTTTGATTCGAGAGCAATATTTTAAAAGGCCCTAAGAGTTTCAAAAAAAAATCGAGATCTGGGGTGGGTTTACGCATCTCGATTCGATCAAAATTCTATCGACTCGACCTTGTTTCGCATTATGTATTTCGAACCAAGCTCGAAAGTAAATTTTCGTTCGAGTTAGATCGAAGAAGTACTAGATTATCGAGAAGTGTTGGCATTATGGATCCATAACAATCGAACTCGAAAGCGACTCGAGTGGCACGTATTTGCTCGATAGTTTTATTGCTGTCGACTGTCGTTCGAGATTTGTGTTTTTATTTCGGAATACTTAGAGGATTTAAAATTACCAAAAGGTGTAAAAAGCTCCCACGTACTTTACGTATCGATTGAGCAAAGTGAAGACACCAAGTCTAATCGCTATTTGATAGATGTATAGAATCACAATCATTCTTGATTTCGAAGTGGTGATTTAAACAATTTTATATTCTAATTGATGCATTTGTTCCCGACTATACCTCAATTGTTTTCAATATCACAATATAGCCTTGAATTCAATTGCATAATGTACGTTTTATACACCAACAGAATTAGGTGTTAAATAGTCATTTGTATTAAATGCATGGAAATACAGAATATTATCGTATATAGCAAAACAAATTTGAATCAAATTAAATTACTAACAAATTTGAATGCATCAACTGATTGAAAATTATGCCATCTACAATTTCTGGAAACACTTCATTTTGATTGTGTTCTCCCTTTCTCTAGTTGTGTGCTATAGCAGAATAATTAACTAACAAGTACATGAACAACCCCGCAAACACGAAAACGCATTTTTGTTTTGAAATGGCTATTTTAATGAACTAGTTTTTAAATTTTTGCGGCATCAATTGCTCAAAAAATTGTTGCTTTTGGAAGCTATCAGTTTACTGAATCCCCCTGAAAACCAAAATTTTAATGCAAAATTTTTATTGAAAAGGGCAGTGCTCGCTATGATTATTTTCCAAAAGATTTTAGAAAAGCGGTTTCGAAGTTGCGTTGTTTTAAACAATTATTTAGATATTAAATATATTATTTAATCTATCTATCTATCTATCTATATATATAAAAGTCAATGTTTGTATGTATATGATTTATAGACTCTCAAACGGCTTAACCGATTGCCATAAAAATTTGTACATAGTAGGCGTTTGTTATGGAGCGTGTTAGTGTGCTATTGGTTGGGGATTATCTGCCCTGCAGATGGCGCTTCGGAACAAATTGAGTTTTCCTCCTATTTCGATGAAAGTCGCAGCAACGCGCGATGGGTATGAGCTAGTCTAAGAATAATTGTGAATAACTCATTCTGCAGATAATATGATGGAATGCGACTGAGGTCCGAATAAGACACACTACCAGCTAGGAATTTTGATTTTTCGGTGCGTCAACTCAAACAGCGAGATATATTAAAATTTTGTGGTAAGAAGTTCAAGAATACAGTTATATCAAACTAAAATAATGCCCAAGCATTGGAAAAGGTGGTGAGGGAGAGTGACGTGAACAAATTATGAACATGCTTGGGTCAATTTATTTACCACTATCACTATTTATATTCTGTGAATTTGACGCTCATCGAAAAAAAAACAAAACAAACTGTAATTTTGTTTACACCGAAAAAAAATCTTAGGTGGAATTAAAATTATCATGCGATGAACAAAATCATTACTCATTTTCTGCAACGAAGCATTTTTATGCATTGTAAATAGTTCGTTTCGTCTAATGGCATCTTGATGAACGAATAGTTGAGTAGTTTTACATATTTAATGTACGGGTTATTCCATGTCAAATTTACAACCACAATTTTAATTCCTTCCAAAATTTTTTCTTTCGTTCTTAGCACAAAATAATTGACATTTCAACGCTTTTTCTTGAAAAGGGCGATACTAGCAGTAACACCATTCAAAGAAAATCAACAGTGAATATTTCCAGACTTAGTTTTATTTCCTATTTAAGAACTATTGTGTTTTTTACATCCTAGATTGCATCATTCAGTGATCGAAACCCAAAACTTCATAAAGTATTTGAAATTATTAAATTAAAATTTGTTTTTGCTATTGAAATTAACAAAATGATAGTATCGCCCCTTTGGCGATTGTTTACTTTTTCGGTCCCACCTATCAGCATTGAAGTATCGCCCTTACGTTTTTTTTACAATAACTACCATTTTACACCACCGATTTCGTCCGGGTTGTTTCAATAGCGATCATTGTTACTATTTACAGCTGGTATCAGCATGATAATCCAAAAAAAATGCGAAAAAACAATTTCGCCTCTAAACTGCTAGCAAAAAAAGTATCGCCCTGTTTGTTTGCATGGAGCGTGGAGGGGAAACTTTAAATAAATAAACAAAAATACAGTTTCGCCCGTTGTATTTTTTGTTGTAATTTAAGAAAACAATATCGTAGAATCCAAATTTTTAGGTTAATTCGTTGCGTTTCAAAGCCCTCATTCGCATGTATGAAAAAAGCTTTATTTTTACATTTGTAAGTATCGCCCGGGTTGATTTATTTTTTGTTTTGGCTGAATACGATAGATTTTTTTCATGTTATGAGTTTTTGAATTTTATGAATACGACCATTTTTCAACCACTGATAACTCAGAAAATCTTAGTTGTACGAAAAATTTATTAATAATAAAAAGTGCGTTTTCGAATGAACTATTTTTTTTCCATGCATCAAATACTTTACGAGCTATCAGTGATTGAAAAATGTGAAGTTGAAAGCTCATACCTTGAAGTAAATATTATATTCAGCCATAACAAAAATATCTGTCAAATATTTTTAGCTGAAGAATGCAAGAAAAAATTTGGAATGAACTAAAATTTTATTTGTAAATTTGACGTACGGTGCATAAAAGTTATCATCGATGTTTAAGCTATTTTTCGTCAATGAAACGAAATGATTCGTTATTTTATCAATTGTTTTATATAGTATAAATATTTTTGGAAAGGGTAAATTTATTTTACGTACATAATGGAAAAAAAAATCGTATTTCCGTATTAAATCGGATCTTTTTGGATCTATGTTTGACAACATCGATTTTATTTCAAAGAGCTCACCCCTATTGTGTACTAGAAAAAACTACTACTATATTTGCGAAACTTATCCAAATATATTTCGATAACAAGCAACTAAAAACTAAAATAAAACAATTCCTATATTTTACCAAAGTTGGATTTATGAAACTTATTCGTAGCAGAATTAAAAATATTTTTTCTCAGTGTATACTCTTATTTGACAGTTTGCGCTCGAATCTAGTACCGCAATCTAACAAGCTCGAACGCTTGGTCGAATTCGATACGTACACTGAGAAACATAAATATGCATAGTTAGCATACTTTCTATTCCCGTCTCTTTTCTTCTGCTGTGATTTTTATGTATTTTCATGCTTATACTTCTAGTAAGCATTCAATGAGTGGATAGACCGAATATGTCCAATGCATAAAATTTACAGCAGAAGAAACGAGAGGCAGATAGAAAAGTATGCTATCGATGCATAAATAAAATTCTGCGTGTAATGCCGCAATTTAGTCGAAACGACTTCAAATCGTTTCGAATCGAGTCACTCGAATCGAGATGCGGAATGCCATTCCTGTATTTTGAACAGCAAAACACTCCGAAAAAAAGTTGCAGGGAATAATCTTTTCTTCGCAAAAAACAACTGAATAAAAAGTTGTGAGTTTTCAAAAAAATTAAAATTTTTATTAAAAACTAAAACTACAAAAAACTTATTCTTGAAAAACTTTTTTTTTGTTATCGAAAGTCTGGAGAGAATGGAAACGTATTTAATGCGGTTGCATCGCAGAAAAGTAATTGGTAACAATATTTTTTTTGCAACAGCTTTAAACATGTTTCTAAATTTCATACTGACTGGCAGACAAAAACATAATTTAATTACACAATACGATTCTCATTTCCAATCAAAATGCTCGTAACCAAAAATTTCCAAAATCTGTAAAATTTCAATATATTTTAAATTTTATTTTGTTTCAATTTTTTTAAAGTTGTACTACTGAAGCTGTAGAGCTAGGTACAAGGGCTTCCCGTCAGATCGCTTATTACAATTACTGACAGACGACAGGAAATGTCACATACTAAAACACTGCTTAACGGGCAGCGGACCGTGATTCTGATTGTGATATTGAGTACACGGTTTAGTTGTGCGGGCGTATGGACTTTACGATCGCGTGGGAATGAACGTTCATTTGTGTGTGCTTGAGACCGCGTTAATCGGATTTGTGTGTGCTTGAGACCGCGTTAATCGGAAGTGTATCAGCGCGAAGGGCTCGGGCGTTTGTATGTTAACGTGTTCGATCACGTGGTCGCTTGCATGTCGCGTGTGCTAGCGTGTAACTTCGCGTGTATAAATTCGATTTTATAATCGTGTGTCTATTCGCATATTCGCGTGTGTTCTTGGAAGATCGCGCGGACTCTGAATTTGATACTTCATTTTTAGTGTATAGTTCAGATGCTAGAAGTGAGTTCTCTATCACTATCAACTCTATCACTAGAGTTCCAGGTCATGTCACCATGGAAAGTGTTGTCTAGTGGATATGAGCATCATTTTTTCTCAACTGAAGGCTTGGGCCTAGGCTGCTAGGGCCGCGAGGAGGAACTTCCGGACGTAACCGATTTATGATCAACGGGCGTTTGTAGATTCATTATTGAGAAATAGCGTTTGCTAAAACGTTCACTTAGTCACTGGGATGTTATCCTGTTTGCAAGATCACAGGCGTAGGTGTGCGCGGATGATAGCGAAGGGCTCGAGCGGTTGCATGTTAACGTGTGTGTCGCATTTATGTAACGTCGCGTGTATAAATTCGCGTATTATAACCGTGTGTCCACTCGCATATTTGCATGTATTCTTGAATGATCGTGCGCGTGCCCTGTATCTGATACTTTATTTGCAGTGTCTAGCTCAGATGCTAGAAGAGAGTGAGTTCCCTAATATCACTAGAGTTCCTTGTTGGTTATGTCGCCACGTGTCCACGCATTTTGCACTTATGTTTGTCATGTTCCTTGTCTGTATCAAGCTGCCCCATCAGTTTATTTAACGTAAAATTAAGTACTCTATTGTAATTAACAGCCTTCTTTCTGTATCTAATGTTCGTCGAGTACATTGAAATTTTCGGGTAAACCTTTCAAGTAAAATTAAAGGATAAATCTATTAAGTTATGTAAATGGAAAATTTGAAGGAGTTCCAGAATCCACTGCAAATTTTAATTGTATTATGTCTCAGCACTACAGAATACATTCGAAGTGCAGTGGTAATACATTGGTCCTGAAAAAGATTAAAGATAAAAAATGTATAATCCGGATCATTTTGAGATCGCTTCATAGGAGGCAAATTGAGAATTGTGTTTCGACTTAGATAGATCAACTTGGCGGCTGCTAGAAACTGAATTTAAAAATGTCACCCAACTTGGGAGAATAGTTTAAACGACTAGTCGAGACGGGCAGCGGGACACATAAAAGTTCATTTTTTCATTTATATTAAAAAAAATCTTAAAGTTTACGTAGTCCCAAAGCTCATAAGATAATTTACAAAAATTGATTTTTTATCACTCTTTTTGACTGGTTTCCTTTTGCTAACAAAATTGCATTTTTTGAACCTGGGCAACCTAGTTTGCAACGTTATTTAATCTGTTTCCATTTGTGGAAGATTTGGAAGATTGTCCCGGGAGTACTTCTACTTCCACTGAGGTTGAAAATTCTGTGCGAATTCCGGACAAATCCGTACAAGTATTTTTTTTCCGGACACGCGACCAAAAATCCGTACTGTCCTCCCAAATTCCGTACGGTTGGTCAGCTTATTCATAAACAATGTTCATTAAATTTATAATACTCGTTATTGCCATAAACGGTACATGGTCATATTCAATACATGAATTCCATTCATTGTATTTTCTCATAAAACATAGTATACAGTCTTCTTTTTATATTGTTATTACCATTTTATTTCAACACCGTGTGCATTATGCCAATTATTTCTATAATATTTTCATCATTTCACTTAGTTCATTATATTGATTCTATGCACTATATTTCATTTGTTTTACCTATTAAAATAAAAGGGCGTTTTGCTTAAGTAGGTCCGAATAGCCCCTATATTAAATTGATCAAACGTGGTTTTGACGAGATCTACAACCTAAATCAGACCACTTTAAAAGTACATTATTTTTTTTTATTTTGTAGCGCCGTGTAATGTTTCTTCGAGAAGATATTCTCCAATTAGCTTGATGGCTTGCCTTGTGATCATTTTAAAGAAATGAGATTCTTTAGTTAAGGAGCAAATCTGAAGAAGAGAAGATTTAAATTTTAAATTTTGTTTCTGTTGATGTTGATCGTAAATGACAGAAAAATAACAGAAGCCGAAGGTATGTGTTACGACGTGAGTAGCTGGTATTTTAAGACAAAAATTGTCGATGATTCGTCGGAGAATTGCTTCGATGGATGAAAAAATGATAAGCGCTTTTTTTTATAAAAATCTTGACTAATCGTTGCATGAAAAAGTTTATAAACCAATCAAAAAAATATATAAAAATCCTCCATTATCCACTGCCAAACAATACGAACGAGGACTGGGTTCCTCAAGAGGATAGCAGTTCGAAACACAAAAGTAGACTGCATAGCGCTTTGAAAGATTAGAATGACGTCGTCAGATAATAAGTCGGATTGGACAGCACAGTTTCCTGACGCCAGTCCCATTGAAGTCCAGGGCATAATTGAGGCTGAAGGCGATTATACGTCTTATCCAGGTAAAAGCATCCAAGTGTCGATAAATAGCTTTAAATAAACGCACTTAACTTTGTAAGAAAAATCTCCGACGATAAGTATCGTCGAGCACGCTCGTAGCCTGCCACATATAGAGACTATACTATAGTAAACATTAGTCTGTACAAGCTTGTATAATAGTGAAATATAACTATAACATCTAGCATAGCTGAGAGTGGGAATTCGAATGATCCGCCCACTGCAACCGATACAATTTCCAACCATAATGTTTTGCTAGTTTTGTGCGAGACTTCCCGCCAACCGGTTCACGATGCCTTCCGTTCTTAGCATCGAGAAGCGACCTTCCGTTTACGACGAGTACAGAACCACACTCGAGCCCAAGTACCTGATCGTAGCTCGGGAAGAACTAAACGAACATGATCACATTCGAGACCAGTCGTTGGCACAAATGCGAGATTTTATCGCCAAGCATCCACAAATTGTGCGCTGCCGGACAGATGCCGTGTTTTTGCTACGATTTCTGCGGTTAAAAAAGTTTAACGTAATGGCTGCCACTGAGATGCTGGTGAAACATCTGACGTTTTGGATTCGTGAAGCGGAGTTCTGTGCCGAGATCGATCCGTGTGCGTTAGATCCGATTATCCAACAGTGCGCTATGGTTCCGCTAGGACAGGATAGTCTTGGACGGCTTGTGGTATCCGTTCGGCTAGGACAGTACGATGTTGAAACCACTTCTGCTGAAACACAGTTTAGGCTGGCATGTTTGATGTTCGAAACTTACATTGATACGGAGATTCATCAGGTCACTGGGTTGGTTGCAGTGTATGATTTCCAAAGTGCAACAACGAATCATTTTATGGTATGGACACTGCCGAAGTTGACGGTACTCCTGGACGTATTAAACAATATAGCCCCGTTCCGTATCAGGGAGATCCATATAGTGCAACTGCCCAAGTATGCGGCAGCGGTAGCGGAATTCTTCATCGGTCGTTTATCGCAGAAGTTGAAACAGAGGGTTAAGGTAAGTTTTCCAACGATAGGGTGTTGATTGTGCTATATTAAGAGTAAGAAAAGATAATACAGAGGCGGCCCCAGGAAGGACCTCTTATTCAGATTGAAGATATCTACTGAAGAATGAATTCGCATTTCACAACTGCAATATTGTTAGTGGATTTAGCTATTATCTGGAAATATTTCATAAGGTAGTTATTTTGTGCACATTTGTGGCAGGCCCAAAATTGCTTAGATTATGGTTTGTTTGTAAAGTGTTAGTTTGTCTTTTTCTAGTAGTTCAAAAAACCAACAAATTCCAGCCATACCTATACATGTGCTCAAAAACCGATTCAATATATACTATAACTGTTAAAGTATTTTTACAAATCCTGTGATCGCCACTAAACAATGTATACTCCTTTGTATAGGTACCCCTGAGAACGCGGGGAAGGGTATAGACATGATTTTGTGTAATACCAGAATTTCGAAAATAAGGGGTTACACACCTTTTTGCGAGAACAATTCCAAGAAAGTTTGAATTTACGTAAAGGCATAGAGCAATGATTTTCTTACACCAAAGTATTTTAGTAGTACATTTTTCGGTGAAAAAATAAGCATTAGTTTATAAAAAATTTGATGATTATTGGCGGCTTATAGCATTCTTTTTATTTAAGAGGCTTGCGGTGATCACGATTGAAGACCAATAGATCAACTAAAATCCTAAAACTCACAAAATTCCATTAGTATAGGAGTAATCCTTGTACCTTAACGATAAGTTGAATAAATAATTTTTTCTTGCATTCGGGAACGTTTTCCCTAAAACATCGTTGTTTTAAGCACTAAAAATTATATTAAAAAATTCTTAACCATAAACCAAAAACATTATTCATAAAAAGTTTAGGGTTCGAGAAAAATTAAATAATTCATTAAACTCCCATTCAATATAAAAATTCTCAACGACGATTGTTTTGTGCGATAGATTTATTATTGTAAACTATAGTTCAATGTTAATTCTTCAAAAGGGCTAAAGAGATTTTTGTAAACAAACTTGTTTTGCTCATTATTCCGCTGCCGACGAATTTCACGAAAGATGCATATTAATCCACATCCCTTCGTAGAAGCAGTTTCAAATGGTCTCTGTGTTGAAATTATAGCAAGTTAAGAGAAATCAGCAAAACAAATGTTTGTTTACATATCGTATTAGCCCTATTCAAACGTTTATATAAAATTACAAAAAATAGAATAAATAAAACATTTTTTTTTTCGTAAAGACGATCGAGCGAAAATTTTAAACTACTGAAATATTTTCTTAAATTGTTTATCATAAAAATCGCATGAAATTTTCACGGACAACGCTGGGTATCTCAAGTTTTAATATTTAATGATTCAAATGGTTCCTTAGAACATATATCTTAATTTTCACATTTCGATGTCCAATACGAAGCACCAAATCGGCAAAATCACTAATAATTAATATGATAAACATTGCACACCAACTTTATCAGGAGTTCAGCCAGATAGTATAGCAGCGAGATTTCTGCGTGTTCTTGTTAATTTGAACGTTTCCGGAAGCCCAGTTTCGACATAAAACGCACTAAGCCTACTCATTCAGGTCTGCTTAACAGTTTCCCGTACAGCCGTGTTATCAACGTATTGATTTTTCTGTAAATCACGTAGATTATTTGGTCTTTTCTTATTGGAAATCTTTTTTGAACATGGAACTATTCGCGCACAGTTTTAAAGCTTATGAAAATTGACATCCCTGCGTGAAATTGAGAGAGAAAAGAAATTCAATTCATGCCTGCCGCGATGAATGAATTGTTTCCCTCGTCATTCTTTCTTTCAATACAGCGAATTCACGTTCTCATAGTTTCACGTGACGAATGATTTTAATTTTAAATTACGTAAATAAAATAAAGTAAAAAGTATGATCGGTTTCAGACGCAAACTGAATTTTGTTTCTATGCTAGCTCTGAGATGGATTATCGAAATTCTACCAGATATAGGTTATGGCAGTTCACTTATGCTCGAAAATGTAGAATATCCCAACTTACACCTTCAAACTGTACACCTTATTATAAATGAATGCTTTGGTTGGCGAAGGAATTTATATTTCTCCTATACTCAAGCATTCGATTCTGCATGAAATTTTGGTCAGTTGAGAAGTTAATGAATGAAGGAGGCGTTGAATCTGAATGTTGGTTTCGGTAAATACAAGCAGAAATGGGTAACCGATTTCGAAATTACGCACCACTGGAGATGAGCGCATCGCTATCGAAAAAATTCGATGTCACCCCGATCTGAATGAAATAACAAGTTTATAACAGAATGCTTTTTTCGTAACAAATTGTGTTATAGATTAGGTCTCTTTAGTAGTTAAAATAACAGAAAATTATAACAAGTAACAACGCGAGATATATTTTTGAATGCTTTTTGTTATGTGTTTCTGATCGGGACACATTCATGTGCAAAAAGGCTTTGTTAGTATTTGGTTTCGCACCAACTTGTTGCATACGAAGCTCACAAGGATTTCCATTCCTTCACACCTTACATTATTTTCCACTCAAGACACACAATCTTTGTTTTGTCCCATTTTCTTCTCCGCTGTTATAACAAACTTGAATCTGCCAGGAAACTTGCCGGATGCAGGAGTCTTGTAGAATTTGTACTCCGGGATTTGTTTAAAATCGGCTTTCGCAAACGATTCATCGTCGGCCAAGACAAATCGATTGAGTTCTATCAGCACCTGGTTGTACAGCATACGGGAACAGATTTGTTATTTAGCGCTTCGGTTGAGCTGTTTATTTGCTCGGTAACAATTGTAGTTTTTTCACCAAATCCTTATCAGAGATGTTGGGATCAGCCTTAATTTTCTGAATGACCGTGTGTTACTCGGAAAGTGCAGTTGATGATAGACGGTTCCTCTCCGATGCTTCCATTGCACTTTGGGAGCAGTTATAAGAGTTTCCTTCTACTTTTTAATTACTCGACTCACAGCTTTTTTAGAATAATCCAAAAAATCGTATTCGTATTCGTATATCAAATCTGAACGTGAATTCGTTCGACATACATAAGAAAGTTTTCTTCACCTATGAGGTATTCTGCTTGCAAAGAAAATGAAGCAAAACAACCTGGCGTAGCGAACGCACCCAAGCCGAAGCTGCAACGGCAAATAAAGGGGCAAATTAATTGCTGTTTTGTTCTATCCCTTTCTAGCATGAATGGCTCTTTTCAAATGGCTCGTGGATAGAATCGGATTTTAATCAAACGATTCTACGCTCTTTCTCGAAAGGGGTTATAATAGCAGTGAAATCATTAAAATATTTAGCAGTCAATATTTTCAGATTTGGTTTTAATGTATTTAAAAAAAACATTGTGTTTTAGCACCCTAGATTGCATGAATCAGTGATCGAAATTCAAGGCTGCATAAAGTTTTCAAAATCATTTAATTAATTTTTGTTTTTACTGTATAAATCGACTAAATTATAGTAACATCTTTTGAGCAATTGATTACTTTTTCGATCCCAGGACTTTTCGATCAATTAATTGAAGCAATTAATTCTTTTTATTTTGTTTCTTTGTATTCATTGTATTTTGATGTATATTAATCATTCTCTTCGTGTTATGAAATTGCCAACTTCAACAAAGACTTATTTTTATTTATTGCCTTATTAGTTAGTTCGGTTATTTAATTGATTTTTCTACTTCGCATGAGTACTGAAATGAATTTATCAGCTATGTCTAAACTCAATACTCACTTTATTTCCCTACGAAATTGCAAATTTTGTGTCTCAAAAACTACTTTTGATCATTGGATGAAATTTGCACACCTGGGGCTATTTTGACCTGCCTAAGCTAATCTCCCTTTTAGGTGGATAGATGTGAAAAAAAATCCCGTCAAAAGTCCTCATTGTTAGTTTGAAACCTCAGCTACATTTTGGTGCCATAAAAGTTCAGTTGCACCGCTCCATGGCAGCGCTACGCGATGATTTGCAAAACTCTACGTTTATCCATCCTCTTATAATGTAGGGGTAATTCGAACTTCCCTACAAGAGAATTTAGACCGTCCTTTTTTATTTTTTTTAAATGGAATTATGTTTAGCTTTGAAATATTTATTAGAGAAACTCCTTATGAAACTAAAAAAAATTACAAAAAATAATCTGGGTAGTCACAGCTGTCGGTTGGGGCATTATGTACGGAAATTATGGGTAAAACCGACACCCCACAACTTTCCCTAGAAATCAAATTTTTATTCATTTCATAATGACACTTTATTATTAGTACGAATATGTAGAGTATTTCAAGCCCGATTGGTTTTATGTTAGTGCGTTGAATGTCATAAAAATAAACAAAACATACGACAGCAGCGTTTATACTCGTTTGGATGTTAGATTTTTTGGTAGATTTTAAGGATTTAAACGAACAACAGCTTTTCAAATCACCAATTTTTCCAGTACCTATTATTATCGGCCTTTCTTATGACCTACTGGGTACAATGAAGAAGAGTTTGAGGCATTCAATTTTTTTTTAATGTTCGCTGTACCCTTTGGTTGGGGTAAAACCGATATGCTGTTAAGATGGTTATGTTTATTTGCGATTCATTACAAAGGCTTAGGATCTATCTGACACTTTAATTGCACTATTTGCACACTATAATAATAGCAGAAATACACAGAAATACTTTTATTGCGCTTATTTCTTAGAGTCTCTTTAAAAATCAAAAATTAGAGTTTTTGCTTATCAGATTCTATCGAAGCTTTGGCTATTTCTGCAAAAAGCTCATCAAACTGAATTTCTAGTGTTCTCTCGGTAGATGAACTTTATTACAGTGAGATAATGATCTTTAAAGATAACCCGGGAGATCATTGATGATCAAAGTCCCGAAAAATCAAAGTCTAAACCAAGTAGTTTAATTAAGAATTGTGTGTCACTTATAAGTGAATGAATCCTATTAGCAAAATGTATAATGCTTGAAAATCTTCTCTTGCGAAATAAATTGACACTGAAAGTTGCAATGATGTGCGTAAAGATTGCTTGGAAATATGCATACCAAGAAATAATCCTGTAGCATAAAAGTCTCTTGTTTATAACACTACGCTTTCGAACTCTCTTCCCCTCACTACATGATAGTGCTACTAAAAGCACATATCTTGAGCGTTTTTTTTTTTCAAAACGACATATCTGCAATGAGTTACTCTCTTTGTTTACTTTCTCTTCTGTTAATAATTCGGTCACTTTAGCATTTATCCCTCAGCTCTTTGCATAATATGCTAGTTAAAACCACCGTCTTTCGATCTGTACTGTAAAATAAGTGAAAAGTGTTATAGTGACGCCGTAAAAATCGAAAGAGAAAGTAAACAAAGAGAGTAACTCATTGCAGATATGACGTTTTGAAAAAACGCTCAAGATATTTGCACCACACATACTCACACTTTATTACTCACGTATATCCAATTTTTAATAAAAAAAGTGGAGAGAAAATAAATTAAAGGGGGTGTCGATCTTACCCCTAAGGGGTGTCGGTTTTACCTGCAGTGCCTAGAAGAAGTGACTTCGTATTCCAAGTTTTGCATCCAATAATTTTTAATGAAATTAATTTTTTGAAGCGTTGACAAAATTAAGTCTCTTTAAGCAATTTCTGCAGAAGAATTCTGCGTAGAAAATATAATTTTATTGGTTTTGTGGTAACCCAGAAAAAGTGTTAAGCTCAGGGTGCCGGTTTTGACCACAGTTCGCCTATTTTCTTAGCAGTGGCGTGTGCAATCGTGTGCGTAGTCGCAAACTGCTGAACGGTGGTTGAGGAAATAGGGAGTCCGAATACGCTCATTTCACACAAAAGTGGTGAGTGTCTTGAAAATATCTGTGCTTTCATCCAAACAGAAATCATTCCGAAAAATAGCTTTCCAAAATACGTACCAGTTATTTTTTCACTTTTATTTATTTTTTTATTTACGGTTTTACCATCATAATGGATTTTGTTCTAAGGGTGGTAAAAAATGAAACACATTGTATCACATTTGAAGGGAAGTAAAGCCGTTGGTCCCTGGTCCATGAGTTGATGGATCGATACCTAGTGCAGATAGTGGAGTCACCTCTCTGGCGTCGGGAATGAATAAGTAGAATCCAATTTCTATCCTTATTACCAAATATCCTCCTCCCGTGATACTTGTGGAGCCGGCAGTAGTATATACGATCTTTAGCAAAAGCAAGTATCGGACTAACATTACTTCCCTTTTCTTACGCGATCTACGTTCGGAGCTGGCCGGCGCCGGTATTGAACAATAAACACTTTGGGATTACCAGGAGTTGCACATTGAAAGATGTTTCGCTATTTCCAAGCATAATTTTCTACTGATTCCTTGTGCAATTTTAGCTAGTCCAGATCGATAACTGAGTAGCAGACAGGGGTAGTCGCACAAGCTCAAGCTCAAGCTCATCAGGAAAATGGCACGGTTATGTTTGTCGTCGGACAAACAGCTAGCTACCCATTTTTAATTTTTTCTTAAAATTCGCCGCCATCCTCATCTGACTACGTACCTGCGTGGACTTTTGTCTTATTTGTCTGAAGCTGTTGACAAAAGAAATTGACCGCCAAAAATACTCAATTGCACTCAATCTTTGTACCCCTACCCAAGATGCCCACGTGGACTTTTCCCATTGTTTTGTCCAGTTTTTCCATTATATATTCCAAGAAGTTATGGATTTTTTCATTACCTTGGACTACTTTGATGTTGAATGTTATCATTAAAACATATATTTCATTTTAAATTTGTGCATATAATTTGCTTTTTTTATAAATTTTGTAAAAGTATCTCATTTATAATAAAACCTCTTTAAAAAGGTTTTTAATAATTTTCTGTCTAAAAGACACATATCTGCATTGATCATAATAACGCAAAATGGAAGTAACATATGAATTCTTGAATTGGGGCGTGTAGTAAGTTATCAAATACAAAAAAATAATAAGAATTGGTTCACGGAAGATTGGACCAAATGTTTCTGAGTGAAAAATTGTGTGATGTCAGTTACAGAACTGCATGTGCGATTTAATTGTTTCTTACTACAAATCGGGAAAATATAAATTTATTCTGCGATCTAAAAAAGGAAAAACCTTCAAAAGTCCACATGGACAATTCTCGTATCCTTACATCCTTACCTCCCTCTCCGTGGACAAGCGTGGGCATTTTAGTGCCCCCTATCATCCCCGAAAACTGTCCACGTGGTATATGGACGGTGCCTTATTAGCAAAGGCCTCTAGAAGAGGTTGAAATATGCACTCATTTCAACAACAAGCAGTTTATCGCACATCTTGTTGATTCTTAGTAAGCAAGGACCTATCTTTTCGTTGATCATGAAATTGCGAAAAGTTCCTGACAATGCAATATGGAATTTCGCGGCTCCGTTCAAATAAGTGCAAGAAAAATAAATAATTCATTATATCATAGTACTATTTTTTTAACATTTCTACAGTATTTTGATTCTAAAAATAAATACGGATACTCATTTATGTGTTTTTATGCGGAAGCATTGATAATTCTACCAGGAGCGGATGCAGAGAAAAAATTTCGGAGGGGGTCCGAAATTTCAATTTTGAAATGTTCAATGTACAATACGTAATATGTAATACCCCTTTTTAATTAAAATCAGTTTTGGTAGTCGAATATGGTTTGGAATGAGTTGGAATTTATAACGAATTTGAAATAGAAAGTTTTTTAAAATTTCTCAAAGAGATAAAAATTTTCTGGGGGGGTCCGGACCCCAAGGACCCTCTCCCTGGATCCGACACTCAGTTCTACAAATTATATTTGGTCGCAAAAATCTCATCTCATATTATACCGTGAAAAGATAAGCTCGGATGCTACCTTTCCGCGAAAATTTAGGCAGCCAAAAACGTGGTATCACATGCTTGCTTTTCTTTTGCTGGTCGAAGTAGGTGAAATATCGTCTATTTTTGCCCACAAGTGGGAAAATTTCAAACTCTGGCCTCTAACTTTCCATTGGTATGCTTATGTCCCTATATAATGCAATTGGAGAAATGTTATGAGCCAAAGACAAAAAGGTGCCGACAACCGACCACATTCCTCTATGATTTAAAAACTTTGGGCGAATGCTGCTATTAGAATATTTTATTTTATTTTTTTAGAATATTAGTTCTTATCATTTAATAATATTTAGGGGAGCCTTCGGCTAGTTGATGGTTTTTTTTCTCTTTTTATATAAGACATATGGTGTTGTCTAAAATTAAAAAAAATGGGCACTAGAAGGTTAAAGTGTCCGGATTACACGTGAAATAGTCTTTAGTGCATACCTTGAAATGGCACCCGTATCCTGATTTGTTTTACAACTTATTTTCATTAATTTTATCAAACAGATATCAATATCATGTCTATCCCGAGAGGAAACTTTTAAATTGTCTTTTCAATTAGTCACTTCCTTCCTGCGCTTTTTTGTCATTAAAGTCGCCTACAGGACCCTTCACGACTCATTGCAAGGAAAGCATTTTTACTCACAGATGAGTAAAATTTGTTAGATAGCTCACTATGAGCTCTGATTAAGGTGGGTTATCCTCATATGGTATTAGTACATCATTATTCTCATTTGCTTTGGTTACCCTATTATTTCTACTTATCTAGGTCACCCTAAGATTCGACCCCACTTACGGTATGAACCGGTTTGTTAATTTGTTTATAAATTAATAGTCATAGTCATTGATCTTAATAGTAGAGGTGCATCAATTTACTTTGTTAATCTGTAGGCAATTGCCTGTGTTTCGATTGGATGGAAAAATGTACTAAAATACATCGTGTGAAGAGTGTTCTGTATACATATCTGGGTGATGTTATTCTCTTCATACAGAACGCTCTTCACACAATGTAAGGTTGAAATACTTTGTTTTTCTCACTGCAATTCAATTACTAGTTGTAATTTTTTTCACAATCTCCCGCCTGGTTATACAAACTACCGGTCCCATTGTGATACAACGCGTATAACAAGGTGTGGGTGCACGCGAGATCCGCTCAAATGCAATCGGAAACCTTTTCAACCATAAAATGTTTCTAGTCTAACGCGAGACTTACTGTCACTCGGTTCACGATGGTTTCCGTTCCCAGCATCGAGAAGCGACCTTCCGTTTACGACGAGTACAGGACCACACTCGAACCCAAGTACCTGATTAAAGCACGGGAAGAACTGAACGAACATGATCACATTCGGGAGCCGGCGTTGGCACAAATGCGAGAATTTATCGCCAAACATCCACAAATTGTGCGCTGCCGGACAGATGCCGTGTTTTTGTTACGATTTCTGCGATCAAGAAAGTTTAACCTGCTGGCAGCCTCGGATATGCTGGTGAAATATCTATCGTGTTGTATTCGCGAAGTGGAATTCTTCAACGAGATCGATCCATGTGTGCTGGATCCGGTCATCCGGCAGTGCGCTATGATTCCGCTGGGACAAGATAGCCACGGACGTCTGGTGGTTTTCGTTCGACTGGGAAAGTTTGATGTTAAAACCACTTCCCCAGAGATTCAGACTCGTCTTGCGTGTTTGCTGTTAGAAACTTACGTGGATACAGAGATTTATCAGATCACTGGACTGGTCGCTATGGTAGATTTTCAGGATGCGACAACGAATCATTTTGTAATATGGACACTGCCGAAGCTGAAGGTAGTCCTGGAGGCACTAAACACTATTACCCAGTACCGGATTAGGGAGATTCACGCTGTGCAATTGCCTAAGTATGCGGCGGCGATCGCGGAATTCTTTGTCGCACGTGTATCGGAGAAGTTGAAAGGAAGGATTAAGGTAGGTTTTTGGAATCATTATGCTATGATAACCGAAAGAGAAAGTTGAATATATTTTATATCGGCATGTCTAATATAAATACATATATGCCTAGGTATCGCGAATCTTTTATAAATTCCTCATCTTGATTATTCAGCCATGCGCCGAATGCGTTATGCGCTAAGGCTGTGAACCATTTGGCGATTTTTTTAACCTTTAGTTAAAATTTGACAGCTCGAAAGTTATTTTGTCTTGAATGGAAAAATTTAACCGAGAGAGCGAACCATTTCAAAAGTTGACATATGGATAGTTATTTAGAATTGACAGCTGCGATGACCACAAGCTGGTAGAGGTGTGAACATTTGTCGATATTTTAAAATTAGTTTTTTTTTCTTATTACATTAAGTATGACAGTCATAGCCTCGAAAAGTAAACATGAAATAACCCAAACAAATCTTATCACAACACGTTTCCATCTTTATCCCTTAATTTTGTGTTAAAAAATATTGACAACCTCAATTATGTACAGAAAATGTTTCCACCTTTTTATTCTGCATCATGGGCAAAATTTTAACCATCGAGTTGTCAATTTTAACCATGCTGCAGAGTAGGGTTATTTTGCAAATAACTTTCGAAGGGTGAGATTTTAACTAAAAGTTAAAAATTTCACCAAAGTTCACAGCCTAAATCGTTCCACCTCAGGTATTTTATATAGAGCAATAGCTTGATGCACCATTTGATTTTTTTGTAGGTATTGCATATCTTCACGAAACAGTATTATTTCTGGCTGTTGCATTAAACTGCGATAATTGAAACTATTTTTAACTTGAAATCTAACCTCACTCACTGAGCAATGTAGACTTATTCATCATTTTCGAGGCAACGACATTTCCGCCGTAGTCAATTATTTACCACCCATTATAGCACGGCGGCAGCAGTCCAATTCAACAAGCGTGACGCTGCTACTTTCCACATCTCGACCGCTCTCGTAGTGATTAACAGGGTGCGAGCGACAGTTGAAAACAAATCTTTCAAAGGCTTAGGTATACATGGTCGGTGTTAAGTCAGACCGGACTAGGTCGCAGAACATCAAACAATGAGATAATGACAGCACTAGATATAGAATTGTTTCAGCTGCATACGATTTTTGCCAGATTTGAAATATGTAGCGAAAATTGCAAAAAATAATTTTTATTTTTAACGTAAAGGATGCTGCGATTCAAACTTTAAACTCGTTTTTCTCTAAATCAGTAAATTGTCACGTAGTCCGGTTTGACTTAACACCGACCACATATAAACTTCGAACGCTTGGATACCTGGTGGGTTGGAGGTGGTAACGGGCGTCGGCTGCGGTTACTATATGGCCCATTAGCCATCATATGCGTTTTGCGTGGACCTTGAACTAGAGCTGATTTGCATGTCGTATACTTGAGTGTTTATTGGGCAGGGTTGCCTTCGAGTAGAAAAAATTTGAGGCCGCAGTAAAAGCGTAGAAACATGGATTGTTAATTGTGAAGACGTTGAAGCTGATACTGTTTACAGTAGGGGTGATTTGTTTGGCACGTAAGATCAGTCAAAGTTTCCCGAGAACATGCAACATTGGATCTTGATTTGAGTGAGCGTGAACGTTGCTTAATTAATAACACTGTTTAGATATTCATACAATGGAACGATTATATGATAGTTAGCGGGGAAGAAATAGGTAACCCTTTCATGTCCAACATTACCCTGGGGCATATAGAATCCTATTACTATTATTTCAGTCAGACTAATAAATTTAGGGGTATTACTAATATGTAATACGAGTTAGTGCTCATAACAAAAGATAATACATCACAGGCATTTGCCACAACAAAGATATATACAGAGAGCGTTCTTGTTTCCAAATAACATGGGCAAGAGGGGGTTAAGCAATTAAGTCGATTGCTAAACAGAACTGTAAAGCTTCAGCGTCAATGTTGTAAATATAGAGCAAGCCTAATGAAGTTTCTTGGGAATTGATTTGAGATATTCTAGAGTAAAACTTCAATAAGGCGCGTGATAATGTAAGCTTATCTTTGTATGAAAATCCATTGGAGTGTAACTGTGCCGTTAGAAAACTCTCCAATTATTTTCTAGTGAAGCTTGCTTTATTCAGATCCCTGATATACACTAAGACGGACGCCTTAAGGCTAAATAGCAAATTCGACTCATCCATGGACGTATTGCTCGCAAATTGCACGTAAACCGTGATTTGGGATCATTTTTTTTTCGAGAGATGTCCTACTGGAGCTGTAGAGCTAAGTTTTCGGAAGGGCTCCCCGTCAGAATCATACACTACAATTGCAGACGAGACAGGCAATGGTGCCCACTAAAACACTGCGACCAATTGTAGCGGGACGTGATTTTGAATGTGATATTCATTGTACGGTTCAGATATGTGCGGGCGTAGGCACTTCGCGATCGCGTGTATCATCACGAAGGGCTCGAGCATTTGTTAATGTTTTCGATCGTGTGTGCGTATGTTTGTCGCGTGTGCTGTACATGAAGAAATTCTATTTTATCTATATTCGCATGTGTTCTTGGATGATCGAGAGCGGACCGTGAACGTTATACTTAATTTTCGCTGCATGGTTCAAATGCTAGAAGAAAACGAGATCTTCCATATCATCAGATTTCCCGGTCATGTCGTCATAGAAGGTGTTATCTAGTGCATATGAGTAGGGATGTCCGATTTTTCCAATTAATCGATTAGTAGCTAATCGATTATTTTTTACATAGCTATTAACCGTAATCGATTAAAACCAAGAAATAATCGATTAATCGAAGTAATCAATTAGTTTAAAAGTTTTTCAGAGAGCAGTCCCCTCCCCGTCTTATTTGACAGTGATTGGAATAGCACTGCAAGGTGCGCTAGTGAATTTGATTGAATTCGCAGCTAATCGCATAGAGATTAAAAAACAATATATATGATGATATGGCAGCGCTACTGTTTTAACGGATATTCATTAAATTGTTTACACAAATATTAAAAACTTATTTGTACGAACATGGATGTTTTCTGTAGCTAGGATTTTGTTATTGTTGAGTGATTGTGATTATGACGATCGTTCAATTCGGTATATAGTACAATTTCGGCGAACGGCTGACGCTGGCTTCACAATATTCTACCCAGGGCCAGGGCCGGCGGAATAGGTGGGTAGTATGGGTAGTACCACCCACTCGAAAATTACCGAGGGGGGAATTACCCACTCGAAAGTTTGGAACAAACCACATCCTGAAATTTACCACGTAGTGCCTCGCGCACAAAATGCATTCGTCTGAAATTCTCGATGTACAACAATTTCATATTAAACTTGCAGTTTTTTTAACAAACAAAAAATCACTGTCCGGATATCATGAACTGGATCGCCGACTGGCCTTCTTAGATCCACTGGGAATAATATTTCCAGGTAGCTGTTAGCATGTCAACCAAAAGAGAAGAGATTACTAAATTCGGGTATTAATCGGGGGTTCAAAAATATGTGTATGAGAGACCTATAGGATCGGATAACTGGCGCTAGAACACTAGGCGCACGACCAGACAATATGTTTAATGTTGCGTTAACCGTCACCGCAAGCGCAGAGACTGTTCTCCCCGACTCCAACAATTCGAAGATGTGCATTCAACGTACCATGATTGGACATTACCCGATATATCACCCAAAGGAATTTACGACCTTCATCCATCCCCTTTAACCAAGGTCTGCTGATATCTTTCGGATTCCAAAATTTTCATTACCCCACGAAATTTGATAAATTTTCAAGTGTCCTCTAACAAGATATACTAAAAAGTGTTGAAGTCACCTAGAACCAATACCAATTTGATTCGGATTTGACAGGCGACAACTTCAATACCTGGTACCGAATAAAGACTAATCCGATTTAAATAATAGCACATTTTGATCCACAAAAATGCTCCTACATAGTGTTTTTGCGGCTCTGACGAATAATATTAAAATCTAATCTACGTCGAAAGTTAACCAGCTTTTCTATAACGCAAATACATTGTGTAAATCTTATGAAAATAATAGAAGTGACGTAACAGCACCCATCAAGGGACACTTTGAAGCGTTTACCAGGAAGCTCAGGAGAGGAAATGCTTCTCCTCTTTCGAAAATTTGTAGGCACATTACAAGATCTTCCCTCAATGGGATTGTCAGAATCTCGCTTTTTAGTGAGCGTAGAAATTAGTCGTGGCCGTTGGCGTAGTCCTCTTTGGCATTTCTTCTCGGACTGGACGTGAAAAGAAGGCTTCAATGTTTCCCCGTCTAATTTATGTGTGGGATATGTCAACAGTTCATGCGGAGTGTCTCCACAGAAGGAAAACTGTTCACGATTCTTATCGCATTTTCCGCTCCGTACCTTGTTTCTACGATGGGTAACTATATAACCCTTTTGTTTGCAACGTCGGTAAAGGCGAACAGCTAGACGAGCCCCGTTCAAAAGAACAAAGATTGGAAGAAAAGATCCGGCGAAAGGCTCGAAATGAGGCGAATGGAAAATAAGATGTTTTCTTATACTCCTCGATTGTTGCTTAACGCAATTGCTTGCATACTAGAAATTTCACTGACTGAAGCGAATGAAGGAGCCAATCCCATATTTCGCAATTAAGGCCCCTCCCAGAGACTACACCATCAATCTCTACTTCGCGGGCGGGTACGCATACAAATATTTATTCGTACACGCCTGAGTGTTGTTTAATTAGATCACGCGATATATGGATGATGTTAAATGGCTTTTCTTTGGTCCGGAAGTAGACGGTCTAACGGCCGGTTGTATTAGATGGATATGGCTTGTACTGAAAAGGAAACTTATCGGCATTATTTTTGTTATCGGAGAAATATTCAAATCGTGCTCTGCGGGTCAACAAAGGGTGTTTCCAAATGAATACAAGCTCTTATCAGGAAGTTTTTATTTTCACTTACATACGCCATGTCTAAACTTTCATCAATGCGAGCTAAAATTACGCCGAATCTTACTACCCACTCGGGAAAAAGTCTTCCGCCGGCTCTGCCCAGGGCTCTCTTTAGACTATTTGGGGGTTCTGGGCACTATTAAGCTAAGGAGCCCCTTTTATTGAATAGGTAAAAACAGCTGTCGAGAATGAGTATGATCCAACACTGATTCCCAGCATTAAGGAACCACTTCTATCTCATGCCATGCCAAAATAACAGTATTGGTTCTGTACCAGTCTAAGACTGACCGGGCAAAGTGAAACATGCCAAAACCGTCCAAAAAGTGTCGAGTCTTCGTAAGACCTCAAGTAATTACGTTTGGACGCTTCCAGGTGGATTTGTCCGTTGAAAGACCAAGATGCGATTGAGAAATGGTTAGTTTGCCACATCTGCAGTTCGCTTGCCAAGCAAGGTTTTTTTGTTGGTTGGCCAAGGTCCGGTTACTTTCAAATTTTGTATACGTAGTGTACCAAACGTTGCATTGTTATTAAAAATAAATTGAAACTTGTACTAAATTGAGTGAGATATTTTTTTAAATATAGTCTTTAGAATGATTTTATATTCATGCTAAGCGTGGGCCCCCAAAATCCCGTGGTCCCTGGCCTTGACCCAGTGTGCCACGCGTGAAGACGGTGCAGCTTCTATCAAGTTTAATTTAAATAAACCTTTACCAGAATTCATAGAACTGCTCATAGATATAGTGTCTGCTGGAGAGACGCATAAAGTGTATCTAAACCTCTCCTTATCTTCAGACCGTTTGCTGCCAGTACTGTTTTAAGCCTTTCCTTGCTGGAACTCATGACAACCTAAGAGTAATAATAGAACGAATCCGGCGCGAATGCCAACCTTGAATTCGTAATCCCGCGAGTGATCTAATCTTTCCAACGGATTTGTTCATATTATTCAAAGATACCATCGTGAATGTAAAACGTAATTATAAAATCGCTTAATCGAGAACTAATCGGACGTCCCTACATATGAGCTTTATTTTTTAATAATCATTGGGGTGCTAGGACGGACGGATTTTTTTGGCGGTGACCACGATTTTTTGTAAAATTGTTTGTAATTTAACCGCCGTGTTTTTTTAAAAAAAATTTCAGGTGAAAATTGTTTTTTTTTTGGAAAAATCGTCTCCGTTTCCAACAAAAATTCTTTTTTGGCTATGGACATAGCGTAGTTGGTTAACTGATTGCCTTGTACGAAGCTCACCTGGGTTCGATTCCCAACCCCGCACATAGGGTTAGAGATTTTTCCAAGAGATTTCTCTAACCCGAAAAGAGGCGAATGACCATAAGGTTAAAATCTCTATAATCTAAATAAAAAGTTCTTTTTTAGTTCAAGGACACCACATTTCTTTAACCATACTAATGAATTTTGTTTTTGCAATTAGTTTAGTTCATGTCCCGCGTCACTAAGAGGCGAACAGGTAGTCGAATCTTGTCAGAGAGGAGGTATTTGGGTAGATTAGAGCCGGCGAAGGTCACATGATAATAGTCTAAGGTGACATAAGTCCTCTTCCAGTCAGCTATGACTGATGCTGAATGCGAGCGTCTACATTCCACTATCTTCACTGGCTATAGCATGGGGTTTTTCAAAACCCAACCCCATGTGTCAGCAGATCCGCGCAATTCAAACTTGAATCGGTGACAACCCCGTCACATTCAACCCGATTCGTTGGTACATACACTCTATACTCCTTCGTAAAAGGCCCGTAGCCAGCAATATCATTTGGTTGTTTCAAGCTATTTACCACCTCCCCGAAGCTTTTCGGGGCGAATTTTCCATATTTCTGTCACAGTAGAATATGGTTCCGTTAGAACTCAACACATCTGCAACAGATTTAAAAATATGTTGGCTTTGGTCCTGAAGAAGATTATGAACCGCCCGATTGAGAAGGGTGGGTACAATTTCAGTCGATTTTATTTGGATGTCCATCTTGCCTTGTGGCATATCAGTATTAGGGGAAGTCCTTTTTGCACGGGTCTATGGTCCAATCGCACCACCACGCGTTAGGTGTGAGGTTTCTGAGGGGAAGGATTAAACGGGGGTTTTCAGAGAACATAGATTAGTCAAAAAAATTGGCTGGGATTCTTTATATGAGAAGGGCAACACAGTGCAAAGTCAACAAAGTTTCAAAAAGTCGATGCTGGCCAAACAAATTTTTTTTCGAGATGACTTCAAATCGTAACCTTGTCATGCATTTTAAGGACATTTGCCATCAAAAAGACAAATTCGATATCTGAAATATCTTATATGGGATCAAGAACCGTTATAGGTGATCAATGTGGTGAAAGTGACATTGGTTAGTCATTAGTGATCTAGAACTGCAAATATAAGTAATTTTGCGTCTATCTTCAGTTTTACATAATCTTGATATCATTGTGATACCACTGTATAACGAAATTTACCGCATGACCGCACTTTTTAACCCGTATCTCTGGAACCGGAGTTCCGTTCGACAAAAAGATTAAGTGGGAGTTTTACCGTTATAGCGGTCATTTAAGCTACAGGTCAGGCTTTTGAAGCTTTTTAAACCTTATTACAAAAAAAAACATACCAACGCACACCGACACTTCCCGATCTCGACGAACTTGGTCGAATGGTATATAACACACGGCCTAGGTTTTCGACTTTCATAGGGAACACAGAAAGACAAAATCGTCAATATTTCACACATATTCAGAAATCGTCAACTTTGAAGGATTAGTATTTTCCAGAGTCGAAAAATGTTTTTTTCGTTTACCAAAATCTGACGAAAATGACGAGCGAGCGATGCTACTTTCTAAACCACTAGAACATTACGAAATCGAAAATGAGACAACGGCCTACGACAAAGCATGCGGGTAAATTAAATTTCATTATTTCCTCCATACATTCGTTTTCATTAGTCTCTTCGATATTGCACATAGAGCTGGCCAAACGAATAGAAACTAGTAACGATATTTATTTGTCGTTGTTCTTTTTGGGAGAATTACAAGCTAGCGATGATATTGGACGACTGAAGCACTATTGGTGTGCATATTTCCAGTGTTTGCGGCGTTCTAGTTGCATTTTATGATGCACATTGCTATAATTTCATTTAATGAAAATAAAAATAAACATCAAAATTACTGATTTGAAATTAAAACGAGATTGAATTTTCGTATTGTCATAGGAAAACGAAAGTCACTACTTCTGCTACTCGCTTCCATAGAATAGAAAGAAGAAGGGGCGTTGTCTTTATTGTTTTGCTTTGTGTGAATTTAGTAACGAAGGAGGCAGCGAAAAGACGAAGGTGAATTCAGTGAATTTCATCGTTCATTGAATGGGTATGAGAATTTTAGGCCCTGGTATTTTCTACGATGATCTAAGAGATATTTTCGAGTATTCAAGTATTCTAAGATGATCTAATAGGGACAATTCATAAATTACGTAACGCAAAAATTGCCCAAAATTGACTCCCCCCTCCCCCTAGTGAACAAATTGTCACAACATTCTCCATCCCCCCTCCTCTATTACGTAACAAATTCCAAGAAAAAAAAATTTCTTCGGTGAAAACATGTTACGTAACAATCTATCTAACTCCCCCTCCCCCCTATGTCACATCACGTCACAACTTGTCGTACCCCGCTACCCCCCTCCCTAAAAGCGTTACGTAATTTATGAATGGTCCCTAAGGGGTAATTTTAGTGATTAATCCCCCTGAAAGTAATTTTGGAAAATCAACTCTTCAAAAACCATTATTTAGAGACTTGGTGCCTTTAGCAAAGTTTTACTGAGAATTATATTAGAAAAAAGCTTGGTTGAAAATATGAATACTCTGTTGTTTCATTTTCAATAGCTTTAATGAAGTTACTCAATAAAGGTTTTTGAAGAGTCCATTCTTTGATTTTACTTCTAGGAGAGTTAATCACCAAAATTTTTCTTTTTGAAAGATGTGCACAGATGATGTTATAAAACTATTAAAAGATATAGAATCATCACGATGATTTTGAAACTATATGATCTAGACCGCAAAAAATATGTTTGGATAATTACATCAGTATTATTGATCTTAAAAGTGCATAACTTGCGAACGCGACCTTGTACACAAAATTTAGTTACATCATTTAACTCGGTACTCAATAGACCTTTCTCGTCAGA
This sequence comes from Topomyia yanbarensis, assembly GCF_030247195.1. NCBI lineage: Eukaryota > Metazoa > Arthropoda > Insecta > Diptera > Culicidae > Topomyia > Topomyia yanbarensis. The sequence continues at coordinate 348,766,158 of NC_080672.1, read as the reverse complement.
CCTAACCCCCCTTTTTCTTATTTTTTATCAATAGATTTCTTATTTTTATAAACATTTTCGATCAGATTAGATTCTTAGGACGATCCTTGGATTTTTCATTAAATTTTAAAAATTTCAAAATGCAAGGATGTTGAATATTTTTTTCACCAATTCAAGAATGGTGAGACGCGAAATATACGTTTCGGCAGCACTGTTTGGATTTTCTTCGATAATTTTATCGGGAACACTGTAAATGAAGTGGTGAATAGCAATACCACATTCATTATTAATTGTTGACAAACTGAGTGAACCTCGCTTTGTCAAATTTAACTTTTTGTCAACAAGGTCAAAATTCCAACGACCGAGGAAACCGGATAACTCCCAGCTATGTGTCCTTTTCCGACAATATTACAACAATATTACAAAGAACCAGGTTACGATGAAACGACGGAACAGTGTTTGCTGCTAAATTGGCCGCAAAATCAACGACCTTTTGATTCAATCTGACATCAAATAACCCGTTCACCGCTATCCACGATTACAACAAACAAAAGAACGACGTCAAGTTCAGTTTTTTTCCCAGCCAATTTAGGGCTGATTAGTTTTTTCAGCGACAAACTGGCCTTTTGCACGTTACGGTCAGTGGTTGTCAGGATTCAACTAAAACGTATTTGTTTCACATACCTAATACCAGTTTGAATTCTGTGCTAGTGTTATTACCTGTCGGTGTTGCTAAGTTGTGAATTGACTAAAAATCTAGCTAGACTATCAGCTCAGTGCCAAAGCAAGAGTGTGGGCGCAGCATCACAGACCTGGTCTCAGATGCAGAAAAACAACCCACCGACCATGCTGAGTATTCCTTGGACATCATATTCAGCCACACAAACATTTTTGCAACGCAATCATCCGGCCGCTTCAAAAAGGAAACGAACCGAACCTATAGTGTGCTTCTACGATTCTTAAAGAGTGCGTCCGATTTATAAAATAGTCGAGTCAATACCCAGGACCGCAAATTGGCACAGTTGTCCAAAATCTGGTGTACATCTAGTCTTGTCCGATCAGCGATATTTTGACCAACCGTTTCCAGTTGAATTTATTCGAACCGATACAACTGCTAACGAAGAATTATCCAGAGTATTTCTGAGCAGCAACAGAAGAATATGTTGAACAGTAAGAAAAGTGCCGCAGAGGGACTTGCTGGAGAGGGGCTGCACTCACTCCTTACTAATTTCTCTGGTCGGAACGCTGCAAGGACTGAATTTGCGCCCAATGGCACTGGCGGTGAATTGTGTCGAAGGATTTACGTGTTAATCAAAAAGCTGACTGGGATGAGGCCGTCGAGGAACCCCTGGCGACTAAGAGTGAGTAGTCAATCCATATAATGTGACTTGACGAACAAGCCGTTTTCGATGGCAGTGCACCGGTGCAGTGCAAAACCAGTGCACAGAACTATCCCGGTGCACATCAATCGAAAAACCGAAGTGTAAACTAACAGGATTAAAGGCGAGTAATAAAATTCATAATACTAAAGACTACAAGGGATACTGGAACAATCGCCAGTTTGAATGTAATGTGAATAAATTTTTAATGGATCGACGGCAGCTGCATTAGCCTACGGATTGGAAAAGAATTTGAACGGAGAACGAAATGTAGATAGCGGAGCATTCGTTCCTAAGTTGACTATTGATGGAATATCATAGCCAGGCACGTAGCCAGAGGGGGGGCTAGGGGGCTAAAGCCCCCCCCGAAAATTTTCAAAAATAAATTTAAGAAACAACCTGTTTTTCGGTGACTCTTAAACAAAATGTATCTTGTTTGGTTTCAACAAACTAATGCGAGAATTGTGAGGAAGATTGCTATTTCGAACCACCGAAGACAGCGGTCAGGATATCTACTCAGTATGCTGAGTGTGATAAAACAGTTCCCTTCATGTTGTGTGACTCGTCGGAAGAACAAAAGAAACTGTTACTTTAATTCTTGCTGTGGGGATCTGTCGAATGATTGAGTCGCAGAAGCAAGAAGTAGTGCTCCAGCCAAATACGGAGGCTATTGACTTCCGGTCTTTTCGCATAAGATCGATCTTATGCGAAAAGACCTGAAGTCAATAGCCTCCGTATTTGGCTGGAGCAACATTCATGATGTGAAATATTTGCTGAAGGTTAATATGGAGGTTATGCTTACGAACATCGCCTTTAACGAGTTTAACCATGTCAGGCGTTCAGTGCTAATGCCATTTAACAAATTAGCTCAGCGAAACCAGTCATTTTGCATAACAACTTGAAACATGTGGTTGATCCTCATATATATGGACGATGAGAAAATCATTGCTCGGCTACAAGATCTGATACCACTTACTTGCACCGTGGCTATTAAAAGATTCCTGTCACATTTGAAAAAAAAAATGGTATTTATTATAAAGGACACATCTAGGAAGTAATTCCCTATATATTAAATGGTGTTTTTGTGGTGAAAATCTAGGTGAACAGACATATTTCCTCCAACCTGACCCTGCACGTAAAAACTGAATGCGATAGTATTATTTTACACATTATATCTTTGCATATACATAGTCTCCAAAACCATTTCCTGAAAAACAAACATTTGCCAAATTTTGGCTGCTGTTCGGATAATATTGACGGCAAAAACTGCGTCTAGTATCTCAAAATCAATGGTCGGCACCATCATTGAGGAAGTCGACACTCGTGACCCGTCAGAAATTCGCGAACATGGACATGGCAGTAACCACTATGATGATAAGGAAGTGTACGAGATAGAAATGAACAACCACCGCGACACTGTTGGTTAGGAAAAATATTTCCCAGCCTAGTAAATAGTTCTCCACACGCAATCGTTAGTTGTTCCACCGAGATCTGTAGGACAACCATTTACGTTTTATCACTTTCATTGTTCACATCATGGAAATATATTGAACACACAAGGCTTCATTTAGCTAATTCATTGAACCGAATAAAATAAACGAAATATATAATAAAATGCAGAAGTTTTGTAGAAAAGTGAGCTCAAAAACTCCCAAAATGAGAACTTTATCGCTAGTGGTTGTGTCTAACAAAACTCAGATATCATGTTATATATTAGCCAGAATAAAGTTAGTTAAAGCATAAGCAAATTGAATTTCTGTAATAGGTTAGTGCACTGTACACTTAGTAGAAACATCAGGCATCTCACTCAAGCGTGCTAGACAAAAACATTTCCGTTAGTTGATGACAATATAGTCGAGAAGACAGTTTTTGTTTTCGCGTCATTTTAATGCAATAGTAAAGTATTTCGGTTGACACTCAATTTCATTTTATGCGGAGAATGCGTTCTTGTTGACGCAGTTTGCTGCTGCGTGTTGAGATCTTTTTCCTTGGTGGTGAGGCCGCTTGGGGGTCATTCAGTCTGCCTTCTCTCGCGTTATCGTTCCCGTCCATGTCGTCATCGGTACTGCTTTCTTGCTGTTCACGATCAGAGGTTCTTATTTGTTTCTTGTTCTTATGGGTATTTGCTTCTTTATTGGCGATGCTAGTTGTTGGTTTGGGAGCGGTTGTCGTGGTCGTTGTACCTGCATTGTTGGGTAATTGGATCGTTGTTTTAGGTTTATCTGAAGGTATCGGTGGCTGCTAGTTAGAGTTGGCTGTAGTAGATGAGTTTTGACTAGTTGCTTCGGCGCATGTTTTTCCGTAGTAGGCTGTATAGTTACAGAATTGGCATGTTGGGGTCTGCCCGGAATATGTGATTAGCATTGTTTGCTTATAGGTCACGCCATCCTTCGGTGATTTGCATTCGATAGTCATGTAAGAAGGTATTGGTTTAGTCACTCGCATTCTCACAATACGAACGCCGTTGGGAATGCCGGTGAAAAAAAATTTCTAGGTATCATTCGTAATAGATTCTACTTCTCCATTTGCGACATGATTCGTTTGATGAAATCTTCCTTCGTGTGCGGGGCCAAATCATGGATACGCACGTCCACCATGTCGTTTTCCATATGCACGGGGATCTTGATTCTGGTGTTATTAAATTCGACTTCGTGTTGCATGTTGTTCTTTGCAATGAAGTTTTCGGCCTGTGCTAAGCTTCTAAACGTGATCAAAACACAGTTTTTTACGTGATGTAGCTGAATGTAGGTAACTTCAGCGAGATTAAGCTCCATTTTCACTTTAACTAATTGTTCCACTTCCTGAACTGTTCGTGTTATCCCGTAGCACAGACAATTTTGCTTCATTTGGCAAACTCATTTCACTCCGCAGCCAGGAGCAACGATACAATTTGTATGTGCACTGATATAGAACAATAGCTAGCTTGATTCACTGGTGCCTATAGCCTGCTAAAGCGTAGCGATTTTTTTTGCTTCTGCTTTTTGCGACGTCAGAAGATAGACATTCTAGTTCTTTTGGTAATACATTTAACAAATTTCACGTACCGTCAAGTCACCAGTTACCGTGCGTTTAGGTGGATTTGACGTGACTTCCAACTTTGTTTTTTATCAAAATGAAAACCGCTCTCATAGTCACCGTAAAAATACCTATCTAAATACGTCACAATTTAGAAATAATATAAAACTATTAGCAACAAAACGAGAATAAGTAGTTTGTTTGGCACCAGTGCACGTTATATGATCAACTTACCATGTATTTAAAATTTTGATTCAACTTTAGTTGGAATGTTTCAATAAAACGATGAAACGAGAGGATTTGGGATCTGGATCTCTCCGATAGATTCAGGGAGCTAGTTCTTTAAATTTCGTGATTTTGAAACAGCACGGTGAACGAAACATGCACGGCGACTGGCGGCTTGAAGGAAAATTAGAAGATATTAGTAATCAGTGTTTTCGTTCGATTTGTAGACAATTTTCTTTAATAAATTAAATTGTGGGCAGTTTCCTTCAGTTTATTTAATTATTTAAATTTATATTTTGATCCTATTGATCACCAAAAATCCTTCTTAACTGGGGCTCTAATCTACCAGACCAAGGCTAGTCTTGAAAATAGTTTCATTTAAATAGAACTGGTAATACTCGCAGAACGCAAGACAAAGAAAATAGAAGTTGAACCGTCTCTGGGCATCTACAAATCGCTCGCTAAATCAGAAGATTTTGTGCGAATTTCGACATTCTCTTCGTTCGAACATTTTATGGATATTTTTCTACTCATTTCGGTTTAGCATCTTCTACGCCTTTTAAAGGTGTAGCTTGGAACACCTAGTGTTTTCCAGCACCGTCAAGCATTGTCATATTCGGTTAGCGCATAAACACTGTGAACTCTAGAATATACTTTGTTGTAACGAGAGTAAGTACTATAACCTTTCTTGTGACAATGAACATATTTTTAGGATTGTCTTAGATTTGAAATTCATTTCATTATGAGCTTTTCAAAATTTAATTTAGTTTCTAGTGACTATATCAAATTGTCAGAATTAAAATCTTTATGCAATTTTTTTAAGCCCCTCCCGAAACAAAATCCTGGCTACGGGCCTGATCATAGCTCGAAGTACGATCTACTGCCGGAGATACTCATCTGGGACGAGTGAACTTAGGTAATCATATCGAACATACTTCGTAGGAGAATTTAGGCGCAAATTTAGGAAAGATCCTCTGACAAATCCAGCCCTTAAAAGGTTTGATAACAGTATGCAATCGAACCAAGCGCACATTATCACCAAGCATCGCGATCCACGATTGAGGTTACATCCTCTTATACACCAATGGAATTCTAAACGAGTCAGCTAGGGAAGAAAGTACCAGCAAGGACAAGAACATCACGATTAAGAATGACCAAGGCCAATTCGGCCGGGCTGATAGCTATCGAGGGCCCTATTCTCATAGTCACGTCACCTAGTCACTAGAAGGAAATTTCCTTCTAGTCACCAAGTGACGTGACTGTGAGAATAGGGCCCCGAATGTTTTCCAGGGCTGAGAAGTTTCGTGAGGAAGATGAAAAATAGCAAGAACTGTCACTCGCCAAGAATCAGCTCGAAAGTCGTTGGAGTCAGTCGACAAAAAACCAAACGATGTTAAACCGTTCGGAACAATTGTGATTTGATACTTCAATGGCTGGGTGGAAATAATATTATGAATAAAATGAATAAGTTGAAGTAGGATAAACAAGCTTTTGGTTATTTTTCTGTTTCGTTTAAATAGTCTGCCATTCAATGGATACAATACAATGAAAATTGCAATAGTGATTCTTTAATACAGTATCTTGCTAGTGTACGACTAGTATCAGAGAAAGGTAACAAGAAAAAGGAAGAAATATATACACAAAAAATGTTTTCCACTTAGCCAAGATTTATTTCCGTTGACCGCAAGTGACTAAATTTATTTTCTCAAAAGACAATTTATTTCTACAATCATGGCTAAGAAAGATACAAGATCTCTGGCGGTCTTAGAAATAATAAGTTACAAGAATACCTACTAAACAAGTTATCCCAAATTAAACGATTTTCCGTTTATTTCCTTTATGACAGAGATTCTTTTTTCGCATACGATTCCCCTAAGATCAGAATAAAAATACCTAGGTATCTAAATGAAGATAGTAAAATAAATCCAAGTTTTAAAATTTTACGATAAATGGCATAACGGACATTTTCCCAAAAGCAGTGAAAAAATTAACAAAGAGAACATGTTTATTTCAATGTTTACTCCGCCTTATCGAAGTACGGCAGTACCTTTCGCTTGGTAGAATCGCAAACCATCGGTTGCCAGAATAGATTCCGTGGCGTAAAATTTCATTAAAAAAATCCCCAGCGCCGCACAAGAGTTTATTCTTCGTTGCTATAAGTCAGCATAGTAAAGTTGAACGACCGTGCCAGGCCAAAATAAGCGAACTGTGCGTGACCGTTATGATCCACCAGTAAGATCTACGGGTTGAGGTCTTGATGTAAAATCCGATGCGACACTTTATACCTTTAGCTTTGGATGTAGGCGTGAATGACGGTTTGCACTCATCCAGTAGTCATTCCGTTCATAGTACACTTTGTACATTAAAAGACCTCACAAACTCATTCCAGGACTATAGTGCTTATACGGAGTCATGATTATCTTTGGGAACGCGAATCGACGTAAAGCCGTGTGTAGCTGATCCTGAAATTAATGTTTCATTAGACATCTTGCGCGATATAGTAATGCCTAAAAGAACATACCTGCACATTGTTGAACGTAGGATCAATCGGTGTTCTTCCAAAATCGAGTGATTTTCGACATAATCCGACAACGATCGAATTTTTCCACCATTTATCAGTAGATTGTTTTTGTTTTCTCCAAAGACGATGATTAAAATATGAAGACGCGCGGAAAGAAACAAAGAATAAATTTGATTACACGGGATTTATCTTGTCTGCTAGTTTTGACAATCAGGAGTTTTCTGTAAACATCGAGTAACGTGTAGTTTTAATGAATGCATTTTTTTAAGTATTTCGCACTATACACAAACATGAACTTCGAAAACGCCTTGATTCTTGAGCCGATGAACATGTTGTTCGCAGCAAGTGTCATTCAAAATTAATATTTATGAAGAATGTATGTATGTGCATCGCGCATCTCTACATAAGCCTCATATCTGTGGTCTTCTCTACTTCTTGAGAGCGAGTTCATCCACAACACGGTGTAGTATAGAAAGGTGGAAACATTCACAATGCATAAGATTTTTTTTCAAACCGGCATAAAGAGTGAAAAGGAAAATAAAAACACGTAGTTTCTTGTTTCGTTCTAGTAGGTTTATAATGTAACTGTTTCCGTTTCGCGGACCCGGCCATCATGCTTAATTTCGTGTCAAGAAACTGACACACTCGAATACTATTAACGTTACCACCATTTTTTCTTACATCGTGCCTTTTTTTATTTTCCCCACGCGAAATTCATCCAAATGGTGTAATAGTATGGGGAAGCGAGGTAAGATGAGGCATGAGAATATTGGGTTAACTGGGCATTTCTCGGAATTTTTGATTTTTTCATTAGTTAGAGCCCCCAAATCGTCGCGTTAATAGGCAGAATCGATTCAAGGATGAAAATTGAAGCATGTGAGCAAATAAATTTTTTTGACGAGAAAGGTCTATTGTACACCATAAATAGGTACCTACGTCACTTTCTTTATTTTGCCTCGTTTTCAAACTCACTCAGTGGCTATCTCTATAATTGGTAACACACAAAAAAATCTAAATGCTCATTAAAATGGCAATCTGCAATCGATTTTTTGGACATTTTAACTAAGATGAACTAAAATTGATCAACCGTTTCCAGCTTGGGGATGTAGCCAATCTAGAAAACAAACTCAAACTAAATTACGTCGGTTTCATGTAGTGCCGTGTGCCCGTGTGAATGACACTGCTGTGATCTTTATTCTCTTCAGTTTTTTTGCACATCATTTGTTCGAGCGAAACAAAGCCGTTTTTGTGATTTTATTTTTCCTTCATCACCTGTGCAAAGTGAATCTATAGCTGTTTTTGTGTGTCACAGAGCTGCGGCAAAGCAGTTTGATCTTGTGCCCAGGGTTAATAGATAGCTGGGGCTGTGGTTCACTGGAAAATATAATTGCAGTTTATTATCTTTCTCTTCACAAAACCAGCCTAGATTCCGAGTGGCATCCAGCGGATTGAATTATTCCAGCAAAGAATCAATCCACTGGGTTCCTGCTACGATGTCGTAAGAAGCTACGGACAACCAGAGTCCCTAACTCAATGTATGTCCGTGTTGTGGAATGAATAACTAAAATATGCCAATTGCTCGCGCTGTGTCATAGATCTCGTCCTTTGGTGCTTTGCTGGGATCGCATTTGCCACCTACGACGGTTCGGACGGACGAAGTTACCAAGTTCGTGGGCTTCGGGCATATTCCTGAATTAATCTAATCGGTTCTTCAAAAATGGTTAATTCTATTTTCACTAACTGAGCCACAAAAGAAAGGTATCCAAACACTGCAATTGAATTGTACCTATGATTCCAAAACTACAGGATGAATTGTACTGTCCCATTTAAAATTCTCATATGAGCAGGAACTAAATTTATTTTGTATGAAATTTGAAATTGTGCTTTAGGTGCCAAATGTCTTTAAATGTTTATACAATCGTTGAGATTTGATACAATCTCCAATCTCTATTTTGCTACATTTTCCAAATTTTAATATTGAATTTGAATCTTTTATATAGATGCTATGTAGTATAACAAAGTAGTAAAACTTTTGCACAATGTAATAGGCGTTTGAAAATTTATATTGAATCAAAGAATCCTAGTGTTCATGTATGAGATATGAACAATCACACCACTAGGGGGATTAAATGCTTTGGCGATCCATCACTTATCATCATAATGGAGAGTGAGTGTACTAGTGATCCACTCAGGTGCTATCGATAAACTTTCCAATCATAATGGTTGACTAGTCTAGCCCGAGTTTTACCGCCAATCGGTCCACGATGGCTTCCGTTCTCAGCATCGAGAAGCGACCTTCCGTGTACGACGTGTACAGAACCACACTAGAGCCCCAGTATCGGATCAAAGCTCGGGAAGAACTGAACGAACATGATCACATTCGGGAGCCGGCGTTGGCACAAATGCGAGAATTTATCGCCAAACATCCACAAATTGTGCGCTGCCGGACAGATGCCATATTTTTGCTACGATTTCTTCGATCGAAAAAGTTCAACGTAATGGCCGCCACTGAGATGCTGGTGAAACATTTAACGTTTTGGATTCGCGAAGCGGAGTTCTGTACCGGGATCGATCCGTGTGTACTAGATCCAATTATCCAACAGTGCGCTATGATTCCTCTAGGACAAGACAGCTATGGACGTCTCGTAGTATCCATTCGACTGGGACAGTTCGATATTGAAACCACTTCTGCTGAAATACAGTTTCGACTTGGGTGTTTAGTATTAGAAACTTACGTGGATACGGAGATTCATCAGGTCGCTGGGTTGGTCGCTGTGTTTGATTTTCTGGGTGCGACAACAAATCATTTTGTTATATGGACACTGCCAAAGCTGAAGGTAGTCCTGGATGCGTTAAACAATATTACCTCGCTCCGTATAGGGGAGATCCACGTAGTGCAACTGCCCAAGTATGCGGCGGCGATCGCGGAATTCTTAATCGCACGTATATCGGAGAAGTTGAAACGGAGGATTAAGGTAGGTTTTTTTTCAATAACAGGATGTTCATGGTGCTAGAATAAAAATGATTGGTGCTGTAGCAGGGTTCTTGGAAGGGCTTTCCGTCAGAATCACTCACTACAATTTCAGTTGAGGCGCGAAATGTCATCCACTAAAACTTTACTTAAGGCCAATTGCAGCGGGATGTGATTGTGATATTGAGTGTACGAGGCAGATGTGCGGGCGGGGGCCATGACGATCGAGAACGCGTTAACCCTTAAATGCGCAATGTTGTTTTAAAACAACATTGCGAAAACCATCTCAAAATTATCATAGTAACGTATTAAAACTGTAAGACAATTTTCAGAAAATTTGAAAAAAATTGCTTTGCGCCTTTAAGGGATAATCAGAAAATATAAGTGCTGTACCCGAGCAGAAGAAAATAACTGCGAAATACTAAATTCAGGTATTCCATAACAATGACTGAATACCACTTTATGGTGTTAATTAGCTCTACATAAGAGGTAAAATACCAAAAATAATAACACAGACATGTTATACGAATAACTAGTTAATAATGAAACGAGTTATTATAATAACCGAATAATAATAAAACTTTTTCAACCTTCCAATAACAAAATTCACTATATGCAGGTATTCAATGTAGTATTGATTTGGTATTTTTAAACATCACTGTAATACACAAATAATACCAAAATAAAGTATAATACTTCTTTGAGGTATTGAAGAATGTTTTTTCAATACCTGTTTAACACCTCAATGAGGTATTAACAATTAATTCATACCAACATTTGGTATGATACTAGAAAATAGTATGCTCGGGTTATTGGTTATTTTCTCCTGGTCGGGTAGCGTTCGCTAGCCCATCGGGGCCCTTTTGTGTTTGCGAAATCTTGGGCGTAGTTGTGCGTGGATGATCGCGATTGCATGTTCATCTTTGTGTATCATCGAGAAGGGCTTGGGCGTTTGTAAATTAACGTGTCCAACTGCGTGGACGTTTGTAAGTCGCGTGTGCTAGCGTGTAAGTAACTTCCAGGCCCGCAGCCAGGATTTCGTCTCGGAAGGGGCTTAAAAATTATTGCATAAATGTATTAATTCTGATGACTTGAGATAGTCACGGGAAACTGAATGTAGTTATGAAAAGTTCTTAGTGAAAACAAACTAAGACAATATACACTTAAAATCCTACAAATATGTTATCTGTTACAAGAAAGACTATAGTGCATCGACGAATTGAATTTCATTATAATGAATTTATAAGCTACAATTTTCTCTAGTTACAAAAAAAATGAATATTTAAGAGTTCAAAGTATTCAGGGGTGCTTGAAAATGCAACGTGTTCCAGACTACATGTTTACAAGGTGTAGAAGACACTGAATTGGAATGAGTAGAAAAATATCTAACAAAATCTGTCTCACGAAACTTTACACGCATTTGCTAATCAAATTGTGTTCCGCAGTGATGGAGGACGAAATCAACGTAATTGTTATCCCCATGAACCATAGGAATGTATCAGTGTGAAATCTAAGATTACCTTTGCAAAGAAGGTCCGAACAAAGTGAATGTCGAAATTTTCTTAAAATCTTCTGATCAGGCAGGCGATTTGTAGATGCAGAAAATAGGTTCAATTCTTATTTTTACGATCAGGCGTCTTGTTAGAATTACTAGCTCTGTGAGTTCACCAGAAATTTTCGCTAACTCAACTTCATGAAATTTTCAATTTAAATGATACGGATTATGTCGTAATCATAAAAATCCTGAGAAAGTCATATGTTTTTTTCGTTTGACTCTCGTGGGGAATGGGTTGAAAACTATCTTCGCCAATATTATCAGATAACTGAGAATAACTATTTATTTATCTATTTAAGTAGATTCTTTCACAGATCCTATTTTTATAATCGATTCTTTTTATATCATTGGACTTACGATTTAAAAATATCGCTGACTGATTTCTCTAGTTCGGAAGAATTCCTGAAACTACGCTAAAAGCCAAAATGTAAAATATGTGCACTGATTTCACTTCATAGCAAGAAAAAGAACCTCAGATCTATTGACTTTCAGCAATCTTACAAAACCATTGAGACCATTACCTAGATTAAGAAAATATTATATGTGAAAATTTGAAGCTTTTATTTCGGAATTCGTGGGTTTTTGGACAATGCAAAATATATATTTCAATGATTTAATCTACTAATGGATACTAATCAGAATTTAATCTACTCAGGGAAACTGCTCAGAAATTGTTCACTAATCGAAAGAAAATCACTTAGCATTGATTACTGAAAGATTCTAGTTTACGTAAAAATTGTTATATGTAAATTGATGACACCACCAAAATAACCAGAAACTATAAATATGGATGAGCTTAAGGTGAAGATATGTGGAAGCCACGTTGCTAGGCACCGACTCGCTTGTTTACATTGGGAAAAACTGAAATCTGAAGTGAAAATTCAAACGCACAAATGACAGTTTCCGAACATTTTCCTTTGGTCATCTACACATTGGCAGAAAATTTGAGGTTTTGTTAGTAAACGATTAAAGTTTCGCGAGTGTTTTTGCAGTGGTGTGAGAATAAAGTGCATTTGAAAAAGTGCAATGAACACAAGAAGAATAAAAAATAAGAAAAATAAGAGTGTTTCGAAAAGAAACCCCATGTGAAGAGGGGTGATATTTTCGCACAAAATAGGAGCTACAGATGGCATTCCGTCAAAAACTCGGATTGATTGTATAGGAAAATGTTCTAGCTTCCTTAAGTAGCAGTTTCGTGGCAAACTAGCAAGGTCAGTGTGTTAAAAAACGTATTTTTATATTTGCTCATGTCAGATACATGGTTAGGCAGGGGAGAGGGGTGTGTGCGGCGTAGCAGCTATGTTGTGGCTCGCATGTATAATGTCCTTAAGAATCACTTGCTTTCGACACATGGAAGTGAGCACATCGCACTTACTTCTCCTTTGCCAAAGAGTCTCTCTTTTAGAGTTGTCTGTTTTTAAATTATAGCAACTTATCCGTTTCCTGTGAAACTTTCGTCAATTCGTTAAACAAATATGTTGACACTAATCTGCTCAGTAATTGGTTTGTTTTTTGAATAAAAACAATTACCTCTTGATTTTTTTACAATCATCGTCAAGATTGGATGAGATGTGTGACATCTTGAAAAAAGTTGTAACGTTTGTCTGTTTACAGGTTTGTTTTACCTTACCATTTGGAAAATAGTTTCAATTAAAGTTGCTACACATAACGGATCAAAGCTGCTCGGATAACGAAGATGAACATTATCTCTTTTATTTTATTCCATGATGAGCAAAATAGAACGACAGACTGTCATATACTTAAGACATGAAATCAAAACATTTATTCCAATTTATTGGCTTATAGCTTCAACCAGTCACAACGTTTTGGTCGCTCTTCGTGATTTACTATTGATGTCTGTATTGTCACGTCATTTACAAACTTACATGGACATTAGTTGGCAACCATAGGAAACGACTAAGATGCTGCTTCTGGTTGCAACATTAAATGTATTGTGTGAACGTAGCCTAAAAGCAAAAATTGAAAGTAAACATTATTTATCAATTCTTTGATTAATTGATTTAGCAGCTAATGGTATCCAATTGAAAGAGAAAACCGAAATCATGACCTTTAATTCTATTGCTACTGTGTAGGTTTCTTCGTATTAGCAAAGTAAATAATACAAGAGTGACCACTTTTTGTCCTGTCCACTTTTTAGCAGATTTTTCTTTTACACATTTGCTAAAGATATTACGGTCTTGCGGATTTTTTTTAAATTCGTTTATTTGGTGCCGCTCAAGGCGTTAGCATCACGGAGCCGTGGGTCTTTTATATATTTACATGATGTAAAAATAAAAATAATAAACAATTAATACTAAGAGTTGATCCGATCCCGTACGCGCAACTTGCCATTGCGCGTGGAGATCCGTTTTCGTGTCGGGGAAATATTTGCACGTCAACTGAATTATGGGGGTCATTCATATCTCTGGCGTCGTCGCACATGTTCGGGTCATCATCGAGATTACCGCCTTCATGTTCGCGATCAGGTGTTTTTCCTAACTTCTTTCCCCTTTGGGTCACGAGCGTGAACCCTCCGTCATTGCTAGTAGCTCCCTCATTGATGGTATTATCTGTTGAGTTTGTGGTACTTGATGCGGCTTTCGCAGTTGTCATTATTGCTTGAGCAGCAGCCATAAATTTGTCAATCGTTTGTGGCTCAGGGAATGATATTGGAGACTGAGTGTTGACATTTCTTTCTGTAGATGAGCTTTTCTTTCGGTTGTCTGTAATGTGCCGTTTGTTTACAGAACTGGCACGTGTTAGTTTCTCCTTGATATGTACATAGAGTTCGCTGTATAATGGTATCACCCCATTCTGTTTTGTACTGCAGGGTAAGATAGGAGGGAATGGGTTGGTCTTCCAGCATACTCACCATAAAAACACCATATGAAATACCTGAAAAGTAGTTCCTCCACGTGTCCTCCGTAATGGATTCCACTTCTCTGAAATACGACATGAATCTTTTAATAGCCGCTTTGCAAGCACGTGGTGCAAATCATGTAATTTAACTTCCACGTTTCCGTTATCTATATACACAGGGATCTGGATTTGAGCGGTGTCACAATTCAGCACGTGTTTTAAGTTGTTTTGCGAAATGAATCTTCGCCTGGGCGATTTTGTTGAATGTTATCAGCACCGCGTGCCTGACGTGCTCCAACTGGATGAAGCTGACTTCCGAAAATCAAAGCTGCATTTTCACTTTGCCTTTGGTAGTTGAGAATAGACTGTCGTTTTGCGGATTACAGTGTATTAATGCGGAACTAATTCCTCATAAAAATGAAATGAAGTGTCAATAAAAACGATATTGCGTTAAAATTACGTGAAACATAAACTGCCTTCTCGACTGTATCGTTCTCAGACAGATTGAAATATTTTTTTTTTGTGTAGCACGCTAGAATGTGATGACTAGTGTTTATACTATACTAATGTTAACGGTTGTCCGGGAGATCTCGTGCAAGCGCTTAACCATTGTACGCGGAAACCTGTTTAAGGGTCGAGAAAATATTTTTTCCTCGCCAACTGGGTATTAGGGGGGGGGGGGTGTTCATTTCAATCTTTCTATTGTACATTTCTGTGTCATCATCATAGTTGCGGCGCGAATATCCAATTTCTTCCTTGCTTCTTGCCCTTACGAGTGTGAACTTCCTCAATGATGGTACTGGTTGTAGATATTGAGGTACTCGACGTAGCGTTTATATTCAGGGGTTTCTAAGCAGGTTAGACCGTAATGTGCCGTTTTTTACAGAACTGGCACGTATTAATATGACTTAGATATGTCCAAATAATGGGTCGGTATTCCCGCATTTTCGATACCGGTACTAGCGGTAGCACAACTCAAATAGAAACCATGCTTTGCTTATTGCTAAAAAAATTGAAATTGCTGAATTGATTAAAAAGTGCTGCACAGATTGAAATAAAATGATCACCTTGTTCATCATTTCAAAAATATTAGTATATGAGCTTGAGCTTGTGCGACCACCCCTGGCTGCTACTCCGTTATCGATCTGGACTAGCTGAAGTTGCACAGGGAATCAGTAGATAATTATGCTTGGGAGTAGCGAAACATCTTTCAATGTTCAACTTCTGGTAATCCTAAAGTGTTTATTGATCAATACCGTCGCCGGCCAGGCCCGAACGTAGATCGCGGAAGGAAAGGGGGAAGGAATTGTTAGTCCAATACTTGCTTTTGCTAGAGGCCGTATATACTACTGCGCACTCCACAAGTATCACGGGAGGAGGATATTTGTTAGTAAGTATAGAAGTTGGATTCTTCTTCTTTACCGCCGCCAGAGAGGTGACTCCGCCGGAGCCACGAAATTTCAAAATCAGTTACCTATTTCTGCTTGCATTTACCGAAACCAACATTCAGATTCAACGCCTCCCTCATTCATTCATTCATTCCAACTGACTGAAATTTTATGCAGAATCGAATGGTTGAGTGCAGAGGAAATATAAATTCATTCACCAACCAAAGCATTCATTTGTTATTTCGACATAATAGTTTGAAGGCAAACGTTGGCATCTCCTACATTTTCGAGCATAAGTGAACTGCAGTGAACTATATCTGATGCACTTTTGCTTAATAATCCCTCTCAGAGCCTGCATAAAAACAAAATTCACTTTGCTTCTGAAACCGAACATGCCCGAACCTGAATGCGCTGCTTCGGGAGAACGAATGACGAGAGAAACGAACCAAACATTTCATTCATCGCAGCGGGCATGAATTGAATTTCGTTTTCTTTCAAGTTCACGCAGTAATGTCAATTTTTTAGGCTCTGGACTCCACTATCTGGACGAGATATCGATCCATAAACTCATGGACCGGGGACCAACGGATTTACTTCCCTTCCGAAGGAAGACGTGACCACAGATTTTTTCACCTCAGAAAAATCTCAACGACCTCAACTGCCGTCCATTTCAAAAATATTAGTATATTATATAAAATCTTATTCTTGATAATAATTTTAATTATCACATATTAAACTAAATTTTAACAATAGAACTGACAATGTTCTAAACAATAGAAGTTGCGATTTGCTACACAACAGAGGTGGCTGCGTGCTAAATGATAAATACCGCAATGTGCTGAACGCAAGTTTGAACATGCCTGTTGGTCGTGCGCGTGGGCTGTGGCTAATGCGTTATCATGGGCATCAACGAAATGCGCCGCATGTTGAAAGAGCGCGGCGCGTGGCATAAAACTTTCATATCACTGAACTGGAACAAAATGACAAAAATATCTTATTGATTATTGAAAGTAAACGTTTGCTGCGTCATTTGATATATGTTTTGATTTTTTATAGCGCCGAGAACACGAAAAAAATTTAAATTGTTTATTAAAAATGCATGTAAAATACTGCCATTAAAACAAATATACCGTAAATATAGTTTTAATGACAGTGTAAGTATCATTCTATAAGTGTGCAAAATTCCATTAAATTATCTGGAGTAGTTTTTAAGAAATAAGAAATTGAAAAAATACAATTTTATTGTTTTCAAAAGTTTAAAAGCCTATAATTTATACAAAAAAGCAATTATAACAAAATATTTATAACAAAAGCTACACTCCATGTTCCCTACACAAAAAATATTTTTTCATAAAAATCGGCGATTTTGTGGAAATTTCGAGGCCCACTTGACGTGGTTTGACTCTATATTGAAGTAGGTAAATGCAAATATTTTTTTCTGGTCGAATAAGAAAGGGACACGTGCCACCCCGTGCCCTTCTCTGAAACCGCCAGTGGTCAAAAGGTCCAAGGTCACCAAGGAATATTTCACAATTCACTCACTGATTAAGCTAAAACAGTTGATAGTTTTATACAAAGCATGATATTAGATGAAAGCGGATATTGTCCAGAAGATCTATAAACACGATAAGGCACTTGATTTAATCAATTGGTCGGTGTTAAGTCAGACCGGACTAAGTGACAATAAATTGATTTCGAGAAAAACGAGTTTAAAGTTTGAATCGCAGCATCCTTTACATTATAATTGGAAATTAATTTCTGCCATAATTCTTGTTTATTGTTACATATTTGAAATCTGGCAAAATTCTAATGTAGATGAAGAAATTCTCTATCCATTGCTTTCATTATTAGGGCATTGCAAAATTTTTTTTTTTGTGAATTCTCAAAAGCCCCCCCTCTCATATTGTAACAAATATCAAAGTAAGCTTAGATGCCAAATTTCACATCATTTGGACAATTCTAGACCCCCGCCCACTTCGCTTGAAATTTTTGAAATTGGTGCTATGGGAAAAAATATATTAAATGCTATAACTTTTGAAGTAACACTCAGTAAATTGCAATTTATACCTCTTTTTAAAGGAAATAACCTTAGTATTGGAATGGAGATATTCCTGTTTCTATAAAAATACGGAAAAGTGGGGTACTGGGTCATTTTGACCCCAAAATCCCCTATTTTTATGAATTTTTCTGGTCCGTTGTGCAAACCATACATAATTTGCAGTTTTTCTAATGTGAAAAAATCTCAAAAATCGAACAGAACCTTTTAGACCTTTATCGGAATACGAGAAGTTGGGGTTATAGGGCTTTTTGTCATTTATATTGAATTTTATAATTTTCTCGTGCATATATCTCTATTATTCTTCATTCAATTTTCATAAATTGTACCTTGTTGAACGTGGAAAATCCTTAGAAACAAAATAAAAATAGATTCGTTACCGGTAAAATTCAGAAACATAAAATTATCTGACATATAGTCTCGATTTCACATTTTTTATCATAAAATCGCACATATTAACTCCATTTAACAACAAAATTCTTATTTAATTTACTATTTATAGTGAAAAATACGCTTAGGAATCACATGAGAAAAGTATCATACCTGGAAAAATAGGTGAAGTTGAGGTATTAGGACATTTAATGAAAAAAATGTGGTTTGTAGAGTTAATGTCAAAAAATTTGATGTTTTTGAATTTTAACGCAAAAGAATCTATTTTTGTTGTATTTCTAAGAATTTTCCACGTTCAACAAGGTACAATTTATTAAAATTGAATGAAGAATAATAGTGATATATGCACGAGAAAATGATGAAATTCTATATAAATGACAAAAGACCCTATAACCCCCACTTCTCGTATTCGGACAAAGGTTTTAAAGGTCCCGTTCGATTTCTGAGATTTTTTCACATTAGAAAAACTGCAAAATATGTATGGTTTGCACAACGGAGCAGAACATTCATAAAAATAGGGAAATTTGGGGTCAAAATGACCCAGAACCCCACTTTTCCGTATTTTTATAGGAACAGCGGTACCTCCATTTAAATATTAAGGTTATTTCCTTTAAAAAGAGGTATAAATTGTAATTTTCTGATTGTTACTTCAAAAGTTATAGCATTTAATATATTTTTCCTCCACATTTTCCCATAGCACCAATTTCAAAAATTTCAAGCGAAGTGGGCGGGGGTCTAGAATTGTCCAAATGATGTGAAATTTGGCATCTGAACTTACTTTGACGTTTGTCACAAAATGCGAGGGGGGGGGCTTTGAGAATTAAAAAAAAAAATTTTTTTGCAATGCCCTAATCATTATCTCATTTTTGATGTGTAGCGACATAGTTGCTGTAAACCCAATACTTTATCAAAGTTTCATCAAATTCCAGCATTTTCGAAAAATCTTCGATTTTCATCAAAACCCTCACCAAAACGAATTTATGGCTACGCCACTGCACTTGAGGCATGAATGGGCTATATTCTACACTAATGCGTTTGTCATGTTTTATAGACAGTCAACGTAAATTTCATTGCTCGTTGAACTACGTCAGAACAATAATTCTCACACAGCTGATCCACCAAAAGCTAATAAATTCCTCACGGCATGTGCCAAAAGTAAACATTACTTAAGTACTGGAAAGCATCCTAGTTCTACCGGCAGTTTGCTTTGGTATAGCGACAGCACGAGAACATTTCCTCGCGATGCCAGTCAGTGTTCCTACGGTTGAAAAATGTCCCTCCACGTACGACCAGTACGAGTGTAAACTCAATGCTGAAGTACAACAAATTGCCAAGGAACAACTGAATGAAAGTGACCAAACTAGAGGTCCTTCGCTGATTCAGTTGCGAGAATTCATCGCCAAGCATCCGCAGATTGGGGCCTGCCGAACGGATGCCATCTTTTTGCTGAGATTTCTCCGCTCGACCAAGTTCAACGTGATGGCCGCCTGCGAGTTGTTGGAGCGTTATTTGATCATTCGGGATACCATGCCGAATCATTTCAAGCGAATCGACCCTGCCGATGAAAACCTCCGATCTGCACTGGAGAAAGCTATCGTCGTTCCGCTGGGAGTGGATGCTGAAGGTCGGCATGTTGTAACGATCCGGTTCGGCACAATAGATCCGCACAAGTTCACATCTCAGCTGGTAACGCTGCTTTGTTCGTTGTCTTTCGAGATGCATTTGGATGAGGAGTTGCTACAGGTGACCGGATTTGTAATTGTTTTAGACTTTGCAAACACCACGATGGCGCACTTTAGTTTGTGGTCTTTGGAGGAACTGAAAATGATTGTCGCTGTCATCAACGATGTTTTATCGTTGAGGTTGAAGGAAATTCACATTGTTCAGTTGCCCAAGGTTGCCTCCATGATCATGGATTACTGTTTAGCGGCACTATCGCCCAAACTTAAAGAAAGAATTAAGGTACATAACAAGGTTTTAATCGGACAGCAATAGTTTAAATCAAGCAAACTTTTCAGTAAATAAAATAAATTCATCGCTATTTCTTTTCTATTTTTTCGACAGTTCCATAAAACCCCAGATGCACTTAAGGACGCAATCGACGAGTCAATTCTTCCCACGATCTACGGAGGGAAGCAATCGTTGGAGGAAGCAAATGAAAAATTTCGGCAACGCGCTATGCAGGAACGGGAGCGGCTGCTGAAGCAGGCCGATATGTTCATTGATCTGTCGATACCATCACCGAATGCGAATAACAATACCGGCGTGCATAGCAGTGTGGCTGATGAAGCCGTTATTGGAAGTTTCCGGAAGCTGAACGTGGATTAGAGCTTTCGTTTCAAGCAAGAGTGTCAAATAATTGGCTGTTGGTGTAAAGAAGCTTACTGTAAGGTGGTACCATGGTACTGTGGGTAAAGAAATAGTACTTTGATTTATGATTATTTGCTTTTTGGCTGGGATTTGTGATATTACTGTAAATAAATAAAATTATTTGAATTAAATTGATATAGTCGGCGATCTTTTGCTCAGTGAGAATCACTGGACAATATTAATTATTTTATTATTGTTTACTCTAAATGCAGCGAAAGGAATTAGGAAACCCAAGGTTGGAAAAGCACGTTACTGCATATTTTCAGGAATCTTACTTTTCCGATGACTCGAAACCCGGTAGAAACACAAAATTGACTTTTCAATAAATATAACAACAAACTGTTATACGACCCAAGGGAATTCGTTCGGGCTGATTTTTAAGTGTTCCGTCCTCATTGAAGTAAGTTCAATCTTACTAGAAATTAAATTAGCTGTTCCTAAAGGAAGCCTTTAAGAAGTCCTTTAGGAACAGGGAATTCGTTCGGGCTGATTTTTAAGTGTTCCGTCCTCATTGAAGTAAGTTCAATCTTACTAGAAATTAAATTAGCTGTTCCTAAAGGAAGCCTTTAAGAAGTCCTTTAGGAACAGCTAATTTAATTTCTAGTAAGATTGAACTTACTTCAATGAGGACGGAACACTTAAAAATCTGCCCGAACGAATTCCCTTGGGTCGTATAACAAAAACAACCTCAATTGAGCCTCATCCAAGCAAACAACGCCTCTAATTTATTGTGGTGGGCAAAACAATCAGATCACTGCAGCTTTAGCGTTAATTGGACCGTTAATCTACCATTTATGATTGAGTTTTTGTCATCTAGCAGCAGGTAATAGTGATTTTATCAGCTTTTCAATATTTCCCAGATTTTGCATGCATGTTTAATGTCTTCAGTAAAGTTGCTCGAGAAATCAAAGACTACCAGATGTTAGTTTGAAATACTCTCACTAGGTGGCGCTAGTGAGCGTCACTGCTTCGAAATTTCAAAATCAGTTAGCTATAAATTCCTTCACCAACCATTGCATTCATTTGTTACTATGTCGACGGTTTGAAGGCAAAAGTTGGCATCTTCATTATAGAGCATAAGTAAACTGCGTAATCTATATCTAGTGCACTTTTGCTCAATAATTATTCTCAGAGCTAGCATTGAAACAATATTCAGTTTGCTTCTGAAACTCCGAACCTGAATGCGCAGCGTCGGGAGAACGAATGACTAGGCGAAACTTACCAAAAATTTCATTCATCGCAGCGGGCATGAATTGAATTTCGTTTCCTTTCAAGTTCACGCAGGGATGTCAATTTTTTTAATCTCTGGTGAGCGTACTACCTTTCAGCACATTATAGAATGTGATACATCTTAATAGTCTAATAACTTAGAAGGATGGTGTTTTCGGTAAAGTTCTAGAGGAGATCGAGGGCTATGCGATTCTGGACTGATCAAATTGAAATAGATCCGCCAGGCGACGTTTAGTGAGCATATACTATTTTCCAAAGTCTGTATCGAGATTTAGAAGTGTGGTGTGTTCGGCAATATTCATCAGTGGGTCGAGTGCTGCCCGAAGGCGAATAGATAATTTCGGAAGTCAGTCACTAGGCGGCGCTAGGGAGCATACAACTTCCAGTACATGTTAGGTGATGTTATGTCACGAAAGTTTAATATTTTAGGAAAATAATGTTTTCGTTAAAGTTTCTGAAGACGACAAGGGCTGTTTGATAATGAAATGACTAAATTGGATATTACCCGCTAGGCGGCGCTAGTGAGCATACATCTTTTTATTTCAGTATCTCCAAATGGCGGCAATTTAGAAGGGTGATGTCTTCAGCAAAGTTGCTCGAGATATCAAGGACTACCCGATGGTAACAGATTATTTTGGGATACTCTCACTATGCGGCACTAGTGAGCGTACAAGCTTTCAATACATGGTAGATTGTAATATATCCCAAAAAATTGATAATTTAGAAAAATGTTTTTAACAAAATTTTTGAGGAGGTGTAGGGCTACCCGGCGTTTGTGAGCTAGTAATTGATATTCAAAATGGAAATTTTTTCAACAGTATGGCAATGAGTTTAATTTTGTAGGGCGTTTTGTTGTCAGATGAAAACCAATTGTTTTGGACATTTTCAATGCACAGGGGGTCCTTCAATGCGTCAAAACAGAAAATTTTTCAACATTTTGGGAATGAATTTTATTTTGCATGGCGTTGGCAGTTGAAAATCACTAGTTTTGGACATTTTCAATGCTCATGGGGGTCCATCAATGCATCAAAACGGACAAATTTTCAACTTCATAGAAGTGAGTGTAATATTGAAGGGAAAATTGTTGGCAGATGAAAATCAATAGTTTTGAACATTTGTAATGCACATGAAGGTCCGTCAATGTGTCAAAACGGATTTTTTTCGACTTTATGGGGTTGAGTTTTATATTGAAAGGCAAGTTGTTGGCAGATGTAAATCAATAGTTTGGAACATTATCGATGAATCAAAATAGAAAATTTGGGAGTGAGTTTTATATTGAAGGGTACGTGATTGGCAGATGA